>NC_074668.1:55576155-55899743 GCF_029448725.1 Salvelinus fontinalis
GATATAACCCCCACTTTGCCAAAGTACAGCCCCCACACCACTAGAGGGATATCTTCAACCACCATCTTACCATCCTGAGACAAGACCAAGTATAGCCCACAAAGATCTCCGCCCCTCCTAGGGACGGCATGGAAGGAGCACTAGTAAGCCAGTGACTCAGCCCCTGTAATAGGGTTAGATGTTCGTCTCTTTCACAAGTAGCCCTGCATATACAACTTCATCAGAAAAACAAAACAATGTAATACAATATAAAACAAATAAAATACAGCACCACACAAATATTCCCCCCCAAAAATTGCATAGCTCAGTAAGAAGGTCCCCAATCAATATTTAAAATTTCCAGAAAGGCACCAGAACATTCAATTGTAATGTATTTTGTAGTTGGCTCCAGCAACTAAAACTAAAAGTGGATTTGGTGGAAACCCGAGGAACCTCTAGAGATAACCAACCTTATGAACAGGTTCGTTATCTGATGTTTTTAATGATAGAACAGTGACTTTAGGTAAGTCGGAAGTTTGTGTAGTAGAGCTTTGTAAAAAAAAAAGAAGGAAATAATTAAGTGCTCTATGGGACTTTTAAAGAAAAAAATAAGCAAACAAGTTTGGTGTTCGCCAAAAGGCAAGTGGTAGACTCCCCAAACATATGTAAGAAGGTACTCTGGTCAGATGGGACTAAAATTGAGCTTTTTGGCCATCAAGGAAAACACTATGTCTGGCGCAAACTCAACACTTCTCATCACCACGAGAATATCATCCCACAGTGAAGCATGGTGGTGGCAGTATCATGCTGTGGGGATGTTTTTCCATCGGCAGGGACTGGGAAACTGGTCAGAATTGAAGGAATGATGGATGGCGCTAAATACTGGGAAATTCTTGAGGGAAACCTGTTTCAGTCTTCCAGAGATTTGAGACTGGGATGGAGGTTCACCTTCCAGCAGGACAATGACCCTAATCATACTGCTAAAGCAACACTCGAGTGGTTTAAGGGGAAACATTTAAATGTCTTTGAATGGCCTAGTCAAAGCCCAGACCTCAATCCAATTGAGAATCTGTGGTATGACTTAAAAGATTGCTGTACACCAGCGGAACCCATCCAACTTGAAGGAGCTGGTGTAGGTTTGCCTTGAAGAATGGGCAAAAATCCTATTGGCTAGATGTGCCAAACTTATAGAGACATACCCCAAGAGATTTACAGCTGTAATTTCTGAGAACGTTGGCCCTACAAAGTATTGATTTTGGGGGGGGTGAACATTTATGCACGCTCAATTTTTCTGTTTTTGTCTTATTTCTTGTTTGTTTCACAATAAAACATATTTTGCATCTTCAAGGTGGTAAGCATGTTGTGTAAATCAAATGATACAAACCCCCCAAAAATCTATTTTAATTGCAGGTTGTAAGGCAACAAAATCTCAGTCAGCACCAAGCCCTCTCGGAAAGTTGTATCGATCGGGCCCCTCCCGGAGTGTAATGCTCTGATTGTCCACCAGAGGTCACAATGTCCTTCTTAGTTGTCTGTGGCTTCAATGATTCACCAATGATCGTCTGGGGTGAGCTTCTCGCATCTTTTCTTCCTCAGGTAGATAGTCAAAGTTCCACACTACTTTACACACGCAGCTGCAGATTGGCAGTGTTTCTGGTCTGTTAGGTGAGGTTATCTTCTTCATCTAGTTTTGAAGTTGAGAGCTTTAGAGTTTCTGACCATTTCAACGTGTGGATCACGGTCTCACATCTTTTGGTCTAAAGGTATTATTCTACGTTCAGCTCCCAACCACTTTACACGCCAGTAGCCACCCGGCAATGTTTTGGTCTGGTGTGAATTTTGTTACCTAGTCATTTAAGGAGTGGTCGGAAAGGGGCGGTTCCATCACACTTACAATCTTTTCTGAACTCATTCGGGGCGTGGCTTGTTACTGTGCAAGGTATTCTCAGAAACAATTATCTTATTAGAAAACTAAAATCACATTCCTATATTAACAAAAAAAGTTTCATAATTTCAGACTTTATACCTGTAGTGTAAATACTTTTCAAGTTACAGTATTTCCTTTATAACCTTACTAATGTCATCACAAAATGAAAACAATATGACATGATTATTCTTTAGGTCCCCACTGACCATTTTTTAAATTCCAATCTTAGAAATATTGCTCCAATATTCACTTTTTTGGATGTTATAGTTTTGGCGGCAAAAGTCTTCTGGGGGACAAAGGCACATCTTAACAGAGTGTTAAGATGTCAAAACCATTATTGAAAAAAAATATATTGAAAAAATTAACTTGCTATGGCTTTGCATCTCTTGCCATCACATAGTTGGAGAGTTATTTATCCAATAGAACCCGAGAGTGTTCTTCAATGGAAGCTACTCTAATGTCAGCTATGTATAGTGTGGTGTCATTCAGGGCAGTTATCTAAGGCTGTTCATCTTCTCTGTTTTTACAAAGGATTTGCCACTGGTCTTACACAAAGCTAGAATGACTATGTATGCAGATTATCCCACACTCTACATGTCAGCACCCAACGCCAGTGAACTCACTGAAATTCTAAATAAGGAGTTAGTCAGTATCAGAATGGGTGATTAGTAATAAACTGGTCTGAAATACATCTAAAACTAAAAGCATTGTATTTGGTTCAAAACATTCTCTCTAAGACCTAAACCTCAACTGGAGTTGTGCATAAAGGGTGTGACCATTGAGCACGTTGAGGAAACTAAACTCCTTGGTATAACATTGGATGGTCAACTATCATGTTCAAGTCCTGTTGACAAAATTGTAGAGAAGATAGGGAGGAGTCGGTTATAAATATATGTTCTACATTTTTGATACAAAAATCCTCACTGTACTACTTGTTCAGGCTCTGGTCTCATCTTGATTATGTCTGCTAAAATTGTCAAGTGCAGCAAAGAAAGAACTAGCAAAGCTAGTCTGCATGACAATCTTTCCTGATTGAGGGTTGATGAGAGATTAACTGCTTCTCCTAGTTTTTATGAGAAATATTACTGTGATGAAAATGACTGAATTATCTGTGTAATCAAATAACATTCAGCTCAGACACCCATACTGTCACACCCTCATCTATTTCACCTGGCTTATGCTTTTCTCCATCCTCTCCAGGTACGCCATTTTTCCCATTATCCCCTGTGCATTTATACCTGTGTTTTATGTTTGTCTGTTGTCAGTTCGTCTTGTCTCTTCAAGCCTACCAGCGTGTTTTTTGGTACTCCTGTTCACTTTAGTCCCTGTTTTCTAGTTCTTCCGGTTTTGACCATTCTGCCTGTCCTGAGCCTGCCTGCCATTCTGCACCTTTTGACACTGCCTTGGATTACTGACCTCTGCCTGCCCTGACCCTCAGCCTGCCTGCCGTTCTGCACCTTACAGACACTGCCCTGGACTACCGACCTCTGCCTGCTCTTGACTTGTCATTTGCTTGTCCCCAGTTTTGTAAATAAACATCTGTGTTTTGAACTGTCTGCATCTGGGTCTTATCCTGAGTTCTGTTAGTACGAACTGGCTATGACTGGCCCAGCAGACTCGGACCAGCTCCGCAATGCCGTCACCTCCCAAGGAGCCACCATTGAGATACACAAGGAGTTACTTCAAGGTCTTATGGAAGGATTCCAGAACTTGGCGAAAACACCATGACCATGCCTTGAATACATTGCTGGAGCAATTCCGCGGATTGTCTGTTAGGCAGCCAGCCACGACATTAACCTCCCAGCTCCTCAGTAACCCTGCTGTCAATAGGGCATGCCACCCCAGCTTCCCGAGGACCCGGCTTCCCTCCTCCGGAATGCTTCGCTGGAGAGTCAGGAACTTGTTGGGTGTTTTTCTCTGTGTTTTTTTCATCTTCGAACTGCAGCCCTCGTCCTTTCCATCGGACTGCTCGAAAATAGCTTACCTCATAACGCTGATGTCCAGGAGGGCTCTCACCTGGGCTACGGTTGTGTGGGAACAACAATCTCCCGTGTGCTTCAGTTTGCAGGAGTTCGTGGCTGAGGTGAAAAATATTTTTTGATTCTCCGTTGTTCGGGAAAGAGGCTGCCTGGAAGTTACTCCAGCTTCGTCAAGACTCCCGCAGTGTGGCAGGCTATTGGGTAGATTTCCACGTTGGCTGCCGAGAGTGCTTGGAATCCGGAATCCCTGTTCGACATGTTCCTCCACAGATTATCGGAGGAGGTTAACCTCTCTGGGATATTCGGGACAGTAGCGTCCCACCCCGCCAACAGCCAGTGAAAGTGCAGGGCGCCAAATTCAAATTTTAAAGATAAAATTCTCGTTAATTCAACCACAGTGTCTGATTTCAAAAAGGCTTTACAGCGAAAGCACCACAAATTATTATGTTAGGTCACCACCAAGTCACAGAAAAACACAGCCATTTTTCCAGCCAAAGAGAGGAGTCACAAAAAGCAGAAATACAGATAAAATGAATCACCAACCTTTGATGATCTTCATCAGATGACACTCATAGGACTTCATGCAGTGATTTTGCAGAGAGCCACATCAATTCACAGAAATACTCATAATAAACATTGATAAAAGATACAACTATTATACATGGAACTTTAGGTAAACTTCTCCTTAAAACTTCTTATGGCTGCAAGCCCGACGTCGGTACACTTATGACAACAGCCAGCTCAAGTGCAGGGCGCGAAATTCAAAATATAATTTTTTTAAATATTTAACTTTCACACATTAACCCTTTCACCCGTACCATCACACGGGTGTGATCGTTCTACAGTGGTCCCTGAAGCGTACGATCACACCCGTGTGATTAGAACACTCATTTAGAACGGCCAGTTTCGAATGACGCAACAATCAGCGCTTGAGTTGACCAAACTTTTTTCAGAAACTATTTACACAAACACAGTCCTAACAACGTTATGTCCAGAATGTGGGCAGTTTATTTTTGGATTCAATGTTCAGATATTCACAGAATTATATATAGCATAACACAATCATCCTAACCGGAAAAATGTAGGCTACATTTGTCCTACCGCTAACTGAGGAAAGATTGACCCAACACACGCAGTCATATTTTCTAACTCTCGGCTGACAAACTACAATATGAATTAGCTAATAGCAATTACTATGTATAATTAATCACATCACGGGTGAGCTCACCATTGATCGAAATAATTAGGTAAAGCACTTTTTAGAAATCGAAAGTAATCCGACGATTAGTTTCAGCGCGCACCCATGCATTTTTTCCTCACAGAAATCGAAGACAATAAGAGAAGACGAGATGAGTTTGGTCTGTTTATAGTATGCATGTTGAAGGGGTGTGTCATCTACCGTCGTTCACATCCCACCATTCATTTCCGGAAGTCCTCAAAAAATGAGTGAACTCTTACTCACCTCATTTTGTTATAACATCTTTGGTCAAACAGACGATTACGTGAACCCAGAATGCATTGAATGTCAACAAACATGGCTACACAGCTGGAATTAGCTTAGCTCATCATAATCAGTACAACCTTCAAAAAAGTATTTTACACACATAATATGTGCCCATTACAATCTGTGCAAGAATCGGAATGCATGATTTGTCACCTAGATTTGAAAACATGTGAATAAAACCGTAAATACACCAAAATATTGCCACACAAAACATTTTCTGATAGTGATTTATTGATACAAGTGGCGCGTGCCGGCAGTCAACCACGTACCCTCTCACTGTAAACCATTCAGTGTTGTTGTTTATGTATGTAGCTAGTGAGCTAAGCTGAAGCATTAGCAATGTCTTTCAAAAGGAGACAACAAACAAATGTGGAAATTCTGGAGATTTTGAGTCTGAGTATGAAAGTCAGGAATCAGATTCTGACTGAGTGAGGAGCTGCCCCCCAACCTTGTAGCCATTGAGAACCCTGAATCTGAATTTCCCTTGTCCACTGACGAAGTCCCAGGTCTCTTTGAAGATGCTGGTGGTGATGGAGGCATACCAACAGTGGATGAAGTACAGGAGTTCTGTGGTAGCTGGAAGGCCACCAGTCATTTCACCCCTCCTGGCCCTGCTGTTTGCTTTGGTGAGTCCCAGTCTGGAGTGCAACGCCCCTTGCCATTTCCAACTGAGGCAGAGTGCTTCAAGTTGTTTCTGACAGAGGAGCTGGTGGGAGACATAGTAGAGACCAATCACTATGCCTTGGAGCTACAGGATAAGAGAGAGCCAGGAGTGGGGGACAACCACAATTAGTGAAATGTATACATTCCTGGTGACAGTAAAGACTGCTTTCTAGTTCTGCTGCTATGACTGCATTCCATCAACGCTACTACCATCCTAAATGACCCGTTATACAAAATAAGAAATGTTAACAGCTGGCAGTAAAGTGGCATGACAAACGAGACGTCCATGTCCTCTCCACTGTCCATACAGCAACCATGTCGGCCACAGGTGGACCACCTGACGGGAGAGAGAAACAAACCAGACAGAGAACCATCAAACCAGACTGCGTGCTTGACTATTACCTCAAAATGGGGGCAGTAGATAAGGCTGACATGATAAACAGCTTTGTGGAATGCATTCAGAAAACGACCAAGTGGTATAAGATATTTCTCCAGGGTAGCGTCAAAATACAACATGCCAATACTTCTGACGCATTTAGCATTGTTTTACAGAACTAATAGAATAATGTAACTAGCTACATAAGCACGATTGAATATAACACCATAAAAGGTGAGTAACATGAGTAACGTTACCTAGCGTGTCCGCGGTTATAAGGAATATACACAAATATATTATGCTCCATACACACAGTGAGCTACAGTAAAAACGGTATAACACGACACAGAAACTATTATAACGTAATTAGGCACTTACTTTGATAGAAACGCAGTCTTGATTTGAAGATGGGTCTCTGTAGTGACGCTTCTAGCACTGAGACGCTGTGCCACTTGGGAGTCATAAGGCCAGGGTAGCTTCGAAATGCAACACATGCTAATACTTCCCTGACGCAATTAGCATTGTTTTCCAGAGCTAATAGGAGAATGTAGCTAGATACCTAAGCATTGAGTATAACACCATAAATGTTATGAAATGAGTAACGTTACATTGCGTGTCCGCGGTTATAAGGAATATACACAAAAACATGACGTTACAGTAGAAACGACATAACACGACATGCAGAAACTATTATAACGTATTAAGGCACTTTGATAGAAACGCACACATTTCCAAAGGTATTATTGGTAACGAAAACAACTTTGATTTCGATGCAGGCGACAGGTGGAAAATATGAACACGTGTAAGCAGGACGGCAGATGAGTAAATGTCCTGCACAAACAATTGAGAAGTGTTTGGGTAATTTTGTCCGGGTCGGAAATGTCAAAAAAAAAAATTGGTCCGCAAAAGTAAAAATGACTACTTTTATGTGAATGAATGAGGCGGAAGACACCTCATTTCAAACTGTTATTAGAAAATAAAAAACTTGTTAGAAAATAATTTAAAATTGACAAATAAAACAGGCTGCGTGCTTTGGTTTGAGGGCAGCGCAGATTAAATGTACTGTTACATAACAATCACATTCTTGAATGGAGAGAACGTTCTAACATCACGTGCATAAAAAAACTCACGCTGGGGCGACCGTTAGAAATATTTGGAACTCACGCATGAAAGGGTTAACAAGTCCAATACAGCAAATGAAAGGTACACCTCTTGTGAATCCAGCCAACATGTCCGATTTTTAAAATGTTTTACATCGAAAACACCACATATATTTATGTTAGCTCACCACCAAATACAAAAAAGGACAGACATTTTTCACAGCACAGGTAGCATGCACAAAGCCAACCTAACTAACCAAGAACCAACCAACCAAACTAACCAACAAACAACTTCATCAGATGACAGTCTTATAACATGTTATACAATAAATGTTTTGTTCGAAAAATGTGCATATTTCAGGTATAAATCATAGTTTACATTGCAGCTACAATCAGAAATTGCCCCAAAAGCAGCCAGAATAATTACAGACACCAACGTCAAATACCTAAATACTCATAAAACATTTCTGAAAAATAAATAGTGTACAGCAAATGAAAGACAGGCATCTTGTGATTCCAGACAATATTTCCGATTTATTATGTGTTTTACAGCGAAAAACAATATAGCGTTATATTAGCTTACCACAATAGCCAGAAAGACAAGCCATTTCCCAGTAGCAAAAGTTAGCGATCGTAACAAACCAGTAAAATATATATATTTTTTGACTAACCTTGATATTTTTCATCAGATGACAGTCCTATAACATCAGGTTATACATACACTTATGTTTTGTTCGAAAATGTGCATATTTAGAGCTGAAATCAGTGGTTACACATTGTGCTAACTTAGCAACTTTTTCCACAACGTCTAAACAGCAACGATATTTTTCTGACACGTTTTCTGACACACATATTCTGACCAAATAGCTATTCATAAACATAACTAAAAAATACATGTTGTATAGGAAATGATAGATCCATTAGTTCTTAATGAAATCGCAGTGTTAGAATTCTAAAAAATAACTTCATTACGACATCCAGCTTCGGTATAGCTGAGTACCCCAAAGTTGGCCGCCGGCGACTAGTTCACATGCACGACAGATATATGAAATAGCATCATAAAATGTTTCTTACTTTTGGTGATCTTCCATCAGAATGTTGGACAAGGTATCCTTTGTCAAGAACAATCGTTGTTTGGATTTAGAACGTTCATTTTCCCTCTCGATTTAGCTAGCGCACTTGCCAAGTGGCACAAAGCTCTCCATGTCAACAAACGGAAGAGAACGGAACACGGCAAAACTCCCGAAAAATGTTCAATAATCTGATGGAACTATATTGAAAAAACATACTTTACGATGATATGGTCACATGTATCAAATAAAATCAAAGCCGGAGATATTAGTCGCCTATAACGGCAACTAAACAGAAGGCAAATCCATTTCCCCTTTCGCGCTCTCCAGAAAACAGGAAATGGGCGGACACGTCATACAATGAGCTTCTATTCCACTTCAGACCAAGATAAACACAAAATTTCTTCTCTCACCGCCTCTTGACATCCAGGGGAAGGTGTATGAAGTGCACGTATACTAATACGTATCATGCCCATGTATAGGCAGGAAGTAGAACAGAGCATCGATTTCAGACGTTCCACTTCCTGGTCAGGACGTTTGTGCCAAATGAGTTCTGTTTGACTCACAGATATAATTCAAACGGTTTTAGAAACTAGAGAGTGTTTTCTATCCAATAGTAATAATAATATGCATATTGTACGAGCAAGAATTGAGTACGAGGCCGTTTGAAATGGGCACCTTTAATCAGAGCTACTCAATACTGCCCCTGCAGCCATAAAAAGTTAATGCAACCGCTGTGTCAGATTTCAAAAAAACTTTACGGAAAAAGCACACCATGCAATAATCTGAGTACGGCGCTCAGAGACCAAAACAGCGAAAGAGATATCCGCCATGTTGTGTAGTCAACATTAGTCAGAAATAGCAGTATAAATATTCACTTACCTTTGATGATCTTCATCAGAATGCACTCTCAGGAATCCCAGTTCCACAGTAAATGTTTGATTTGTTCGATGAAGTTCATCATTTATGTCCAAATACCTTCCTTTGTTACTGAGTTTGGTAAACAAATCCAAACGCGTGTGCAAGTCCAGCCAAAAGGTTGGACGAAAGTCCAAAAAGTTCTGTTATAGTCCGATAATGATGGGCGTGCTTTTGATTCAAATCTGGTTATTCACACAAAAACTGCGGTTATTTTACACCACTGAGAGTTAATTTAATTATTGAATTAACACTAGAAATGTTACACTGAATTATCACTAGTTAACACTGGACATTTTGCTGTGTAGGGTTGTGCTAACACTGTGCAGCCAGCCAACACTAACATTCAGTACAGCTGGGAAACAAAATAAAAAATAAAATCCCACTGAGAACCAAGCTCCAGCTAACTGAGACAGCATAGCCACCTATGCACTGGTACGTTGTCCATTTTAAGACGTAGTTGTGTGACTTTGTCCTAGTATGGACACCATATACAGGTGCTGCTCACACGGACACATGCACAATCCAAAGCGTCTCTCAGCCTATCCATATTTATTGGAGCAGATGCTCCGACAGCATGAGGACTATATAACGAAGAGGCCTGAATTAACCATATGCTTGGCTAGCAACACAGACATCTCTACATTATTAATCTATGTATATCTGATCTGTGACTCATAGTTTTCTCAATTGTTGATACTTCATCCTTGTTTTGTATTTTTGAGTTTGGTTTCACTTTACTTATAGTGTTGATAATGTAGCATTCAGCATAAGGAGTCTTAATGAATGAGTTGGTAGGTATCACTTTACTTATAGTGTTGATAATGTAGGATTCAGCATAAGGAGTCTTAATGAATGAGTTGGTAGGACAACATCTCTACCTTTAAAATTGAAGTACGCCAGATATACACAGAATATTGAGGTTTGAGTATTTGAAATTAATACCTCTTTAAATGTAATAGCAAAAGTATTGATTTTCGCCTAACTAGACATAGCCAAAAGTAACTGCTATTTATGTGTAATAATATGATTCTGACATGCAAAAAAAAATTCGATTTGGAAAGAAGACATCTGGGAGATTGAGGAAATTATCAGAAGATAGATAGTAGTTACATAGTTCAGAATACACAAGATCCAGCACACACAAAATAACATTTTTTAATTTTTTTACTTTGAAAGTCATCTTTCATTGACAAGCTATAAGTGCATTTTTAATGTCTAAAGCTGGAAACACATCAGATGGCTTCCACAACGTGAACAATATCAGCCAAAAACAATGGGATTGATAGATCTAAAAAATAGAAATGGCCAGATGTTTTAGTAAGTGGTGTCAGGTGTGGTCACGGGTCGTTTCCAAGTGTCCCTAAACCTCTCCAAAGTGGCTTATGTCTGTAAAACAGATAATTCCAGTGATATTACATATTTGCAATCCCTAAATGGTATTTGTTCAGTATAAAAACACAATTTCTACCATATCAACCTCACTCAAACAGTGTGGTGGTGTTATGGGGTATCCAGGGTACATTCAAGTGTTCTTTCAACCTCTCTAAGGTGTCTGAATGTGGTAATTGCACTGTTTTTGCACACTGGATGTGCTAAAAGTTATTGTTCACTATAAAACTACATTTCTACAACACCAACCTCGCTCAAACATTGTGTTGGTGTTGGGGGAAATACAGGGGGTATGGATGCCTACAGCGCGAAAGCAGGCAACATCATATGTTTGATGCGCAAAGATATAGTCACTCGGTGGACATTTGTTCTTACCAACCTAAGGATTAATTTGATACCCCCCATGTAAAAATGTTGACTCTCGGAGCTGGTGATCAATAACGGTAGGTCACAGGCAGACAAATCAGAAATCCACATGATCTGTGGAGTCCCGGGTTTCTGTGTGTATCAGCGTATTCTGTGTTTATTTCGTTTATGCTTCACAACACTAACTGGAATGTAGGTAGCAGCCATCTTGAAATGAGGTCATCGGCTCGGCCTGCCCTTACAAATTTGTATGCCCATATATGGTAGTAAGTCTTACCAAAGATTTGAAGGCACCGATCAACAGCCGAGATACACAGCTTTCCACAGACACCCTGCTTTGGCAGATAGGGTCTACCGTTCTCATACCAGACTGAATTTAATAAAAACAATCAAATAGGGTCTCCAAATATGGGGACTTTACATTTAATGAATGTTGCTAGGGGGCCATTGATCTTCATATTGACATTCAAAGGCTAGGTACAGTACATGAATATATTAATTAGAATTCATTTTAATGAATGAATGTAATGAATCATAGTGTAGCTGCTATGTCTCTCCTTTCCTCTCTCTCTCTCTATCTGTCTTTCAATCGCTATCTTCCAAACTTGCATCTCTCTGTGATTTGTGATATCAGCCCCTCTCTCTCGCTCTCTCTCTCTGTAGTGGGTGGTAGAGTTGTATGCCCGCAGGCCCTGTGGCATGACCAGGTCATTCTTTTATTACTGTGAATTACCATTCATTACACGCAAACACACACACACACACACATATACACACACACCACCACCGTTCAGGGATGCAAACGGCATCACATCAGTATCAGTATGCTAGGCTGCTGTGAGCTGTACTGAACAATGACATGCATGCTGAGATGCTCAGGGATGGTTTAGATTTAGGTTGGCTTCACTAATCTAGACTGGGTTGGGGTATACTTTGCAAAACTGAAGCAGCTGGACTGATCTGAGGTATAGCTTCCTCAGGTAGTTGGCTGAGGTAGCTAACAGGTTATACTGTGCTGAGGTACAGTATGACTGAGGTAGCTTGACTGCTCTGGATTGGACTGGAGTGAGGAGGATACAAGCAAGGCACTAAGTGACTCTTATCTCCATCTGTATATTTTTATACTATTCTACTTAGGTGGTAAAATATGGTCTGCTTTTTACCAGCCTTAAGGTAATGAGGTATAGCAGACATTGGAGGAGACATTGGAACATTCACCAACTGAAATATCCCCTAATGGTGGTAATACGATTGTCCGCATTTGTCTCGAGCAAGCACAGAATGACATTGGGCTTTGTTCATTAAAGAAATCAGTGGGGTGTAAGATGTCTATGTGGTGCTTTATCTTCACCTGCTAACAAGATCGTCTGATAGGAACAGGACACAGTTCTGCCTGGACAAAACTACTATTAGGACAAGAGTGGAGGCATTACACAGGATAATGAGGCGTTGGATAAATGAAAACCTCAATCTGTGACACTTAAGGCAGTGTGTGTGTGTGCTTGTGCAAGCTCATACTGGGCACAAATGTTTCTGTAATGTGATATGTGATTGCTGTGTGACTGTTGGTGGACCAGGTGTAGGGATTTATTTTCTGTGAAGGACAGTCACAGTTATTTTCTTTAGAGCAGCATGCACGCTTCATCACTTAAATTCTACAGCAGCTGGGTCACAAAATATAAGTGCAACTACGAAGAATAATAATGAGATTTCATCCATAACATTGGCACCAGTTGTCCTTGGGAACCCAAGGACGGGAGTTCTTCAGGGAACAGTTCTTTCCTCGCTGTATTAATAAAAGCCCATTGTGAAGCTCTCGTTTGACAGAGAGCACAATACTAAGCACTGAAATAACACATTATGTGCGGTCACCTCAGGTCCGCAATCATTGGCCGACTTCAGCAGAACAACTTCAACAAGATCAATGATAGCTCCTCCTACACCAGAAATCTCTCCTGATAATGACTCCCCCTGCCTTACGCAGAGCCTAATGAAGGAAAACTTTAAATGTCAATGACTTTTACATTTAAAACCCTTTTTCTGCTATTGATTTTGCGTTTGTGCGCCACATGCCAGGTCAGAAAGGCACTGCTGGCCCCTCGCCTCGCTTGCCTTGACGAACCAAGTAACACAAAACCACCCCATATCCTGCAGCCCCAGCCTGACTGGCTCCCTTGTGAGTAGGAGAGAGGAGATGTCTTGGAGGAGGAGAGGAGAAAGGCATGAGGTCCTGGAGGAAGAGAGTAGAGAAGTATGAGTTCTGGGAGGAAGAAAAGAGGAATGAGCTGAGGTCTGGGAGGAGGAGAGGAGAGAGAGATGAGATTTGGGCGGAAGGAGAGAGGGATGAGCTGAGGTCTGGGAGGAGGAGAGGAGAGAGTTTGAGGTCTGGGAGTGTGAGTGTGTTACGCAGATAACGCAAGCTCACTCCACATCTAGCTCTGTCACGTGCGTTTGTGATCAGAGGACATTGACTCTGTACCGGTACACCCTGTATACAGCCTCGCTATTGTTATTTTACTGCTGCTCCTTAATTATTTGTTACTTTAATTTCTTATTTTCTGTAGGTATTTTTTTTCTTAAAACTGTATTGTTGGTTAAGGGCTTGGAAGTAAGCATTTCACTGTAAGGTCTACACCTGTTGTATATGGCGCATGTGACAAATGACATTGGATTTGTTTAATTTCATGTTAGTCACTTTGCACCTAATCTCGTTCCCAGACGTTTCTGTCCAAATGAGCGGAAGGTCTAGTGGACCAACGCATCAAACTTGGCCTTCATTAGTTATTGTTAGGTTTCAAATCTAATTTTAATTCGATAAATTGTGGAAATGGGCAGCGTTCAAATCCAATTTTGACGAGATACATTGTGGAGATGGGTAAGGTTTAGCAATAATTATGACTTTTTGACTGTGTTAAGTAGTGACGATGACAAATTCTTTACTCAGTAAGGTCACTCATAAAGAATTCCATGGTCACTCCCACCAAGGCCAACTTTGAACGGTTGATAGACCAAGCTTGAGTGTGCTGTGTGTGCAGTAGCCTGGGGACGACGTTGCATCAAGAAGCACTTAACTTAATGACAGCTCATAACCTAAAGAGATTGAAAGTGTCTTTCTTCTGGAACATGGTTACATGTTCCTCAGTACACAAACACACACACAACAAAAAATGAGCCATACCTTGCGATGCTGGGCCCAGTCAGGTCTTTGACACATTCACCCACTCCCCCGCTGAAAGATCAGCCACAAAATGTTGGCACAATTGTAACAGGTTGTAATCAAGCCCTGGTCTCCAGCATGGGAACAGAGGAATAATAGTAGCAGTAGAGGAATAATAATAGCGGTAGTTTCAGGTTGGACTACTCTAAATCATCTTGGTACTGACACACACACACACACACAAACGCAAGCTTTGCAGGTCCATCAATCATTTAAATTCCTCTCACACCCTACAGTAACCTGTGGATCATGAGAGAACCTTCATAAATCAGCAGAACATAAATAATTTATGTGTAGTGTAGTTTATGTAGTGTCCTGTAATACTTAGTTTGAAGTGAGACACCTTCAGTCATTCATAACACATCCATAAATACTCTATATTGCATGATGCTGTACTTAAACCCTTTGGTCATTCATAACACATGCATAAATACCTTATATCATATGATGTTGTAGTTACTATAAAGTCAGACACCTTTAATCATTCATAACACATACATTGTCAGGACCGACACAGGAGTTGAGAAGCGGGTACGGAGAGTGAACATTTAATATAGCACAGGCGTCAGAACCGGGTAAGACAACAACATACGACAATTAATGCTGAAGCGGGGAACAGAGCTGGGGAACAGACAGATATAGGGGAGGAAATAACACAGGTGATTGAGTCCAGGTAAGTGCAATGAATCGCTGATGCGTGTGACGAGGGAAGCAGGTGTGCGTAATGATGGTGGCACGAGTGGACAGTGCTGGGCAGCCTGGCGCCCTCGAGCGCCAGGGAGGGAGGGCGGTAGCAGGCGTGACATACATAGTCGCTTAATGTTGTAAACACCAATGTATTACCACTTAGGGAATTATCGCTAACAGCTAAAACAAATTAACATTAAAGACATGTTTAAACCATACATTTTTTTTTCTTTTTTAAACAATACAAATACAACGTTTTAAAAAGTGCAGCAATGCAATTACATTGAACATTACACAGTGCTGTGAATAGTGTACCTTGTCCTTGAGCTGGCTGATGAACAAAGAAAGTTAGCAGGTTTGTTAGGAAATGCCTTTGTCACACCATCTGGATAAAGGCATTACTGTGCGGCGCCAGAAACTCTAAATGGGAAGATGTGAAACTTGATTAAATTCATATTATTATATTCGTACTTTATTTACAAATTGCATGACGTGACTATGAGACATGCCTGTATATAGGAGGATTTGTATTTAGCTGAGCCTGCTAGCTAGCTAAATTTTGATTGAGGTAGCTACAGTATGTACTCTAACTCAACACTTAACTACTACAAACTAATTGAAATTACGATAAATAGCGGTTAACTTACTTGTTTTTTGTTGTTCAGTGGCAGCACTAGTGGGCATTTGCTTTGCAAAAACATCATATAATCAGTGTTGTCGTGTCTTTGGCATCATTAAACTGAAGATTAATCTTTATCAACAATTCTCTGTAATTATTACGTGATTAAACTACTTAATCATGTAACTGTAATTAACTAGGAAGTTGGGGCACCAAGGAAAATATTCAGATTACAAAGTTATAATTTTCCTAATATAACTTTCAGATATTAACATCTGATCACTTAGTCTTCTGATTAATGAATTCTTCTTTACCTCACATTAGTCTCATTCCAAATTGTTGATTATCTGCACGAACCCAGTCTTCACTATGAGTCATCCATACTGCAATTGTCTTAAATCATTTATTTACTAACTAAGTAATTCACAGAAATGCATAAACAAACAGTAGATAGTTACAAGGAAATGATAACGGAGTTTCCCTAGTGGGATAAACCGGTATCGCGGCTTGGTGGACTAAAAGGGAAGTGGGGGTCAACTGAGATGAGACACTACAAAGTTGATAATTATAACAATTGAAATGTTAATCCTTTGCACATAAACGCTCACTCATTCGGGAATAATTGCAATCAATATATATATTTACGCTCCGTGTGTCGTCGGGATCTCTGTTGAAAAGTTTGTTTCTGTTGGAGAGTCTGTCTGCCCTCTCTCTGTCGTGGTTAGAATGGTTAGTTCAGAGTGACATTCATTCATGTCGTTATAGTATAGATGTTTCGGCAGATGTCGGTCTTCGCGTTCAATGATACTGAATTCCTAGCTGCAGACTAGTAATTAATATCAAAGACTTGTTCTTATTCTGTCGGTATCGATAGTCTAAGAGTTTAACCACGTGGTGTGGTGTGGTTAAAAGATCTACTCAAACCTTAGCCATCTACTCAAACCTTAGGTTTATGGTCTCCTCTCAAACCTTGGCCCTCTCTTTATCGAGGTAAGCTGGTCTGCAACCTTTAGCCATCTCGTAATTGAGGGAAGCTCGGTCTGGTGATAGAAAACCCGGGTGGGGGTTTTATTCGGAAGAGCAGAAAAGGGCCTGTCCCAGGATGCCCGACCATAACTGTGCTCATGGGTCCTCTGATTTAGTTAAACTCCAAAGGAAATTGGAGTTTACTTCATTAAACAGTCCAAAATCACATTACACAATTTCACAAACAGTATCATCCTCACTCATTCATCTTATACACTAATTAGATGTAAGCCTCATAACTGAGGCTATTACATAAACAGCATTATGGTAATGTGGCCGTATTGTCTCCCATGAGTTTAACAAAATTGTACCAAATGGACCAGTTCGTAGCTGGATTCTTCACCGATCTTTTATACCTTCTCCAGAACATAAATGTGGTTCGGACCTCAAGTTCTGTGAGGTGGAAGAAATTCCTTTGTTCTCTCTATGAAAACTCACTCTCTCTCTATACTGTGGCCATGAGGAGATAATCTCCTCCAGGAATTTACGACCTGAGGTCGCAGCAGCCTGAGTGTAGGAGACAGAGAGAGGGGAATCGTGCTCGCTGTACCCAAAGAGGGCAACGTCATGACAGCATCTTGTCAGCAACACTAAAAAAGTACTTCCGGGTCACAGAATTTCAGAAATGTCCAAATAAAAAAGTGTCAATAGCCATTCATGATATATGAAAAATAATTATCTAAACATGAACAACATTCTTATTTAAGTGACATTTGCATTAATTGTGGGTTTTAAAACATGTTCCAAGGTGAAATAAATGCCCCCAATGCAAATCGCACATTCTGGGTGCCACAGTAAAATAATTGCAGGGAATACTCAGTAGGGTCTGTAGAATGTATATATTGTGTCATTTCATGGGGCTCTGAATAATAAGAAGTGTTGCTGGCCTTTTGCTTCACCCATTCCATCGGCGACCGTATCAAATCACATGTGCACTTACTGCACTACAGAAATCCCGCTAACCAAACAACAGTGCAGGGCATGCACACAAAGGGCAACTACACTCAAAAATCTAAGTTTCTTAGAAGTTTCCCAGACCTCAAAAGGCATCCCCTGATGTGGTTTAAGCATTGTTGTGAACACAGAAAATCAAATGTTGTTGTTTTTCTATTAAAAAAAGTGTGGGAAAAATGGGGGACATCCGAAACCTAGAAAAAAACTAAACAGAAAACAGAATTTTGGGGAAAAAACAGAAGTAGGCAAAAAATGTAAAAATTATTTTAAAAGGCCCTACCAAAGTTTTTTTGCTGTGCATGACTTTGTTTTAGAATGTGTGCCATCTTGCAGCACAGCATTTTGGGGGAAGTTGAAGTCAGGTTCAATATTGACTATGCACCCAAGAGGGAAAAAGGTTGGGCCATCCTAGAAATATTTTAGTGAAATATAATGTAATATATAACATATAGCAGACACTGTTATCCAAAGTGACTTAGTCATGCAAGAATGCATTTTTAAGTATGGGTGGTCCGGGAATCGAAACCAATATCCTGACGTTGCGATGCTATTACAAGATGCATGACAGTGTTATACATGCTTTTTGAAACCTCAATTTAATATGATTTATAAGGCCTTAATTAAGCGATACTTATACCACCATTTATGAAGCACAGGGTTATGTTGACATTGGTGGTTGTCACACAGTTATGCCACATTTATGAACCCTTTATAAAGCATGACATATGGTTACAGATTATTTCTAATACATTTATGTAGTATTTTTGAAGGCTTTATGAAGCCTTTATAAGCAGCACGTCATTTAAAGCAGGACCTAATTATGTCATAGCGGTTCACAATTTTGTGGCCCTCTTTCAGCCTGTATTGGTATCAGAAGTCTGATGGCACTGTTAAGCGACCAAAATGTAAATGTAAAAATGATCTCCACTCCCTCTCCAAGCTTCCCCCCAAAAACTGTGTGCTTAGTTATTCATTTTCACATTTACCTTTTGGCCATTTAGCAAACACTCTTATGCAGAGCGATTTACAGGCAGCGAATTCAACTAAGGTAGATAAAAAACATCACAGTCATGGTTGTTAAGGGCTTAAGGGCTACTTGCTTATGTATTTTAATTAAATACAATACTTTGCAAATGTAAATTGTAATTCTTTTTGAAACGTTGGCCTTTATTTTATTTAGTAATTGTATTTAGTCATTTTTGTTAATCCCTACGCACGAACACACACAACTGCCTCTCCATCACCCACAAGGTCACAGCAGTAGCTAGCACAGAGTAGAAATCATCCAGGAATCAGGAGGGGACAGGAGCAGATTAGGTCCTTTTTCAGGTGAAGTAATTAAAGATGTGGTTGACAGCAGAGGCAGGGCCTCAATATCCCTCAGGACAATGTTGACAAAGCCACCTTATGCTGTATCTCAAACTACATGGCCAAAACCAACCTGCCTCCTGTACAGAGATGGATATGGAGAAGGAGTGGGGTGGTGGGATTTGGGTAATTTTATTCATTAAACAAGATACATCTGACATCTTTTAGGATGTGCTCTAGTTTTAGGGGAATATCTTTTCTGCTTCCCATCTTCAGTGAAGATGTGTTGGTCCTCAGGTGGGAATTTTTTGAAAAACTTTTTTCTCATCGGGGTCTAGTACAGAACCCTGATCCCACCAGTTTGGCAGAAATAGAAAATAGTTCCATGCCCGAAGCAGAGCTATTCAATTTCAGGGCCAAAACAGTTTTGGAGTTCATCCAGTTTTAATTTTTTATTTCTCTTCTTCTGACCAGGGACTGATTCAGATCTGGCACACCAACTGAGTGAACTCTCTGGCCAATCAGTGACATGAATCAATCAATTTAAGACCGGGTAGAAAAGATATCTAGCAGTACTTAATTCGGCCCTCCAGGTCTGGAGTTGAATTGCACTGTCCAAACAATATGATATCTAATTATGTGCTCAGAGATCTACGGCTCGTGTTTGTTCTGTACAACACAGTTGCACGGGGAGCGGTAGAAGCTGGGAACATTTCAGACATGACGAGTTCAAGGGGAACGGGATTGTTTCGCCAAAGTAAACACCTCTATTGAATCCCGTCAGGCCTGTTTCCCAAGCTCCTGCGATAAATGTTATTGTCGTCATTTATTTACCGCAAATAAAAGTTCAAGAAAAATGCTACCTGGGGTAAAGCAACATTCCATTTAGTGAATTCATGACTGCCTCCTTCCCAACCACTATCCACAACTATCTTTCAGTGGTGTTGCCCCCTTTTGATTTGAATGACTGGCAGGGCAGAGGCAAAGCCTTCTCATAGTGCACCACTTTGCCAGTCCTCTAGGCATTAGGCAGAGACGGACAGATTCCCTTTTTGGGAGAAGTGGCTGCTTGCGAGATTGCTGCACCAGCTAAAAATGTCTGGGAGCGCTGCACCTTCCTCGATACACAGAGCACTTTGACAGAGAGACTAGGGCTGCATTCCAAACCCTATGTGGCCTGGTCAAAAGTAGTGCACTAAATTGGGAATAGTGTGCCATTTGGGATGCTGACCAGGCATTGAGAGGATAATAGAACTCAAGACTCTCCAGAAACACCACATAACCTCGCTCTCCTTTACCATGAAGAATGTCTAACAGACGACCTATACACACACACACACACACACACACACACACACACACACACACACACACACACACACACACACACACACACACACACACACACACACACACACACACAGACATACACACACACACACACACATTGATTGATTGTAGCATTGATTCTAGTCAAACGGTAGCATAGCACAGTTCGACAGATATATGAAAAAGCATCCCAAATTGGGTCCTTATCTTTGTTGATCTTCCATCAGAATGTTGTAAAGGGGTCCATTGTCCAGTACAGTCTTTGTTTGGGATCCAGAACGAACTATTTCCCTCTTGAATTAGCAAGCACACTGGCCGTGCGGCGCTAACCTCTCCTTCTTTAAACAATTCTTCCAAAGCATCACGTCTAAAGTCCCGAATAAATTTCAATAATATAATTAAACTATATTGAAAAAACATACTTTAGGATGATATTGTGACATGTATCAAATAATATCGAAGCCAGAGATCATATTCACCTTTAACGAGCGTTTTCCAGGAGCCGAGTCCAGGTTCTACTTCGCGCCCAGAAAAATAAATAAAGTGCGCAAGTCTCACTCCAAGAGGTTGTGTTCAGTCCCTGGACGAGATATTCAAGCCCTTTCTGCTCTCACTTCCGCATGACACGCAGTGGAAGGCGTATGACGTGTTTCTACAGTCCTAAGTGACATGCCCTTTTATAGACAAGGTCTTGAAGAGAGACATCGATTTTGGAAAACTCACTTCCGGATAGGAAATGGGCTGTAAAAATAGTTCTGTTCCACATAGAGTAATAATTCAAACGTTTTTAGAAACTAGAGACTGTTTTCTATCCAATAGTAGTAATAATATTGCATTGCAATGTGAAATTACACCAGCACCTCTGCAGAAAAAGCACTCAACCCCCATAACTTTGTTGTCAGTGTTGTGTAAGATCAGGAAATTCTTCCTTGGGTTCATGAAGGTGAATGTATGATAGATGTGACCTGATTCAGGAAACTAGGCGTATGTCACATGTCACATGTGAAGTTTCATGTGCCTTAATATCAAACGTGCATGCCATCTGTAAATACAAAATAACATTGTTAAATGACGAGCCTAGTTGGTTTAGCCACAGAAAAAGCGAGCAACCTTCCCGCTAGCCATGATTGGCTGAGATAATGAGTGTGCTGGACATGCCGAGAGATGAGTTTGGATTGGTCTGCCATATAGCACACGTCTGTCTATTGGAGCTGGTTAGTATGTCTAGGTAATCGTGTCAAACACAGCTTTTTTTTAAAAATGTATTGCATTGTAAAACTGCATAAACCTAATGTCAAGTTAAAGTGTACTGTTAGCGAGCTAACCTTTGCTGGCTGGCTTGCTAGCTAATGTTATGTGTATGCTCTCCACTTTCTGGAGGAACGAGTTTTGTCAGTGGAATTTGAGTATGATAGCGAAGTAGATGGAGAAAACATCAGTCTGGATTACATCATCAAACTAAGGGCAACCATGCATGGCATCCGACAGGAGATGCCTAGTTTCAAACCATGATGTATACTGGTAAGATAGTCTAGCTAAATATTACACGTTCATATATTACATGTTTCTAATTTTAACAGAAAGTGGTTAAATTTCAAATTTACTCTTAGCTAGCTAATGTTAGCTGGCTGGGTTGCTAGCTAACGTTATGTATATGATCTTATTCTTCGTATCTCAAACACATCTGCTTGACTAGTTATAGCCATAGCACTTGGTTGGTTAGCTACCTGCGGATTCATGCAGGGTAATTATGTCATGAGCTGTGATTATAGTCCATTGTTTAGCGAGCTAACTAGCTAGCTACATGTCTTAACAAAAGACTCCACACTAATTTTGACAAAGTATTTTCATTTCAAGTTACTGTACTGTTAGCTAGCTAATATTAGCTGGCTGCCTCGCTAACTAACGTTACGTCATGCGTTGGGATTCATTGTTTACCTAGCTAGCTATATAGCCACATTTCTTAACCTTTCATTGCTACCTATCCTGGATCCGGGAGCATCCTCATCAAAAAAGCTGACTAGCATAGCCTAGCCTAACGCGACAGGGATATCATATAATATAATTTTCATGAAATCACAAGTCCAATAGAGCAAATGAAAGCTAAACATCTTGTGAATCCAGCCATCATTTCTGATTTTTAAAATGTTTTACAGCGAAAACACAATATGTATTTCTATTAGCAACCACAATAGCAGAAGACTCAACCACATATTTTCACAATTCTTTTTACCGCATAGGTAGCTATCACAAAACCGACCAAAAAGAGATATAATTAGTCACTAACCAAGAAACAAATTCATCAGATGACAGTCTTATAACATGTATACAATAAATGTATGTTTTGTTCGAAAATGTGCATATTTGAGGTATAAATCATAGTTTTACATTGCAGCTACCATCAAAAATATCACCAAAGCAGCCAGCCAATAATTACAGAGAGCAACGTGAAATAACTAAATACTCATCATAAAACATTTATGAAAAACACATGGTGTACAGCAAATGAAAGATAAACATCTTGTGAATCCAGCCAATATTTCAGATTTTTTAAGTGTTTTACAGCGAAAACACAATATAGCATTATATTAGCTTACCACAATAGCCAAACACACACCAGCATTCATTCACCGCAAGGGTAGCGATTGCAAAAAAACAGCAAAAGATATAAAATGAATCACTAACCTTGACCAACCTCATCAGATGACAGTCCTATAACATCAGGTTATACAATACACTTATGTTTAGTTCGAAAATGTGCATATTTTGAGCTGCAAACCGTGGTTATACATTGTGAATATGTAGCATCGATTCACCAGAATCTCCGGAGATATTTTGGACAGTCACCTAATCTAATCAAAGAACTCATCATAAACTTTACAAAAAAATACATGTTGGACAGCAAATGAAAGATACACTAGTTCTTAACCTCTAACGCCTACCAAACCCGGATCCGGGAGCCCCCCATCACAAAAGCTGACTAGCATAGCCTAGCCTAAAGCCACAGGGATATCATATAATAAAATGTTCATGAAATCACAAGTCCAAGACACCAAATGAAAGATACACATCTTGTGAATAAAGCCATAATTTCTGATTTTTAAAATGTTTTACAGGGAAGACAAAATATGTAAATCTATTAGCTAACCACGTTAGCAAAAGACACCACTTCCATACTCCAGCATTTTTTACTCCATCAGCAGCTATCACAAATTCTACCAAATAAAGATATAAATAGCCACTAACCAAGAAACAACCTCATCAGATGACAGTCTGATAACATATTTATTGTATAGCATAGGTTTTGTTAGAAAAATGTGCATATTTCAGGTATAAATCATAGTTTACCATTGCAGCCCCCATCAAAACTCTCACTAAAATGACTAGAATAACTACAGAGACCATCGTGTATTAGCTAATTAATCATCATAAAACATTTCTTAAAAATACACAGCGTGCAGCAGATGAAAAACACAGATCTTGTGAATCAAGACAATATTTCAGATTTTTTTTTTTTCAGATTTTTTTATATTTTTTTACAGCGAAAACACAATATAGCGTTATATTAGCTTAGCAAAATAGCAAACATTACAACAGCATTGATTCAAGGCAAAAATAGCTATAACGTATAAACCACCAAAATATAGTAATTTTTTCACTAACCTTCTCAGAATTCTTCAGATGACAGTCCTGTAACATCATATTACACAATGCATATAGAGTTTGTTCGAAAATGTGCATATTTAGCGGCACAATTCGTGCTTATACAATGAGAAAAGTAGCCAAAATCTCAAGCAATCTGTCCGGCACCATCTTGGAAAGCCAAAAAAATACAGGTTGGACAGCAATTGAAAGACAAATTAGTTCCTAATGCAATCGCTGAGTTACATTTTTAAAATGAACGTTACTGCGCAATACAGGCTGCGATAACACAATGCTACACTGTACGAAATGGCGTCTCATGCATTTTACTTTTTTCATCAGAACAATGAATTAACAGCATAAAGACTGCTTACTATTAGCCGAGCTTCCATCAGAATCTTGGGCAAGGTGTCCTTTCTTCAAAACAATCGTCTTTTGGCTGAAAGATGTCCTCTTGTCCTGTCGAATTAGCCGCTAACGTTAGCCACCCACTGGAGAGGTGCCCAACTAGTGGAAGCGCGTCACAAAGAAATCCAGGAAAATCGCAATAAACTGCTATAAACTGCTATAAGTCGGTTTAAATTAACTACCTTATGATATCTTTAACACCTATAACGAATAAAAACATGACCGGAGATATAGAACTACTAAAACGAAAGCGTTTGCAGGACGTCATTGTGATGTCTTCTTGGTCCGGGCGCACCGTTGAAAAGGACGGTACTTCCTGTTCCACGGTCTAATATAAGGTCCCAGATTGCGCAATCGACTCCATTCAAATTCTCACCGCTTACTGACATCTAGAGGAAGGCGTATGCAGTGCATGTAGCCCGATGGCTTACATGGGGACTTATAAACTGACCTTAGAACAGGGACCTCGATTTCTGAAATCTCACTCCCTGACAGGAAATGTGCTGCAGAAAGAGTTCTGTTTCACTCAGAGAAATAATTCAAACGGTTTTAGAAACTAGAGAGTGTTTTCTATCCAATTGTAATAATAATATGCATATTGTACGAGCAAGAATTGAGTACGAGGCAGTTTAATTTGGGCACTATTTTTCCCAATGGTGAAACAGCGCCCCCATATTGACAAGATTAATGAATTGCCGTGTTAGATTTTTTAAAATAACTTTACCATAACAAACAGCTTACGTTATAGCTAGACAGCGCCCGCAAAAAGGAAGGAAAATAGGACTAAACATTTTTCACAGAAATACGAAATAACATCATAAATGGTTCTTACTTTTGCTGAGCTTCCATCAGAATCTTGTACAAGGAGTCCTTTGTCCAGAATAAATCGTTGTTTGGTTTTAGAATGTCCTCTTCTCCTGTCGAATTAGCAACCTTAGCTAGCCAAGTGGCGCGAAGATGTCCATCATACTATCATACTTTACGATGATATTATCACATGTATCAAATAAAATCAAAGCCGGAGATATTAGCCGTGTATACCGAACGCTTTTCAGAAGCCAATGCTGATGTCCTTCCCGCGCCTTGGTAGACAAAGGAAATAGAGGTCACGTCATTCCAAGAGCTCTTGTTCGACCTCAGATCAAGCTAGACACCCCATTCCACCTCCCACTGCCTGTTGCCATGTAGTGGAAGGCGTATGAAGTACATGTATATCCATAGATTTCAAGCAATTGAATAGGAAGGCCCTGGAACAGAGCCTCGATTTCAGATTTTTCACTTCCTGTTAGGAAGTTTGCTGCAAAATGAGTTCTGTTTTACTCACAGATATAATTGAAACGGTTTTAGAAACTTTAGTGTGTTTTCTATCCAATAGTAATAATAATATGCATATTGTACGATCTAGAATAGAGTACGAGGCAGTTTAATTTGGGCACGATTTTTTACAAAGTGGAAATAGCGGCCCCATATTGACAAGAAGTTAACAAAATACTCTCGTCTTAGTGTGCCAGAGCGCAGAAAAACTGATGAATTTTTGAATGCTCAACACAGGTTGCACATGTCTGGTGTCAGTAAATGTCGGCAACAAAGCATCATTCAATCGTTTCCAGCAGCACTGTTACAGTCACCAACACTCTGGATAACATGAAAACTGCCTAACCAGCTCTGCTAGGGGGAGTAAAATGGTCAGAGTGGGGTGTTCTCTCATTATATGTGTTGAAGTAGCTAGCCAATGTTAGCCAGTTAGCTTGGATGCTTGACTGTCGTTGTGAGGTCAGCGCTTTCGGGAACAACCCTACTTATTGTCCAGAATGTCCAGTGTGCGCTCTGAACGCGAAACGTTCTGAATTCATGAACGGACAATCTGACAGCACAGTTGCAGTCACCAACGCTCTGGATAACACAACAGCCTAATATCATACACTGCATTTGAGGAAACAATGGGAAAGTAATTCTGCTATGAAAGTTGATCAACTTGTAAACTCACTTTTGAGAAAACTGTCTTTCAGTGTTTTGGTACTACTATTGGAGAGCCCTTCTTTGTCTACACCTATTCAGCATTGTTCACACCCTGTTAAGCCTTAGCCCCACCCATCTCTTCAAGGGTTGATCTGTGCATTCTGTACTAACTTGCCAGCTACTTCCAGACATATAAGAGAGAGAGAACAGCTCACTGAACATTACTCGCCCTAGCATAGCTGGTTAGATCTTCTTAAGCCTAGGCGTCCCGCTAGCGGGACAACTTTCGTTGAGACTGGAGGGAGCGCAATTCAAATAAACAATCATACAAATTATGGATATTAAACATTTAGGTACATACAAGTGTCTTATATCGGTTAACCTGTCTAGGGCTGGGGTGCCGCTAGCGGCACCCCCCCCCCCCCACCCCCACTGAAAAGGCAGAGCCGCGAAATTCAAAAAAAATATTTATTTTAAATATTTAACTTTCACACATTAAAGTCCAATACAGCTAATGAAAGACACAGATCTTGTGAATCCAGCCAACATGTCCGATTTTTTAAATGTTTTACAGGGAAGACACAATATGTAAAGATGTAAATCTATTAGCTAAACACATTAGCATAATCCACCATCTTTTCTTTGTCCACCAACACCAGTAGCTATCACCAATTCGGCTAAACTAAGATATTGATAGCCACTAACCAAGAAAAAACCTCCTCAGATGACAGTCTGATAACATATTTATGGTATAGGATAGGTTTTGTTCGAAAAATGGGCATATTTCAGGTAGATGTCATAGTTTACAATTGCACCCACCGTCACAAATGGACTAGAATAATTACAATGAGCAACGTGTTTACCTAACTACTAATCATCAAACATTTCGTAAAAATACACAGCATACACTAATCGAAAGACACAGATCCTGTGAATACAGACAATATTTCAGATTTTCTAAGTGTCTTACAGCGAAAACACAATAAATCGTTATTTTAGCATAGCACATGTGCAAACATTACACCAGCATTGATTCTAGCCAAAGAGAGCGATAACGTAAACATCGCCAAAATATATTAATTTTTTCACTAACCTTCTCAGAATTCTTCAGATGACACTCCTGTAACATCACATTACAACATACATATACAGTTTGTTCGAAAATGTGCATATTTAGCCACCAAAATCATGGTTAGACAATGAGAAAAGTAGCCCAGCTGGTCAGAAAATGTCCTGCGCCACATTAGACAGTGATCTAGTCGTATACATAAATACTCATAAACGTGACTAAAAAATACAGGGTGGACAGCGATTGATAGACAATTTAATTCTTAATACAATCGCGGAATTACATTTTTTAAATTATCCTTACTTTTCAATACAGTTTGCGCCAAGCGAAGCTACGTCAAACAAGATGGCGTCCTAAGCCATTAACATTTTTCGACAGAAACACGATTTATCATAATAAATTGTTCCTACTTTGAGCTGTTCTTCCATCAGAATTTTGGTCAAAGAATCCTTTCTTGGGTCTAATCGTCTTTTGGTCGAAAGCTGTCCTCTTGCCATGTAGAAATGCACATTGCGTTCGGCATGAACTGGAACGGTGCCCAGAGATTACATTTACATTTACATTTACATTTAAGTCATTTCGCAGACGCTCTTATCCAGAGCGACTTACAAATTGGTGCATTCACCTTATGATATCCAGTGGAACAACCACTTTACAATAGTGCATTTAACTCTTTAAGGGGGGGGGGGGTTAGAAGGATTACTTTATCCTATCCTAGGTATTCCTTAAAGAGGTGGGGTTTCAGGTGTCTCCGGAAGGTGGTGATTGACTCCGCTGACCTGGCGTCGTGAGGGAGTTTGTTCCACCATTGGGGTGCCAGAGCAGCGAACAGTTTTGACTGGGCTGAGCGGGAACTGTACTTCCTCAGAGGTAGGGAGGCGAGCAGGCCAGAGGTGGATGAACGCAGTGCCCTTGTTTGGGTGTAGGGCCTGATCAGAGCCTGAAGGTACGGAGGTGCCGTTCCCCTCACAGCTCCGTAGGCAAGCACCATGGTCTTGTAGCGGATGCGAGCTTCAACTGGAAGCCAGTGGAGAGAGCGGAGGAGCGGGGTGACGTGAGAGAACTTGGGAAAGTTGAACACCAGACGGGCTGCGGCGTTCTGGATGAGTTGTAGGGGTTTAATGGCACAGGCAGGGAGCCCAGCCAACAGCGAGTTGCAGTAATCCAGACAGAGATTCACAGTGTCTCAGAAATAAATGTCCCAAAATCGCACTAAACGGATATAAATTGCTATAAAACGCTTTAAATTAACTACCTTATGATGTTTTTAACTCCTATAACGAGTAGAAACATGACAGGAGAAATATAACTGGCTACACTAATGCTTGGAAAAACAGTAGGTCGGTGTCCCCCGCGCGCCTGACGCACCTAGAAAAGAGTTCCTACCTACACGTGTTTTTGTTTTATAGGGGCTGTGATTGGGCAATCGATACCATTCAAAGCGTCATCACGTAAAGGCATCCAGGGGAAGACGTAAGCAGTGTCCGTATACTCATAGCAATAACAGTGGCCTTAAAACTGACTCCAGAACAGGGGCCAAAATGTGTGAAATCTGACTCCATGTCAGGGAAATTGCTGTAGAATGAGTTCTGTTCCACTCAGAGACAAAATTTCAACGGCTATAGAAACTATAGACTGTTTTCTATCCAATAATAATAATAATATGCATATTGTACGATCAAGAATTTTGTAGGAAGCTGTTTCAAAAATTACACGATTTCCATAAATAGTGACAACAGCACCCCCTAGCCTTAACAGGTTTAAAAGCTTAAATTCTTGTTAATCTAATTGCATTGTCCGATTACAGTAGGCTTTACAGCGAAAACATGCCATGTGATTGTTTGAGGACGGCGCCCGACATCAAAATATTTTTCCTCCAGCACAGGTTTCATAAATTCACAAATACCGATTAAATATTCACTTACTTTTTGAAAATCTTCTTCTTCATCCAACGGGTCCCACCTACAACATGTAGTATTGTTTTGTTAGATGAAATCCTTCTTTATATCCCAAAAATTCTGTTTAGTTGGAGCCATCGATTTGAATAATCCACTCATCAACATGCAGAGAAAATAATCCAAAAAGCTACTGCCTAACTTTGTTAAAACAAGTCAAAATACGTTTCTATTTAATCCTCAGATACCCTCAAATGTAATTAAACTATAATATTTAATACGGAAAGAAGTATGTTCAATAGGAAAACGATATTAGCAGGTGCGTGTCCTCTTCATTGCACGCTCATACACGAATTTCCAAGTCTGTGTCCCTGTTTCAAAACTCATTATTCTTCCTCGTTTTGTAAGAATCAAGCATGAAACCTTGAACAAAGACTACTGACACCCAGTGGAAGCCATAGGAATTGCATACTGGGAGCTAGATTACATTCTTTACCCATATGTTCCATTGGAAGAGCATGGGCTATCAAAACAAAAAAAATTCTGGATGGTTTTTCTTTGGATTTTCTCCTACCATATTTATTGTGTTATAGTCTCCTACATTAGTTTTTAATTTCTACAAACTTCAGAGTGTTTTCTTTCCAATGGTACCAATTATATGCATATCCTGGCTTCAGGGCCTGAGCAACAGGCAGTTTACTTTGGGCACGTCAGTCAGGCGGAAATGGAGAAAAAAACATCTTGTAGTTCTGAGTCTACTTTTATCCAATGTAAAAAAACAGAAATGCAAATGTTGCTACACAAGACAGAATCCAGCTGGTGAGTCACATATAATCTCAAAGGCTTTTCACACAGCAAGTTCTGTCCTTAATCCTGTGTTCAAATTTGCCCCGTGCCTAGCAATTGTGCAGTCTGTAGGGGAAAGTGGGGTAAGTTGAGCCAAAGGGTAAGTTCAGCCACCCTTATTTCTAGGAAACCATACACAAAACTGATCATTTGATCACATATTTATGAAAAGGTCATCATTGAATGGAGTCTGTGATGGAAGAAACCACATGGAAAAAAGTGGTAAGCGAATTAGCTTTAAAAAAACTGATTTTCAAGTCAAATTAATGTACTGTGTTAAAGATGCTTGTATCTGAACCAAAGTAGATCATTTTAAGATTTATTTATACATCAGTTGGGGTATCTATATGAGCTTCAATATGAGGTCCTAAACCTAACATGAAAGTGAAACGCAACGTGCCATTGGAACACATGTAACGATTGTCGTACTCTTCCTCCTTCTCGGATGAGGAGAGGAGAGAGGGATCAGAAGACCAATGTGCAGCGAGGTATGTAGACATAATGAATTTATTAAATACGACGAACACTGACACGAACTATACTTGAAATATTTACAAAATAACAAACAAACAACATAGACTGATCTGAACATGCAAACTACATATAACGAAGCCCGCAATGAACAGGGAAAAAACGAACGAGACGAGACAGTACCGTGTGGTGCAATAAACACAGACACAGCGACAATCACCCACAAACAAACAGTGAGAACAACCTACCTTAATATGACTCTCAATCAGAGGAAACGCCAAACACCTGCCTCTAATTGAGAGCCATACCAGGCAACCCATTAACCCAACATAGAAACACAACACATAGAAATGCCCACCCAGCTCACGTCCTGACCAACAAAACAAAGGATTAACACAATAACTAGGGTCAGAACGTGACAACACAGGAGTGATGGTTGCTGATAATGGGTCTCTGTACGCCTAATCTTTTGAACAGTAGTGTATGTATATGGATATATATTTACCCCCAAAATATATGGGGGTATGGAAATTACGCAGACAATTACATTGATGGAAGCAACAATCTATTCGCTTTTCTTTCAAAAACAAGGACATTTCTAACTGACCCCATGTGTGTATATTTTTTTTAAATTGACCATGTTAAATTATCATTGTAATTGCGCACACATTGATGTCAGACTGTCAGACATGCACCTACCCCAGTGTTCTGTTGGGGATGACTGGAATGAATGCAGGAACAGATTTCAGGAGCAGGACAAGACACCCTCTTTTTGACTGATGACTGATATTAGGGCATGTACGTGAAAGACCTATCTGGTATTAGGATGGGCATAATGCTTCTTGGCAGTGTCATAAAGTGTATTTTCTTAGTCCAAGTAAAGTGACACAGGTTGGTCATAATACTTCATGACTGTTATTTAAAATATAATGAAAAAAAACTATTAGTCACAATAACAACAAAGGATTAAGGAAACAAACTTTCAAAACGAAAGGAAACCTCTTGGCAGGGAAAAACATGATTTGAATAAATGTGTGTTTTGTCACTATTATGTAGGTGTCATAACCAGCCATAAAATAACGCAATATAGAGTAGCAGTCAAACGTTTGGACACACCCACTCATTCAAGGGGTTTTCTTAATTTTTTCTATTTTCTGCATTGTAGTATATAAGTGATTACATCAAAACGATGAAATAACAAATATGCAATCATGTAGTAACCAAAAAAGTATTTTACAAATACAAATATATTCTTCAAAGTAGCCACCCTTTGCCTTGATGACAGCATTGCACACTCTGACATTTTCTCAACCAGCTTCACCTGGAATGCGTTTCCAACAGTCTTGAAGGAGTTTCCACATAGAGTGGTTCATCCTTTAACTTCTCTAGGATAGGGGGCAGCATTTTCACTTTTGGATAAATAGCGTGCCCGATTTCAACTTCCTTCTACTCATCCCCAGAATATAAGATATGCATATTATTAGTAGATTTGGATAGAAAACACTCGGAAGTTTCTAAAACTGTTTGAATCATGTCTGTGAGTAAAATAGAACTTATGTAGTAGGCAAAACCCCAAGTACTAACCATTCAGATTTTCTTTTTTTTGAGGTCACTGTCTGTGCAATGAGTTTTCATTGGGATACTAGATTTCTAATCAACCTGTTTTCAGTTCCTACCGCTTCCACTGGATGTCACCAGTCTTTAGAAATTGGTTGAGGTTATTCCTTTGTGCAATGAAGAAGTACGGCCATCTTGAATCAGAGTAATGTTATGTGCACTGTTTGAGAGTTGCGCAAGACTAGAAAAGTAGCGTTAGTTTGTTGTCCTCCTGTATTGAAAACAGATAGACCCGTCTTCAATTTGATCGATTATTAACGTTTAAAAATACCTAAAATTGTATTACAAAAGTAGTTTGAAATGTTTTGGCAAAGTTTACAGGTCATTTTTTAAGATATTTTGTAGTGACGTTGCACATTTTGGACGCTGTTTTTTTCTGGATCAAACGCGCCAAATAAATGGACATTTTGGACATATATGAACGGAATTAATCGAACAAAATGACCATTTGTGATGTTTATGAGACATATTGGAGTGCCAACAAAAGAATCTCGTCAAAAGGTAAAGCATGATTTATATTTTATTTCTGCGTTTTGTGTTGCGCCTGCAGGTTGAAATATGCTACACTCTCTTTGTTTACTGTTGTGCTATCATTAGATAATAGCATCTTATGCTTTCGCCGAAAAACCTTTTTGAAATCTGACATGTTGGCTGGATTCACAACGAGTGTAGCTTTAATTTGGTATCTTACATGTGTGATTTAATGAAAGTTTGATTTTATATAATTTTTAAAAAATTTGGTGCTCTGCATTTTCCCTGGCTATTGCCCAAGTGGGACGCAAGCGTCCCACATATCCCAGAGAGGTTAAAAGTTGCAGCGTACTGCGGCTCAGCTTGCATGGTGCCGCAGAATTCTATGGCACGTTATTTAAGTGTGAACCACTGGTACCATTAATGCTAGTTAGTGCCAGTTTGACCACCAGAGGGCGTCTTTGAGAAGCATTTGATAGCCTTCAATAGTGGCTGTACTAGAGAGTGCAGGCACGTGGGAGACCAGGGTTCAATTCCCCAACGGGGAGGAAGCAGTTGGCTGTCCTTGTAAATAAGAATTTGTTATTAACTGATTCCATATGTGTTATTTAATAGTTGTGATGTCTTCACTATTATTCTACAATGTAGAAAATGGTAAAAAATAAAGAAAACCCCTGGAACAGGTAGGTGTGTCCAAACTTTTGACTGGTACTTGCTTAATTAATTTGACTAATATTATGGTGTTTCTATTCTAAGAAAAACTAAAAACCCTCTGGATTTCCGTTAGGATTTAATGGAAAATATGAAGCTGTACAACATGATGGTCGGGAGTACAGTACTTGGCTATTTAGCTAAAGAATCCCTGTGTTGTGCAGGCATGTGGGAGACCGGGGTTCAATTTCCTGATGGGGAGGAAGGATAAGGCTGTCCTTGTAAATAAGAATTTGTTCTTAACTGACTTGCCTAGTTAAATTAAGGTTACACTAAGAGCAAAACATTTTTACACCCTAATTTTCTAATTCTAGTCTAATCAATATCCAAATAGAGATTCAGTGAAAATAAAAATCTCATTAATTTATCAAGACCATGCTCCATGCTTGTCTCAGAGCAGCGTGAAATGGTGCTAAAATTGTTGTAGGCTATTGCTTCAAATACTATTGCTTCAAACGTAATATTATCTTTAAATAAGACCTACACCACTTTAAACAGCACATTACTCAAAACTAATGAGACTCATGCGCCTACAGTAGGCCTACAGTATATCGAAAAATATGACGTGACTCTGCGCCAATTATTACATAGAGGATTGGATGATTGGAGGATATGTGTGTATATTCAGTAATATTTTTTCTCATAGCAATTCGTTTTGGATCCATAATTAAATAAACAAACATTGGCATTTTGAAAGAGTATTTTTATCCTTGTTTTATTAACAAAAGCATAAAGATGCCATTGTTAGTTTCATTGTTTTAATTTGCATGTGCAGACTGGCACTAAGAACAGAACAGTGGGAACGTTTCCCTAGTCAGCGCCATTATTAGTGCATTGCCCCTTAAAGAGTTGCCTGTGTGGCGGGGTGGAGATTACCCCCCCTTCCCCTTCCTCCTCCCCCCTTCCCCATGGGCTAGGTCGGTCTTCTGTGCGCGGCTCTGTGATTCATCCCGTGCCCCCTGCCCTCGTGCCTTGAACCTCACGCGCTTTCAGTGGATAAAGCTGGAGAACTGCAAGGCAATCCCATTGTGCTTTACTCTGGAGCCATGACCAATATGACCAATATATATTGTCCTGCTTATAACAGGGTTAATAATATATTTGTGAGAATATCCAACAGGCTTATATATAATTCTAAATGAATAATAATCGCTTTGTTTAAAAAAAATAACAATATTTTGAAGATTATTTATTTTTCAAATAACGTAAAATGAACGAGAAAAAGGCCATCTTGAGCATCTGGTGAGACTTTGTTACTAATTTGTTTAAAAAAAGCCAGTTTGTTACTTATTTCTTTCTGTTTTTAGAGGGAGAGATACCAAAAACCTACAATCATCTCATGGGTCTCCCAGTTGAGGGCGGCACAGGTATTGAACCAGCATCTGTAGCAACACAGCTTGCTGTATCTTAGACCGTTGCACCACTCAGGCACTGTACCACATGACTGGTAGGGAGTAATCCAAATAAAATAAAATTAACAACAGTTGTCGTAAGTGATACTGAAGTCGTGGACAATTATCAGTTTCTATTTAGGTTTATGTCGCCCATTCATTGTCAGTTAGGGACACAGTAGGACCCAAAAGCGTAATCGGTGCTCTAACTCCCCCTTGCGCTGGTTTGGAGCAATGAAGTGGTGACGCAGGGTATCGTACTAAACCACAAATTACTAAGTCCCGCAGCATAATCACAAACCTTTACTGGAGCAACCAATGTATGCTGAGCACTTGTTGGTTGCTTTTCCTTCACTCTGCACCATTTCAATTGGGTTGAGGTCAGCTGATTGTGGAGGCTAGGTCATCTGATATAGCCCTCCATCACTCTCCTTCTTGGTCAAATAGGCCTTACACAGCCTGGAGGTGTTGGGTCATTGTCATGTTGAAAACAAATGATAGTCGCACTAAGCGCAAACCAGATGGGATGGCGTATCGCTGCAGAATGCTGTGGTAGCCATGCTGATTAAGTGTGCCTTGAATTCAAAATAAATCACAGACAGTGTCACCAACAAAGCAACCCCACACCATCACACCTCCTCATCCGTGCTTCACGGTGGAAACCACACATGCAGAGATCGTCTGTTCACCTACTCTGCGTCTTACAAAGACACGGCGGTTGGAACCAAAAATCTCATATTTGGACTCATCAGACCAAAGGACACATTTCCACCGGTCAAATGTCCATTGCTCGTGTTTCTTGGCCCAAGCAAGTCTCTTAGTAGTGGTTCTTTGCAGCAATTTGACCATGAAGGCCTGATTCACGCAGTCTCCTCTGAATAGTTAACTTCTCTAGGGTAGGGGGCAGCATTTGGAATTTTGGATGAAATGCATGCCCAAATTAAGCTGCCTGCTCCTCGGGCCCAGAAGATATGATATGCATATACAGTAACTGGTATATTTGGATAGAAAACATTCTAAAGTTTCCAAAACTGTTAAAATAGTGTCTGTGAGTATACCAGAACCGATTTGGCAGGCGAAAACCTGAGAAAATCCATTCAGGAAGTAGTCTTTTTTTTGGTTTTGTAGTTTTCTATTCAATGCCATTACAGTATCCATTGACTTAGGACTCAAATTGCAGTTTCTATGCCTTCCTCTAGATGTCAACAGTCTTTAGAAATTGTTTCAGGCTTGTATTCTGAAAAATGAGGAAGTAAGAGCAGTCTGAATGAGTGGACCCTAAAGTGTCACAGAGCTTTTTCATGCGCGAGATGGAGAGAGTGCGTTTCTTGTTTACCTTTTAAATTGACAACGTTATTGTCCGGTTGAAATAATATCGATTATTTAGGCTAAAAACAACCTGAGGATTGAATATAAACATCGTTTGACATGTTTCTATGAACTTTACGGATACAATTTGGATTTTTTTGTCTTACTGTTTTGACTGTGTTTGAGCCTGTGGATTACTGAAGAAAACGCGCGAACAAAACTGAGGTTTTTGGAAAAAAGAGACTTTATCAAACAAAATTAATATTTATTGAGTAAATGAATGTCTGCTGAGTGCAACCATATGAAGATCATCAAAGGTAAGGGATTAATTTTATCTCTATTTCTGACTTGTGTAACTGTTCTACTTGGCTGGTTACTGTTTGTAATGATTTGTCTAGTGGGCTATGTTCTCAAATAATCGTAAGGTATGCTTTTGCCGTAAAGCATTTTTAAACTCTGACACCATGGTTGGATTCACAAGAAGTTAATCTTTAAACCTATGTAAAATATGTTTTGTTTTCAGAATTTTTATAATGAGTATTTCTGTATTTGAATTTGGTGCCCAGCAGTTTCACTGGCTGTGGAAGAGGTGGGACGCTAACGTCTCACGTACCCAAGAGAGGTTAATGTTGAGATGTGTCTGTTACTTGAACTCTGTGAAGCATTTATTTGGGACGCAATTTCTGATGCTGGTAACTCGAATGTACTTACCCTCTGCAGCAGAAGTAACTCGGAGTCTTTCTTTCCTGTGTAGGTCGTCATGATAGCCAGTTTCATCATAGCGCTGGATGGTTTTTGCAACTGCACTTGAAGAAACTTAAAGTTCTTGAAATGTTCCGTTTTGACTTACCTCCATGTCTTAAATTAATGATGGACTGTCATTTCTCTTTGCTTCTTTGAGCTGTTCTTGCCATAATATGGACTTGTTCTTTCACCAAATAGGGCTATCTTCTGTATACCACATCTACCTGGTCACAACACAACTGATTGGCTCAAACGCATTAAGAAGGAAAGAAATTCCACAAATGAACTTTTAAGAAGGCACACCTGATAAATGAAATGCATTCCAGGTGACTACTTCATGAAGCTGGTTGAGAAAATGCGAAGAGTGTGCAAAGCTGTCATCAAGGCAAAGGGTGGCTTTGAAGAACCTTAAATATAAAATATATTTTGATTTCTTTAACACTTTTTTGGTTAGTATATGATTCCATATGTGTTATTTCATAGTTTTGTAGAAAATAGTAAAAATAAAGAAAAACCCTTGAATGAGTAGTTGTGTCCAAACTTTTGACTGGCAATGTATGTCACAAAAGGTGTAAATATATGGGTCATGACAGTGTTATGACCATATTATGACAGGTTATGACAAGTTATGTCAGCTGTTATTTAAGTGATAATGCCCGATTAACCATGCCAATGTATCCTCCAAACACCAGCTGTGAGGGCATTATCACTTTTATACAACGGGTTACCAACATATTCAAATAATGATTTAAAAGTTTTCATAAAAAATGTAATTGTAATGAATTTATTCATACTATTTCATTCTTTCACAACATATTGTCCCGACACAAATCTAGGGTTCGGTTGCCAGTCGTTAAGTCTTTTTGTTCTGTATCTATGGACATCCAGTCGTTCGTTCTAAATGTACTATTTCCATACTGGCTGGCAATCTCTTTCTTGCTAGCTAGCCAACTATGGCTAATTTACGGTCCCATCAAACAGTGCAGCCAGAATAACAACAAAATAGCTGCGTTTTCACTTGTTTAAGCTGTTTTCTCGTGACATTTATTTGGTTACATCCATAATAATGAGCTAATGATGCCCGATATCACTTGGCATCTCTGTTCAGGAAACTGTTGTTCAGAAGACATAACAAACAACACAGCTAACACAATCACTTCAAGCTGAAGCTGGAACGACTGGAAACTAGCTGCACTTTGTGTAGTTTAACCTGTTTTCTATTGATATTTCTTTGTATATATCCATAAAAATGATGCTCATTCATGATTTTGACTGGCTGAGAAAAGCTGCCTGCCTGTCTATGTCATCAAGACTCCCGACACGTTCATTACTATACGACACTTGGAGATCGAATTTGAGTATTGAAATAATGTTCAAATATCAGAGACATTTGGTTTATACAAGGTTTATACAAATATCCCATGTTGAAAACTAAGTGTTAGTCTAAAAGAAATGTGAGATAATGTCTAAATGCGTTTTATAGTGGAGATCAAGTTTATAAATTGCCTGGCTTGGCTGATGAGACAATGGACTGCATAATCAGATGGAACAGAGTAAATAGGCATTTTGACGTCATAGATTTAGTGGAACAGACACTGGCTGGAATGAGATTTTAACCAATCAGCATTCAGGATTAGGCTCACCCATGTCATAATGTGTTATGACACTGGGTGTCAAGTAAAGTGTTACCATTATGATTATTAGGATTATTTAATAATTTTTGAATGTATTTTTTATGGGGTGTATCATCCTTAATATTGCGGATAGGTTGTTGCTTCCATCAATGTAATTCTCTGCATCATTTCCAATCCCCCATATATTTTTGGGGTAAATATATACACTGCTCAAAAAAATAAGGGGAACACTTAAACAACACAATGTAACTCCAAGTCAATCACACTTTTGTGAAATCAAACTGTCCACTTAGGAAGCAACACTGATTGACAATAAATTTCACATGCTGTTGTGCAAATGGAATAGAAAAAGGTGGAAATTATAGGCAATTAGTAAGACAACCCCAAAAAAGGAATGGTTCTGCAGGTGGTGACCACACACCACTTCTCAGTTCCTATGCTTCCTGGCTGATGTTTTGGTCACTTTTGAATGCTGGCGGTGCTTTCACTCTAGTAGTAGCATGAGACGGAGTCTACAACCCACACAAGTGGCTCAGGTAGTGCAGCTCATCCAGGATGGCACATCAATGCGAGCTGTGGCAAAAAGGTTTGCTGTGTCTGTCAGCGTAGTGTCCAGAGCATGGAGGCGCTACCAGGAGACAGGCCAGTACATCAGGAGACGTGGAGGAGGCCGTAGGAGGGCAACAACCCAGCAGCAGGACCGCTACCTCCGCCTTTGTGCAAGGAGGTGCACTGCCAGAGCCCTGCAAAATTGTTGCTGTTGTGTTATTACAATCCATAACAGGACTAGAATTGTTTGTTTTATTATTTGCCTCCTCTATGAGAACTTTTACATATTTAGAATAGCCATGGAGTAGTCTTTGTGTCTCTGAACAACTGGTTATCAATATACAGTTTATCGACCACGCGAGCTACGCGTTTCCATTTCAATCAATTTTCTTGAAAATTGAATACAGAACCTTGCGACGATCTGCAATTTCCTTCGGGAACTGGTCATTCATGCCTATTTTCGTGCCAGCATGTCTTTTACCCAGGCATTTAACCATTATTTTATCTTTAAAGAAAGTAAATTTGGCAACAATTGGGCGTTCATACCTCTGCCCTCTCTGTCCAAAGCTGTGTACACGTTCGAGTTGGATTTTGTCAATAGCTTCGCGTGGGATCTGAAGTGCTGTAACGAGGAACTCTCTAAATACAGATTCAGGAACTTCTTCTTTCTCTTGGATACCTGTATGTGCCAGATTCTCTCTCATGGATCTAGTCTGTATGTCAAGTAAGGCTTCTCTCAGAATGATGTTCTACTTTTTAAGTTCATTAACTTCGGTTTCCATCTTATTTAAAATAAAATATATATATATACTTTGTTTATTGAATTTTCAATACCAGCATTTAGAAAATAATTGCACTTGTAAGTTATTCGGTAGTAATATAAAACAACACATCTGTAATAGTGCCTGTGTGTAGCTGGTGTAGAGGAGTCAGGCGCAGGATAGCAGATATGAGTAATAAACGTGATTTACTCAAATTAACACAAATACAACCCAATATATCGAGCCCACAATAACGGACCGTATTACAAACCATCAATCACTCACAAACAACCATGGGGGAACAGAGGGTTAAATAATGAACAAGTAATTTGGAGATTGAAACCAGGTGTGTAAGACAAGAACAGAACAAATTAAAGGTGGATCGGCAATGGCTAGAAAGCCGGTGACGTCGACCGCCGAACGCCGCCCGAACAAGGAGAGGGACCGACCTCGGCGGAAGTCGTGACAGTACTCCCCCTTGACGAGCGGATCCAGCAGTACACCGGCCTCGGGGACGACCCGGAGGACGAGGCGCAGGGCGATCCGGATGGAGACGGTGGAACTCCCGCAGTAACGAAGGGTCCAAGACATCCTCCACCGGCACCCAGCATCTCTCCTCCGGACCATATCCCTCCCACTCCACGAGGTACTGACCGTACCCCTAACTCGAGTCCAGGATGGCTCAAACAGCATATGCCGGGACCCCCTCATTGTCCAGAGGGGGCGGAGGAACCTCCCGCACCTCAGACTCCTGGAGTGGACCAGCCACCTCTCTGAGGAGAGACACATGGAACGAGGGATTAATACGGTAATCTGGGGGAAGCTGTAACCTGTAGCATACCTCGTTCAGTCTCCTCAGGACTTTGAATGGCCCCACAAACCGCGGGCCCAGCTTCCGGCAGGGCAGGCGGAGGGGCAGATTTTGGGTTGAGAGCCAGACCCGGTCCCCCGGGTGCGAACACCGGGGCCTCACTGCAGTGGTGGTCGGCGCTCGCCTTCTGCCGCCTCACAGCCCGTTGCAGGTGCACATGAGTGGCGTCCCAGGTCTCCTCCGAGCGCTTAAACCATTCGATCTGGCTCTGATGCCAAGGTGCCAGAACCGGCTGATACCCCAGTAAGCACTGGAAGGGGGAGGTTATTGGAGGAGTGGAGGAGTGAGTTTTGGGCCATCTCTGCCCAGGGGATGAACGCCGCCCACTCCCCCGGACCGGTCCTGGCAATATGAACGCAGAAACCTACCCACATCCTGGTTTACTCTCTCCACCTGCCCGTTACTCTCGGGGTGAAAACCTGAGGTGAGGCTGACCGAGACCTCAAGACGTTCCATGAACGCCCTCCAGACCCTGGACGTGAACTGGGGACCCCGATCAGAGATGTCCTCAGGCACCCCAAAGTGCCGGAAGATGTGCATGAACAGGGCCTCTGCAGTCTGTAGGGCTGTAGGGAGACCGGGCAAAGGGAGGAAACGGCAGGACTTAGAAAACCGATCAATACAAGTCATAATTAACGCAAAAATAGCCATAAAAAAGCAGTCGAGCAGGAACCAGCAAGATGCACGCCCAAGACGCATTGCCGTGTGTGTGTGTGTGTGTGTGTGTGTGTGTGTGTGTGTGTGTGTGTGTGTGTGTGTGTGTGTGTGTGTGTGTGTGTGTGTGTGTGTGTGTGTGTGTGTGAGAGAGAGAGAGAGAGATTACAGAATCTGACTGTCTCTCTGTTTTGATTGTTTGTTGATTGCAGGATTTATGAGCGAGTGATAGACCCACCTCAGATGGATCTGACCCTGGGCAGTGGAGTGTGGCTGGGTCAGCATAGCCACAAGCACGGCCTCTTCAAGGTAAAACAAACATACTTTCACCACCATATACACAATCACTGTAACCATATAACCTCAATCATGCATGGCTTCTCAAAGGTAACAGTCTTCACTATCTTGTCACTCTATGGTGGCAGTACCATGCTTTCTCTCCGAAAATAAGATTTTTCTAACCTTACACTGAATTAAGAATAAATAGCGCATTTACATTTAGCATTTTAGAATCTGAGAGTAAACAGAGCCAAATATATTGATAGAAATCACTTTGTTCGTGAGAGATTTACACGGTTATTAAAACTTCACGCCAGGGTAAGCCTACACGAAACCTAGCCCTTATTTTAAGTGTTTCTAAAATCCCATATGGGGAAAAATGAATGGTGGAAAAATTATTGGAACCATTTCCCTCTTTGACCAGTAAGTTTTATGGGTATTATAATACCTCCACTGTGGGGCTCTATTTATCACCATCAATAACAACACTTTGCTATGGTAAGTCTATATAACGCAACCTCAACATAGCCTTATTATTGAGAGAGGGGTAGGGAGAAAGAGGAAAGGGGTGTGGGGACAGAGAGAGAGAAAAAAGGGAGCGGTAGAGAGGAGGAGAGAGATCAACCGACCAATATTCCATCATCTTACACCCGCCCGCTGAGCAGTCGATGGCCTCTTTTCTATTTTTATTACATCTCATGTATTGATCAACAATACAGCGTAGAGCCTGAATAGATGATCCCATGCCTCCCAGGCCACCCACAGTCTGTCAGTGCCTGCGTCCATTTTGGACACAGCCAGTATCATCTTCTATTCTCCACAGCATCTGTAGTACCCATTCCTTGTAGTATTCTCTCTCTACCCATATGATGACTACTGGGCCCAATCAAAGCATAAAGAACTCCCCTTCTCTTTCTCTGAGGACAAAAAAACTCACTATTTAAAGAATTCTCTCTGTCATCATGGTTTCAGGCGGTCTGCCTGCAACCAAGGTTGAAGCAGTAGCTGTCTAGCTCCAGTCTAAGGTGCAGCAGCGTTTAAGTTAAAGTTGATAGGAAAAAAGAGCAGAGACAGATGGCCCAGAAACCTAGAAACGTTCAAGGTGTGACTGTGGATGAGGGAGGAGGGAGGAGGGAGGAGGGGATTTGTTTTGCTGTGTTCAGAGATTGATTTGGTGCAGGAAATGTGCTGGAAATTCATACCTATATATTTATTACAACCACTTATTCACAGCTCGTGCTATAGCTTTTTTTTAAAGCACTAAGGCCATATTATGCATTCCTAATCCATTACACACAGCTGTTTCTAAAATCAAATAAGTTGGCTTTACATTAACAAAGTAAATAACAGGCATCCCGACTGGCACAGCGGTCTAAGGCACTGCATCGCAGTGCAAGCTGCGTTACTACAGATGCTGGTTCGATACCTGACTGTGTTGCAGCCGGCCGCGACCAGGAGACCCATGAGGCGACGCACAATTGGCCAGCGTCGTCCAGTTTAGGGGAGGGTTTGGCCGGCCGGAATGTCCTTGTCCCATTGCACTGTAGCGACCGACTCCTGTGGTGAGCTGGGCGCATGCATGCTGACACGGTCGCCAGGTGTTCAGTGTTTCCTCCCACACATTGGTGCAGCTGGCTTCCGGGTTAAGCGTGCATTGTGTCAAGAAGCAGTGCAGCTTGGCAGGGTTGTGTTTCAGAGGATGCATGGCTCTCGACCTTCACCTCTCCCGAGTCCGTACGGAAGTTGCAGCGATGGGACAAGACTGTAACTACCAATTGGATATAACGAAAAGGGGGTAAAAAAAAAAAGTACGAACAAACATGTCTATATTTTGTACAGTGTACAAAATATATTAGGACACTTGTCAGCATTTACAGTGTAGAGAGTGTTACAATAGTGTTCCCCTGGAGTAGCATGCAGAGGTTCTCTATAAGATAAGCTACTGTATCTAAACCATGGCCGTAGGGCAGTTCGGGGAAATGCCAGATTGCTTGATCTTTAGCCCATTGGGACTGTCTAAACTGTGGTTTGAGCACAGAATTATCATTGACTAATAATGGGGGCCTCAAGAAATAAAGAAATGGACGTTGTGTTAAGAAGTGCCCAGACCGATGTCTGGTCCCATTCTGTCCCTGCATTAAATACTTATAAAAACATTCCAAATGTGTATCTGGGAGAAGAAGTGAGGCTGTTATTATTGTTGTTGTTGTTGTTGTGTAAGGGGTGCTGTAGCCTCAGGTAGCCTGGGGAGCTGTGACGCTTCTTCAGTTGTTCTTCTGCCCACTCGTGTAGTTCTTTTCCTCTGCTATTCTCTCCTTTCTCTCTGGTCCGTCAGGAAGTCAAGGACTCAGTCGCAGGGCCATGAGCTTTGTGGTGAGCTTAGAGGGCACTATGGTATTGAAGACCGAACTGTAGTCAATGAACAGCATCCACACATATGCATTCCTTTTGTTCAGGTGGGTGAGGGCCGTGTGTAGTACAACAGCGAGCTGGTCTGCACATGCTCTGAGGGTGCGGCTAGGGATGACGTCTGGGCCGGCAGCCTTGCGATGGTTAACGTGCTTGAATGACTCGCATACATCCTCCGTGGAGACCGTAAGCAGGTAGCCTTCGTTGTCGTCCGGTGCTCTCCTCCACAGCTCAGAAATGTTATGCCCGAAGCGTGATAATTAGTCAGGTAATGCGGCGTTGCTGTCCGTGATGTGACTGGTTTTCTTTATGTAATCCATGATTGTTAGAAGCCCCTGCCACGTACGCCTCGTTTCCGATCCGCTGAATTGCTCGCCCACTTTGTCCCTATACTTGTGTGTCACCATCTTGATCGATCTGCGTCGGTTGTATTTGTACTGTTTAATCATATAATTGTCCCCGGTCACCTTGCCTTGTTTATAAGCAGCAACTCTCTCCTTCACTTTCCCGACAAGGCTGCCATTAATCCATGGTTGTTGATTCGGGTAAGTTTTGGAAGACACCATCGGTATCAGATCATCTATGCATTCTTTTTTATTGAACCAGTAACTGAGTTGGTGTATTCATTCATGTTACTCCCAGAGGCGCCCTGGAACAAATTATAGTCCGCGTGATCGAAACAATCTTGGAGCATGGAGTATGATTGGTCAGAACAGCATTACAGACAGATTTGCCGAAACAAGGAAGGGAGAGGGCATTATTCCCTTATACCCCCAGTGGTCAAGAGTGGAATTTCAGCAATTTGGACACTCATATATGCACGAACACACACGCACACAAACATGCACGCACGCATGCACACAGACACACACACACACACACATCATCCCCTTTCCCCTCCCTCCCTTGCTACAGGCAGTATTACTTGCTGATCAATAGAGGCAATGTATGGTCAGGACTCCCATAAACTCCCAAGAGACAGACAGCCACATCTCTGGCCAAACACTTTCACTTCCATGACACACTCTTCACTGATGTCGGCTGATTATGCACTGTGGCATGTGTATTTGTGTGTATGTGCCTGCATCAAAGCCAGAGTTGAGCATGGCCGGTAGAGAGAGAGAGTGTGTGTGTGTGTGTGTGTGTGTGTGTGTGTGTGTGTGTGTGTGTGTGTGTGTGTGTGTGTGTGTGTGTGTGTGTGTGTGTGTGTGTGTGTGTGTGTGTGTGTGTGTGTGTGTGTGTGTGTGTGTGTGTGTGTGTGTGTGTGTGTGTGTGTGTGCGTGATCTACTCTGTTGTTCATCTCTCCTCTCGCAGGGATCTTTCTCTAAAGTGACACAGGTGTTGCTCTCATACAGGCTTAATGAATGCATTGTAAATGAATATCACAAATACAGTGAGACACAAAAAGATACAGAAAAATTGGCTTGAGATATAGAATTTAAATGGGTTTTTATGGGTTTGACAAAATGCCTTCCAGACTCAATATGAAAATAGACTGTCCTCCTCTCTGTCACTATGAATAGACTTTAATTGTTCCAATATGCTGGGTATTTTCCCCTTGTTTTCAATGGCATGATGCTTTGGGTTAGTCTGACCATCCAGAATGGTCTCATGACTAGACATAACATAGTAAGCATACATCTGAGACACTCAAATTAGTATGATATGTTACGTTTGTTATGGTTACATAAGATAGATGTCACTCCCTGATCTGTTTCACCTGTCCTTGTGCTTGTCTCCACCGCCCTCCAGGTGTCAACAATCTTCCCCATTATATTTATACCTGTGTTCTCTGTTTGTCTGTTGCCAGTTCATTTTGTTTCGTCAAGCCTACCAAACTAGAAAACAGGAACTAGCGAAAGTCAAGTGCCCGGGAAAAACGCTGGTATGCTTGGCAAAACAAAATGAACTGGCATCAGACAAACAGAGAACACAGGTATAAATACACTGGGGATAATGGAGAAGATGGGCGACACCTGGAGGGGGGTGGAGACAAGCACAAAGATAGGTGAAACAGATCAAGGTGTGACAATTGATGGGTACCTAACCCTTGTGTGGTGTTCGGGTCTGTGGGACCATTTTCAATGTTTACTAAAAGAAAACTGATACAATTAATAATTGTATCTACCTGAAACTTACTGGCCATGGCTCTTTTTCTGTGAAGAACATGTAAAATAACACATTTTCATTGAGTGCACCCCCCTACACATTTATATTACATATGTGGTGTTTGGGCCCACTGGACCCGAGGGTAATAAAAGTGTGGGAAAGTGTGTGTGTAGATGTCTTCAACATAGCACCAAGAATATGTCTGTCTGTCTCCCTGCCTGTCTCCTGCTTTTCTCGCACTCTTTACCCTTTGTAGAGTGTGAAACTACACAATGTCTTGCGGGAACCTGCACAATGTTATTGCAATACATTATTTAGATACATTGTAAAAAATTCAGTATTTGCCCAAACATTACCCCAGCCAGGTGCAAATTGGGAGAGTGACAACAAATAAATAGCTTTACATTTGTGGTTCCTAACCACAATCAATCAGTATGGCAAAAATAATCTCTGCTCAAATTAGAAATAATTTTTGCAGAGAGGGAAGCTCGTGTGGAAAGAGGATCTTCATCTTTGGAAGATGAAGGATTTTCTGAATATGAGGATAATTTCTCTGTCAATTCAGAGTCTGACAGTGAGTTGGAAGAATGGAAGAAGAGTATGAGATTGACCCTCAGCCAGCCCCATAACCAACCCGTCAGCAACGAGCTCATCAGCAGCCTACAGGAGGAGAAATATGGATGTCAAAAAATTGTGAAATTGAATGGTCTTCTTGCCCAAGGAATGAGCCACCCTGCATGGCTGCCAATGTGATAAGGATGCAACCAGGGCCGACGGGGATACATTTTAGAAACTATTTTCACAGTAATCGTATACTTTGCACACAAACCACTGCCCATTTGGAGTACAAAATCCTGAATGTATTTACGTGTGAATGCCTAACGTTCGCTGTTTATCTCTGTCAGAACCAAGTCTTCTTAGGAAGGGTGTGGGCCTTACAGTGGCACGCTTGTAAGGCTCTGATTGTCCAAAAGGAGTCCCCCCCTTTCCCGTCTTCTACTGTTGTTCGCTCTGGAAGATGCTCCTTGGAAGATAGGCTAGCCTACGTTGGGTTGAAGAGTAGTAGAATGGTCACACTTAAGTTCACGTTTCTAGATATTTGACATAGGACAGCAAATCAGCCGTAACAGTGATTGTCTGGGAGGTGAGCTTCACGCCTCCATCTCGTGTTGGTATTCAGGATTCAAACCACTTTACACACGCAGCTGCACGCTGACGATGTTCTGGTCTGCGAGGTGAGTTTATTTTCTTCACCTCGTGTTGAGGTTCAAAGTTCCAACCATTTCAAACATGTAGCTCCCATTTCACGCTTTTCTGGTCTAAATGTTAATTTCTTTACCAATCCTTTTATGCACTCTGGTCAGAAGGGACAATTGTGTCAGGCTGACACGCTCTCTGACCTTACTCGGGGCGTGGTTACTTACTGTGCAAAGTTTATAGAAGGCAAATCATGTTATTGCTCCTAAAATCACATCCCTATCTTAACATAAATACTTTAATCATATTTCACATGCAATGTAGAGGATTGAGACTTCGTACATGTAGTGCATATACTTTTCAAGTTACAGTTTTTCCTTTATAACATTTTAAATGACATCACAAAATAACATCCCATATGACATTATTATTCTTTAGGTCACCTCTGACCATCCCCATGTTCTTATGTTAGCAATATTGTTCCAGTATTCACCTTTGAATGTGTTTAAGTTTTGGCGGGGAAAGTGTCTGGAAACAAAGCACATTCCTTTGTGGATTTTGGAGAGGGAGAATTTACAACAGGGTGTGAACTGTCAACCCCCCAGCAGCTCCCTAATCCCCTATGTCGGTGAGAGAGGGTCTGGCTACTGTTATCCATTGTCAAACTGATCTGACCCATTCGGATCCTCAAACGACAGTTATGACATTGGAGGGAGATGGAAGGAGATGAACCAAACTAATTTACATGCATACTTTGGGGTTCTTATCCTTGCTGCTGTTTACCTATCCAATGGGGAATCCACAGAATTCCTTTGGGATGCAGAAACTGGCAGGGAACTTTTCAGTGCAACAATGTCTCTGGAAAACTTCCACATTATTTCCAGGATTATCCGCTTCGATAACTGAGACACCAGACCAGCTCGGCGGCAGAGAGACAAGCTAGCTGCAATCCGATCAGTGTGGGACAAGTGGGTGGACCGCCTTCCCCTATTTTACAACCCTGGGCCCAACGTTAAAGTTGATGAGCAGCTTATGCCATTTAAGGGCCGCTGCCCCTTCAGGCAGTACATACCGTCTAAACCCACAAAATATGGAATCACAATTTGTTAAGTTCAAAGCAATAAACATCAATAGTGATGAAAACCTTGTTTCATGAATATTTGTTCAAGATAAACATGAATAAATGATTTATAGTTGATATTCAGCAGTCAGAAAAGTATTCCTTATTTACTTTGAAGAACTACTAAAATAGTGATTTTGTCAGACAGCATAGGCAGCAGCTCTATAGACATGAGATGCTGACTTGGAATTAAATAATAAAGTAAGAAAAAAAACAAATATTTGAATCAAGAAATCTGAATAAATAACGGTTAATAAGTGATAAACAGTAATGGACAGTCACTATCATGGCATTTTTATTAATTGTTTTATTCTGTGTTACAGCATTTAAATGTGGAAATTGGATACTTTTTTAATAATCAAACCGAAACCGAACCAACCTAAAAAAGGACTAATAAGCACGCACACACAAACACCCCTCATGAGAGTGATTGACACTCCACTGATGGCTTTCATGCACTGAGCCACTATCACCACCAGTTAGACCCATGCAGTTGCTTTTTGGTCATTGGTCATTGGTTGATTTTTTTCTCTTTTCTATTCTCTCTTTTCTCTTGTTTTAAAACCAAAGTTATGTTGGTCTGTTCCACTAAGAAAAGATCAAAACAGCATGGAATACAATTAAGTATGAGAGGAGTACAAATTGAAGAAGTGGCAGAAACCAAACTATTGGGAGTGCAGCTAGACAACTGCTTATCATGGTCGTCTCAAATAACTAATCTATGTAAAAAAAAATATTAAAACAGCATGCATAATCAGAAGGATAGCTAAATATTTACCAGGAACAATTCTTAAGCATATAACACAGTCAGGTGAACTACTGTTCTGTGGTCTGGGGAAATGCATCATCAAGTGAAGTTAGGAGGCTGCAGAATGCACAGAACAAAGCAGCAAGGATTGTTTTAAGGTGGAGATATGGTTCTTCTGTTGCAGTCATGGGCAGTGCTCTTGGTCGGTCATCAATCAACAAGATAATTGAAAAAAACATGCTTATTTTATTTCATAATATACATCATTTAAAACTGCCAAGTTCTATTCACAACGGTTTTCAGTTGTTAAGAGACAGACATTCCGTAAATACTAGGAATAGATTGTCCACCATCTATGCGTTATCCGGACAGAAAAGAGAAATAGGCAAAATAACATTTCGATTTAGAGCAATAAAGAAATGTAATAAATTAACTGAGTAAACCAGAAACCTTTCAATATATACATTTTAACATTATTTTAAAACAATTTAAATATAATACATAGAAATGTTGTGGGATTATAGTAGATGAAGAATCAATATTTTTTAGATTGAGTATTTATTGGGTCATTGTGTTAGTGTGTTATATGTGAAAATGTGTTTGTATTATACATTGAATTTTAATGTTGAAGGACTCTTGGAAGATTAGTCCAAATGGGGACTAAAAGAGATCCAAATCAAATCAAATCAAATCTCGCTCTCTCCCCCCCCTCTTTATCTTTCCTTTTCTTTCTCATCTTCCCCACAGGGTACCATTCAGGATGTCAAATTCATTTTTGCTCCAAACGGCTACATCACACAATGTCCCAACCTCAATCGCAGTAAGTAGAATACAATTGCAATTGGCATACAATTGCATTGACAGGGGAGACCTGATCTGAGATCAGCGCTCTTACTCTGATGTACTTTATAATTACGGGCTAGGTATGATTAGCTTGTTGTTGAGGACATAGGACGGGTTATTCCAACATGTTCCTTGGTCGTAACTGTTCCCGTACTCTTCTTCATTTTGTATGAAAAGTAAAGAGGTACTGAGAGACAGTGGAGATGGCATCCTGAAATGTCTCATTAGCTATACTCCTGTTACTCTTACTAATCCCTCACCACTGAATAAGCCAATGGAACTCCATCTCTGTTCTCGCTCTCGCTCTCCCTCTTTCTCTCACTCATTCCCTCTTTCTGTCTTGTCTCTTTCTGTCTCTCGCTCCTACACACATGTACTCGCACACATGCACATGCATGTACAAGCACACGCACACACACACCTTTCCCTTATCTCTGTCATTATAACCTCTCTCTCTCTCTCTCTCTCTCTCTCTCTCTCTCTCTCTCTCTCTCTCTCTCTCTCTCTCTCTCTCTCTCTCTCTCTCTCTCTCTCTCTCTCTCTCTCTCTCTCTCTCTCTCTCTCTCTCTCTCTCTCCTCTCTCTCTCTCTCTCTCTCTCTCTCTCTCTCTCTCTCTCTCTCTCTCTCTCTCTCTCTCTCTCTCTCTCTCTCTCTCTCTCTCTCTCTCTCTCTAAATCCCTCCTGTTTATTGCCAAACAAATGAAGATGCAGGGCTTGTGTTGTGCATTTGTGGCGATGCTACTGTCTATGTTGCTGATCAATAAGGCATGTAATCGTAGTCTGTCACTACATTCATCAATACTTTTGTGAACCAGCACTCGAGCCACAGCCGAGAAGCCAATGCAGAACTATTAGATACAGGACAACAAGCTGCTTATAATTAATATAGAAGTATATTTTTATTTCTTCAAACATGCATACAACATTGTGTAAAGTGTAATTACCTACAATCCCCTAAAAACAGAGCCACGTGGCAAGATAGGAAGTGCAAGGAGATTAAAACCAGACTTACAATGGGTTCAATCACTCAATTTTCTCTAGCTTTGGTTATCGTCATAAAATATAGTTATATTTTGACCAACAATGTTTTGGTAAAATGTGTATAAATGTACCTCTTCTCTTTTTCTCTTATTTTTCCTCCTCTCTACCTCCTTCCTTTTCTCTTGTCCTTTACTATTTTATCCCCCCTCCTACTCCTGTCTTTCTTTGTCCTTTCTTTTCTCCTGTTGAGCCTGTCCGACATGCAGTGATTTCCTGAGCCTGGTGCAAGGCATCATGGACCTTCAGGAGCTGCTGGCCAAGATGACCCTAAAGGTGAGAGTGACCAGCCATAAAAAAAATGCATTTTGACCTCAAGCAAGTGACCTTATAAGTGATGTGGTGTGATGCTTTATGTCCCAACATTGTAACTGAGAGACCTTAGCCAGAGGACATGAACATGCACACACACAAAGCCTTGTATCAAAGCCCTCTCTTCCTCCTCCAGAGGTCATACAATAGACACATACACACACACACACACACAGGGTAAGTATGATCGGAGGTCACAGTGGTGTCATTAAATGGCAGCCATCTCGGCCCTGCGGGACACTAACAGGTGCTGAACATTATGTTCCTCTCAGCACGACCCCCAACCCTGTGTGTGTGTGTGTGTGTGTGTGTGTGTGTGTGTGTGTGTGTGTGTGTGTGTGTGTGTGTGTGTGTGTGTGTGTGTGTGTGTGTGTGTGTGTGTGTGTGTGTGTGTGTGTGTGAAGCAAGGACAGCCCACCAGCCAGCCCTGGGCTTGGTGTCATCCCATTGTAAATAACCGTCTCCTTCATTTTAATAGACCCGAAGCTCTCACTTTGTCAATTTCCCAATTGGCACCCTGTTTCCTATTTTGACTAGGGCCCATATGGTTCTGGTCAAAAGTAGTGCACTATATGGGGAATAGGGTGGCATTTGGGGTACAGCCTGTCTGACTTCCCTGCTTATACAGCAACTCAGCCGGTAGAAATGGCACTTTCCTCCCTGTGTGTCTGGAAACGAGGGAGGGAGGGATAGAGGGGTGGAAGGGAAGAGGCTGATGAAGGTGGCAGATGAATAATTGCTAACCTCTTGGTTCCCGGCTGGCTGTATAATATAAAGTGTCACGGAGAGTGGGTTGAGAATAGAAGTTCCAAGCATGAATTAGCAGTGGCTGTGTGTGTGTGTGTGTGTTTGTGAGAGATAGAAGAGGTTGCAGATGAGCTTAGTCAGAGCCTATATGCATATTTTGTGCTGTTGATGACATGAAATGGATGACACACACACTTTATGACAATCTTGTAGCATGTCATATCTTGCATTTTCTTAAGTGTTCAATATATTTTCCCGGAGTACGAACGCATGCATATATGCTACTCACGCAGGCATGCGCACACACACACACACACACACACACACACACACACACACACACACACACACACACACACACACACACACACACACACACACACACACACACACACACACACAGATGGTTGGTATGTCCCATCGCGCACCTATGATGCTGGTGCTATGGTGTTGGGGAAGCCAGCTTGTAGTGGTCCCGTATTTTAAAAACGTAATGTTAGGTAGTTCCTCACCCTGGAGTCCCCTCAGTCTATGGAGGAACGATCTAACATCAAGTTGTAAAATACTGAACTTGGCCTTTAAACCCTGTTATTTTGAAATTGTGTTTCAAATATTGTGTTTTTGGACAGCTCCTGTCTCCAATGCTCACGGCTCAAATTCCTGTTCAGTCAGAACATGGGACACCTTTCAATCAACGGGTTGATCAGAGCTCATGCCTTAATTACCTCATCCTCAGTGGGTCAGTGTGGCCTGGAGCCTGGTGCATGAGATGTGTAAGGGCCCACTAATGAGGATGGGCCCATCGTCTTACTCTATAGATGTTACGAGGTAATAAAAGGGGCGTAAACCATTCTCACCACTGAGTGTGTTGTTGACGAAACAGAGGAGAGACACGGAGGCCCGGCTGGCTTAGCTAGCTTGGAGCCTCAACAAACATGTAACACTGCAGGTGTCACGCCCTGACCGCAGAGATCTTTCTATGTCTCTATTTTGGTTTGGTCAGGGTGTGGATTTGGGTGGGCATTCTATGTTCATTTTCTATGTTTTGTATTTCTTTGTTGTTTTGCCGGGTGTGGTTCTCAATCAGAGGCAGCTGTTTATCGTTGTCTCTGATTGAGAACCATACTTAGGTTGCCTTATTCCACCTGTATTTGTGGGTAGTTGTCTATGTGTAGTTGCATGTCAGCACTAGTCGTTTATAGCTTCACGTTCGTTTTGTTGTTTTGTTAGTTTGTTTAGTGTTTATTCGTTTATTAAAGAAGAATGTATTCAAATCACACTGCGCCTTGGTCTCATCGTTATGACGAACGTGACAGCAGGAGCTGTGATTATTTTGCTTCATTCCGGGACAATGTCGACCGCCCGGATTTTCAATGTAGCAACTGTTTCCTTGCAGAGGACTACAGGAGCGAAGTGGCTACTCTTAGCAAACAAGTAGTGAACCAGGAGCGAAGTGGCTACTCTTAGCAAACAAGTAGTGAACCTACATAAGCTACTGGGGAATCCACACCCGCCTACTTTTTCTTTCTCTCCCAGTAGCTGGACGCCACTCTGGCCTGGTGGAAGTGTCTCCGACGTGTCGGCTCTCCACAATCGTCTGGACGGTACTCTGTATGGATCCCTCCCTGAAGGGGTCTCCCCCTTCCCTGAAGAATGGAGCTAGAAGGATGCTCCTGGATGACTTGGTGTATGTTCCTGTTCTCAATCCAACTAACCAGCCATGGAGATATGTCACTCACCGTGGAAGTCGAAAACAGCGTCCTCTGGCAACGGGGGCCGCCTTGGAGTTGTTAAGTCCAGACCAGACACAGGCCAGAAACAGCTTCGCGGGCCTGGATCCAGAGGTACCTGCGCCTTAGTCCTCTGTTCTGTCTCCCTCTCCGGTGGCTTCTACCTCATGTTCAGATCCTCAGAGCTCCCACCCTCATCTGACCGTGAGGCTGTCTGAGGCTCCTGCCCATTCCGCATCCTCGTTGGATACTACAGACGGCTCGAGTCCATCATGCGTCATCTCCCTTAAGTCCTCAAGGGGTTTGAAAAACACTTGAGGTGAAAGAACGGCCGGATCTCCTCAGCCATTGCACCCTGTGCTATCCTGGGGCATGAGTACAGGACATTACTTGGCTGCTTCTGACCGTTCTACGACAGATGCCGGGAACTGACGCTGTCGTAGCCCGTTTAGGGTCATACAACATTAGGATGGCTTAAATTGATTTTAAAGAACTGATTTAGGCACTGAAAGATTCACAAAATCGGCCATTATTTCAGGTCCGGTACCATTGTTGGGATGTGGATGTGAAAGATTCAGCAAGCTACTGGCATTATACATCTTTCTAAAAGATTACTGTAGCTCTGTTGGAATCACTTTCATAGATAACTATGACACCTTCTGGAACAGACGGACGGAGTCCATCAAAATCATCTTGGTTCCAGGAGTCTATCCACGCATTTAAAGACTGCGTTGGGACAATGACATCAAGACCAGTTCAGTTAATCCCTACCATTGTGTCACTGAGTTGTCATAATGCTGCAGCAAATGTACATTATCCCAGGGGCATTGGCAGACACAATGTAAGTAACTTCATTTTTGTCCCCTTCACTGCACTGAATGCCTCTGTTGATCCTACAGCTATTGTATGCTATAATCATATGCCTATGAACCAGAGCTATACTGTTAGCACTGAAGAGGTGTGCATTAGTAGGAAGTCCATTGTGTGCAGCTCACCCTGCACAATCCAGTTCAAACAAATTAGCATGTCTACTTCTGATAAGCTTCCGAGTAATGTATTGAAAACAATCATCCCAGAAAAGTGCCATAAATAGCCCACATTAACATATGCAGCCTAAGAAACAAGGTTCATGTAATCAATAACGTGCTAGTAACAGATGACATTCATATGTTTTTTACATTGGATAAAAGCAGAGACTCAGAGCTAGGAAATTGTATATCATTCACTGCAGTTGAGGAACAAATGGGAAAGTATTTATGCTTTGAAAGTTCATAAACTTGTAACGTAACTTTTTAGAAAATGGCCCTTGAATGTTTTGGTACACCTACTGGAGAGCTCTTCTTTGTCTACACCCATTCATCATCGTTCACGACCTCTTAAGCCTTAGCTCCACCAATATATTTAAGGATTCACATGTGAGGCCATGTGCTAAGCTGTGAGTACGGTAGTGTACAACCAAAGATTTCAAGACAAAAGGCTGGTTTATACTACTTCTATCAATATGTCGATATACAGTTGTCGCAGTGACATCATGAGGATTCTATTGTCTTCCGACATACAACTTGTCATTGTGAAAAAGTAGAAACACAAAAACGACAGGCTGCATGACATCAGCAGCCTACGCGTACAAAAAAAGCATAACTGGTGCATTTTAACACCAATAAACCCATCCGTTTAAAAATGAATTTAGAATATGTGACTGACTGGCTCAAATCAGTCTTATGTAGCAAAATTTGAAATTGTGTTTTTAAACTGGATACAAATAGAGACTCAGAGCTAGAAAATGGTATATCATCCACTGCATTTTTTGAGAAAAAGAAGGTGCGAGTTTTATTATGGTTCAACACTATCATCAACTGTTAGATGTTATTTTTAAGGTGTAAACCTCAAAAGGCCTCTGTATCTTCCCTCTCTGTGGCAGCTGACAGGGTGTCTTCATCATCCTCCTGTAATGAAAATTAACAATTTTGTTGTTCTACTTTAATCCATTACGAAAAATCTGTGGAGTATTAAGAGTACTTACAACTACAACTTACAACTATGGCAGAAGTCTCCACCAGACAGATTACACCATCAGTAACGGGTAGAAGATGAAGATTAGACAGTTAAATTATAACTTTGCCCAGAAAAGTACACCACCTAATTTGAATTTTGTTTTTACAACAGTGTGCAGGCCACATGACAATTTTTCAAATATACAGTGGCTTGCAAAAGTATTCATCCCCATTGGCATTTTTCCTATTTTGTTGCCTTACAAACTGGAATTAAAATAGATATTTGGGGTGTTTGTATCATTTGATGTACACAACATACCTACCACGTTGGAGATGCTAAATATTTTTTGTGAAACAAATAAGAAATGAGACAAAAAAACTAAAAACTTGAGCGTGCATAACTATCCCCCCCAAAGTCAATACTTTATAGAGCCACATTTTGCAGCAATTACAGGTGCAAGTCTCTTGGGGTATGTCTCTGTAAGCTTGGCACATCTAGCCACTGGGATTTTTGCCCATTCTTCAGGCAAAACTGCTCCAGCTCCTCCAAGTTGGATGGGCTCCGCTGGTGTACAGCAATCTTTAAGTCATACCACAGATTCTCAATTGGATTGAGGTCTGTGCTTTGACTGGGCCATTCCAAGACATTTAAATGTTTCCCCTTAATGCTTAGGATCATTGTCCTGCTGGAAGGTGAACTTCCATCCCAGTCTCAAATCTCTGGAAGACTGAAACAGGTTTCCCTCAAGCATTTCCCTGTATTTAGCACCATCCATCATTACTTCAATTCTGACCAGTTTCCCAGTCCCTGCCGATGAAAAACATCCCCACAGCATGATGCTGCCACCACCATGCTTCACTGTGGGGATGGTTTTCTTGGGGTGATGAGAGGTGTTGGGTTTGCGCCAGACAGCGTTTTCCTTGATGGCCTAAAAGCTCAATTTTAGTTTCATCTGACCAGAGTACCTTCTTCCATATTTTTGGGGAGTCTCCCACAAGCCTTTTGGTGAACACCAAATGTGTTTGCTTATTCTTTTCTTTAATAAGCAATTACTTTTTTTCTGGACATTTCACAAAGCCCAGCTCTGTGGAGTGTACGGCTTAAAGTGATCATGTGACACTTAGACTGCACACAGGTGGACTTTATTTAACTAATTATGTGACTTTTGAAGGTAATTGGTTGCACCAGATCTTATTTAGGGGCTTCTTAGCAAAGGGGGTGAATACATATACGCGCAACAGTTTTCAGTTTATTATTTTTTTATATTTTTTGAAACAAGTTATTTCTTTCATTTCAATTCACCAATTTGTAATATTTTGCGTATGTCCATTACATGAAATCCAAATAAAAATCAATTTAAATTACAGGTTGTAATGCAACAAAATAGGAAAACCATCACGGGGGACGAATACTTTTGCAAGGCACTGTATAACTCAGAGTCACCTTAAAATAGATTATTATGTCTGAAGGACAACTAGGAATCTGAAAAAGTAACAGCAGTCAATTACAAAGAATTGTACCGCTACAAGGAGATTAGTGTACCAAGTTGTGTTAAGATGGATGGGTGGGCGTTACTGAGGTAACACTGGCAAAAGGATGAATGTACATATATCATTAATTTGAATAACTAACCTCTTATGTAGGCCCTTGTGTCCTGTGGGGGGGTGGTTGGGTCAGATGAGCTTCCTCCAGAGATGCCTTCAGCAATAGGTTGCCCACTGTTTTGACTGAGGGCCATCTCTTCAGCCTCTGTGAGTGGTGGTGGTGGTGGACCCCCACGTGTTTATCGGCCCTCAGCATTTTTTCTATTGGCTGTAATGGAGGTCAAATTTGAAGATGTCCAGCATGCACAAATTTGGAGACTTGTATGTATAAAGGCATTTAGTTGTGTCACGCCCTGAGTTGGGGTGGACATTCTATGTTTTGTTCTATGTTGTCCTTTTCTATGTGTTTGGCCTGGTATGGTTCCCAATCAGAGGCAGCTCTCAATCATTGTCTCTGAGAACCATACTTAGGTAGCCTGTTCCCACCTGTGTTTGTGGGTAGTTGTTTCCTGTTTTGTGTTTTTTCACCTTACAGGACTGTTTCGTGTCGTTCACTCTCTTTGTTGTTTTTTGTCATTCAGTGTTCAGTTTATTTATTAAAATAATCATGGACACTTACCGCGCTGCGTTCTGGTCCGATCCTTCCTATTCCTCGTCCGAAGAAGACGACGATCGTTACAAGGTGTTACTTTCAAATAGACAATATTAATTACTGGCAGTGTTAGGATGGCTGAAAAAATTTCACGAGCTACTTAAATATATCACATGTTGAGGGGAGCCACTGCATGCTGTTTAATTAGGTAGGGTAGGCTAAACAACATCACAATTGCTTGTAATGAAATTATACCATACCTGTTTGAAGTATATTTTTATATTTCATCTTCAGTTGCTGCCAAGTACGCTTTGTGCCTGTTGGGTTGCACCTGCATAAATATTAAACACACACACACACACATATATTATATACATACATGTTGAATAAGTGGAACACTCGAGATAAAACTTTTATTTTTTTCAATTAATACTCACACTGACTCAGTCAGCAATATTCTGCCACGCCAGCTCACATTCTTTTGCTACTGCTTCTGTATTGCTTTTTTTCTTAATTATATACTCATATTCTGCGTACATATTCCTTAATATTTCTTACTCCACAGGGGATAGGTAGGAGGTTTGAGCCCTTTTTTTCCCTTTTGCCATGATGAATCATGTTATCTGCGATCCATTGATAAGGGCTTTTTATCTCCTCATGCACGTGCTTTACTCAGGGTTAACCTAACTCAGAGTTGATTGAACTAATTGTTATCACCTGTTCTGAAACCAAAAACTCTGAGTTTGACAGCTCAGAGTTAGTCAACCCAGAGTTCAGGTTTAAACTCAGTTTGTAAAAACCTGCTTTCTGAAACAGGGCCCTGCTCTGCCTTCTTAACAACACTATCAACAAGGCAGATCCTACAGGCCCGCACCTGGACTACTGTTCAGTTGTATGGTCAGGTGACACTAAGAGTGATTTAGGAAAATTGCAATTGGCTCAGAACAGGGCGGCACAGCTGGCCCTTAAATGTACTCGGAGATCAAACGTTAGTACTATTTCTGTCAATCTCTCATGGCTCTAAGTGGTGGAGAGATTGACTTCATCACTACTTGTTTTTGTAAGAAGTGTTGACAAGCTGAATGCACCGAGCTGTCTGTTTAAACTACTAGCACACAGCTCAGACTCCCATGCATACCCCAATAGACATGCCACCAGAGGCCTCTTCACAATCCCCAAGTCCAGAAAAGACTATGGGACATCGTAATATTGTTGGTGGTATTATACATGTTGTATAGTAGATATATTGTGTAATAATGTTCTATGATGTATTGTTTTATCATTTGTTTTATGTCTGATGTAAGTGCCTTGGTGTGTTTGGGCCCCAGGAAGAGTAGCTGCTGCATCTACTGGCGATTCCTAATAAATAAATACAAAATATGTGTTTGTGTCCTTTATCAGATTAAATCAAAATCAAATCAAACTTTATTTGTCACATGCGCCGAATACAACAGGTGTAGACCTTACCGTGAAATGCTTACTTACAAGCCCTTAACCAACAGTGCAGCTCAAGAAGAGTTAAGAAAATATGTACCAAATAAAGTAAAGTAAAAAATAATAAACAGTAACACAATAAAATAACAATAATGAGGCTATATACAGGGGGTACCGTTACCGAGTTAGTGTGCGGGGTTACAGGTTAGTTGAGATAATTTGTAGATGTAGGTAGGGGTGAAGTGACTATGCATAGATAATAAACAGCGAGTAGCAGCAGTGTACAAAACAAATTGACGGGGTATGTCAATGTAAATTGTCATGTGGCCATTTTAGTGATTTTTTAGCAGTCTTATGGCTTGGGGGTAGAAGCTGTTAAGGAGCCTTTTGGTCATAGGCCTGGTGCTCCGGTGCTGCTTGCCATGCGGTAGCAGAGAAAACAGTCTATGACTTGGGTGACTGGAGTCTCTGACAATGTAATGCGCTTTCCTTTGACACCGCCTATTATATACAGTTGAGGTCGGAAGTTTACATACACCTTAGCCAAATACATTTAAACTCAGTTTTTCACAATTCCTGAAATTTAATCCTAGTAAAAATCCCCTGTCTTAGGTAAGTTAGGATCACCACTCTATTTTAAGAACGGGAAATGTCAGAATAATAGTAGAGTGATTTATTTCAGATTTTATTGCTTTCATCACATTCCCAGTGGGTCAGAAATTTACATACACTTAATATGTATTTGGTAGCATTGCCTTTCAAAATTGTTTAACTTGGGTCAAATGTTTTGGGTAGCCTTCCACAAGCTTCCTACAATAAGTTGGGTGAATTTTGGCCAATTCCTCCTGACAGAGCTGATGTAACTGAGTCAGGTTTGTAGGCCTCCTTGCTCGCACATGCTTTTTAAGTTCTGCCCACAAAAAAATCTATGGGATTGAGGTCAGGGCTTTGTGATGGCCACTCCAATACCTTGACTTTGTTGTCCTTAAGCTATTTTGCCACAACTTTGGAAGTATGCTTGGGGTCATTGTCCATTTGGAAAACACATTTTCAACCAAGTTTTAACTCCCTGACTGATGTGTTGAGATGTTGCTTCAATATATCCACATAATTTTCCTTTCCTCATGATGCCATCTATTTTGTGAAGCGCACCAGTCCCTCTTGCAGCAAAGCACCCCCACAACATGATGTTGTGCTTCACGGTTGGGATGTAGTTCTTCGGCTTGCAAGCCTCACCTCTTTTCCTCCAAACATAACAATGGTCATTATGGCCAAACAGTTCTATTTTTGTTTCATCAAACCAGAGGACATTTCTCCAAAAAGTACAATCTTTGTGCCCATGTGCAGTTGCAAACCGTTGTCTGGCATTTTTATGGCGGTTTTGGAGCAGTGGCTTCTTCCTTGCTGAGCGGCCTTTCAGGTTTAGTCGATATAGGACTCGTTTTACTGTGCATATAGATACTATTATACCTGTTTCCTCCAGCATCTTCACAAGGTCCTTTGCTGTTGTTCTGGGATTGATTTGCACTTTTCGCACCAAAGTACGCTCATCTCTAGGAGACAGAACACGTCTCTTTCCTGAGCGGTATGACGGCTGCGTGGTCCCATGGTGTTTATACTTGCGTACCATTGTTTGTACAGATGAACGTGGTACCTTCAGGCGTTTGTAAATTGCTCCCAAGGATGAACCAGACTTGTGAAGGTCTAAATATGTTTTTTGAGGTCTTGGCTGATTTCTTTTGATTTTCCCATGATGTCATGCAAAGAGGCACTGCGTTTGAAGGTAGGCCTTGAAATACATCCAAAGGTACATCTCCATTTGACTCAAATGGTGTCAATTAGCCCATCAGAAGCTTCTAAAGCCATGACATCATTTTCTGGAATTTCTCAAGCTGTTTAAAGGCACAGTCAACTTAGTGTTTGTAAACTTCTGACCCACTGGAATTGTGATAGTGAAATAATCTGTCTGCAAACAATTGTTGGAAATTTGACTTGTGTCATGCACAAAGTAGATGTCCTAACCGACTTGCCAACACTATAGTTTGTTAACAAGAAATGTGTGGAGTGGTTGAACAATTAGTTTTAATCACTTCAATCTAAGTGTATGTAAACTTCCAACTTCAACTGTAGGTCCTGGATGGCAGGATGCTTGGCCCCAGTGATGTACTGGGCTGTACGCACTACCCACACTACCCCTATTCCCTTTTTTGTGCACTACTTTTGACCAGGACCCATTTTGGTTTCTTAAGCACTGTGTGAGTGTGTGTATGTTTGTGTGTGTTTGTATATGTGTGTGCGAGGTATATGCTGAGGGTACACCCTAAAAAATGCTGGCACTGTGTAAATATATGATAGATCACACAGTGGGTTATTTTGACCTAGCCAGTTGGTTTGCGTGAATTGGGTTATTTGGAATGCCTAAACATGGGTTAATTTAACTGTCAGTTGAATTTTTATTAACTTTCATGATGGGTTCACGCAGCAGCTGTGTCTTTTTTAAGGTATTCCATAGGATATTTTCAGGAGGCATGACCTATTAGGGAAGTGGCTTTCAGATAGTTATTTTTGGCCACCCATGAGAGGAAATGTTTCTGTTAAGTTTGTACACTGAATGTATAGTTCCCTTCAATATTTTTGCTAATTATTTATTTTAATTACTATAATAACATTACTATGTTAATAATGTAACAAAATGGTAGCATTTAGGAAATGCAAAGGCTCTTAAAGAACGCATACACATGTGTAAGTCTCGTTAAAGCTTGAAAATTGTCAATATTCAAACTTGGCATGAAATAATGATACAACAGAACAGATGAACTGGGAATGACATTTACACTCACAGGTGGGCCAAAAATAACAATCTGAACAACGCCCCTAATAAGCCCCTACAATTTTTTAAGTGTTTTACAGCAAAAACACAATATAGAATTATATTAGCTTACCACAATAGCCAAACACACAACGGCATCTGACCCACTGGGTCATATCTCAATAACCCAGCATGAACAACCCAACCTTGCACTTTTTAAAGAAAACAACCCAGCTAAGTGACCCAATGCCTGCAACCCAGAAATTGGGTATTCCAACCATCCTAGAATTTTGTAGATTAAAGGTAGTGTAGATTAAAGGTAGGGTGACTAGAAAATAATAATGGTTTTAATTCTGAAACACTGGGGGCTAAACACACCAATGTCCATGTCTATGTGTAAACGGTTGCTTTTGCATTTTTTGCCCTCTTGCTTGTTGAATTGGATTATAGTGCTGCGATATTTAAATGGATGATGATCTGTATTTATCTCTGTGTGTGTGTGTGTGTGTGTGTGTGTCTGTGTGTGTGCGTGCATTTGTGCATGTCCAGCTGAACTACGCAGAGTCCAGGCTGACCCAGCTGGAGGCCTGCCGCTGTGAGAGGACGTGCAGTGCCAACGGTGTGGTCTACAGAGACAAGGAGCTATGGGTGGAGCCAGAGAACTGCAGGAACTGCGGCTGCATGGTGGGCATCCCACACGTCACACAGATACAATAACTTTGTATCTTTCTCCTCACAATAGTCGATAACTTCACCTCACACTAGTTAATTTGCATATTTTGGGAATATTCAAAGTCAGTTTAATTTACAAAATAAAAAAACATTTGAACATGTACAATGTTTCAATTCACAAAATAAAAAATATACAAATAATGATAATGATGGGCAATAAATAACAATATTAATAATTTGTATAATTTGTATAAAAGGGCAATGAGTTCTATAACTGCTTCAAATATTGTAAGCCAGATCCTAATTGGGATGTCAAATGTTATGTTCCTTTTGATGCCAAAGAAGGCTCAAATTGGATGTTCCTTTTCATGGCGTAGAAGGCCCTTCTTGCCTTGTATCTCAGATAATTCACAGCTTTGTGGAAGTTACCTGTGGTGCGGATGTTTAGTCCCGAGGTATGTATCGTTTTTGTATGCAATAGGGCAACATTGTTTAGGTGGAATGTGTATTTTTTGGAACACCATTATTTTTTGTCTTACTGAGATTAAAACCTTTCAGTGATACCCATCCCGGATCCGGGAGCATCCTCATCAAAAAAGCTGACTAGCATAGCTTAGCCTAATGGGACAGGGATATCATATAATATAATTTTCATGAAATCACAAGTCCAATACAGCAAATGAAAGATAAACATTTGTGAATCCAGCCATCATTTCCGATATTTAAAATGTTTTAAAGCGAAAACACTATGTATTTATATTAGCTAACCACAATAGCCAAACACACAACGGCATATTTTCACCATGTTTCCACCGCATAGGTAGCTTTCACAAAACCCACAAATAGAGATACAATTAATCACTAACCTTGAACAACTTCATCAGATGACAGTCTTATAACATCATGTTATACAATAAATGTATGTTTTGTTCGAAAATGTGCATATTTATAGCTACAAATCCTGGTTTTATATTGCAGCCACCATCACAAATAGCACCAAAGCAGCCAGAATAATTAGAGAGCAACGTGAAATACATAAATACTCATCATAAAACATTTATGAAAAATACATGGTGTACAGCAAATGAAAGATAAACATCTTGTGAATCCAGCCAATATTTCCAATTTTTTAAGTGTTTTACAGCAAAAACACAATATAGCATTATATTAGCTTACCACAATAGCCAAACACACAACGGCATTTAACTTCTTATGGCTGCAGCCCGACACCGGTACACTTATGACAACAGCCACTTCAAGTGCAGGGCGCGAAATTCAAAATATATATTTTTTAAATATTTAACTTTCACACATTAACAAGTCCAATACAGCATATGAAAGGTACACATCTTGTGAATTCATCCAACATGTCCGATTTTTAAAATGTTTTACAGGGAAGACACAATATGTAAATCTATTAGCTAACCACGTTAGCAAAGGCACCACTTTTTTTACTCCACCAGTTTTTTACTCCATCAGTAGCTATCACAAATTCGACCAAATAAAGATATACATAGCCACTAACCAAGAAACAACTTCATCAGATGACAGTCTGATAACATTTTATTGTATAGCAAATGTTTTGTTAGAAAAATGTGCATATTTCAGGTATAAATCATAGTTTACATTTCAGCTACAATTAGAAATTGCACCGACAGCAGCCATAATAATTACAGGCACCAACGTCAAATACCTAATTACTCATCATAAAACATTTCTGAAAAATACATAGTGTACAGCAAATGAAAGACAGGCATCTTGTGATTCCAGCCAATATTTCCGATTTAGTAAGTGTTTTACAGCGGGAAAAAAATGTAGCGTTATATTAGCTTACCACAATAGCCAGAAACACTTGGGCGCCGAAGACTACGACAGATATATGAAATAGCATCATAAAATGTTTCTTACTTTTGCTGATCTTCCATCAGAATGTTGGACAAGGTGTCCTTTGTCCAGAACAATCGTTGTTTGGATTTAGAACGGCAACTTTCCCTCTTCATTTAGCACGCACACTAGCCAAGTGGCACGACGCTCTCCATGTCAACAAACGGAAGAGAACGGAACACGGCAAAACTCCCGAAAAATGTTCAATAATCTGATGAAACTATATTGAAAAAAACATACTTTACGATGATATGGTGACATGTATCAAATAAAATCAAAGCCGGATATAGTAGTCGCCTATAACGGCAGCTAAACAAAAGGCAATCCCACTGTCCACCTCGCGCTCTTCAGAGTATCGAAAATGGGGGACACGTCATTCCAAGATGATGTGTTCCATCTCAGACCAAGATAATCACCTCATTTCTACTCTCACAGCCTCTTGACACCCAGGGGAAGGTGTATGACGTGCATGTATACTAATAGGTCTCGTGCCCATTTATAGGCAGGAAGAAGAACAAAGCATCGATTTCAGACTTTCCACTTCCTGGTCAGGAAATGTGCTGCAGAATGAGTTCTGTTTCACTCAGAGAAATAATTCAAACGGTTTTAGAAACTAGATAGTGTTTTCTATCCAATAGTAATAATAATATGCATATTGTACGAGCAAGAATTGAGTACGAGGCCGTTTGAAATGGGCACCTTTTATCTGGCTAGTCAATACTGCCCCTTGCAGCCCAAACAGGTTAATGCAACCGCTGTGTTAGATTTTTAAAAATAACTTTAGTAGAACATACAGCATGCAGTATTGTGAGACAGCGCTCACATATTCTCCGCCTTGTTGGAGCCAACATTTACCACAAAAATACGAAATAACATCATAAATATTCTCTTACCTTGAGCTTCCATCATAATGTTGTGCAAGGAGTCCTATTTCCAGAATAAATCGTTGTTTGGTTTTAGAATGTCCATTTCTTCTGTCGAATTAGCAACTTTGGCTAGCCATGTGGAGCTCACGTGTCCAAGAAATGTTTGCGCCTGGAACGAAAAATTCCAAAAGTCCCAATAAACGTTGAATAAACTGATAAAACTCGGTTGAAAAATCCTACTTTATGATGTTTTTCTCATATGTATCAAATAAAATCAGAGCCGGAGCAATTCGCCGTGTATACCGAATGCTTTTCAGAAGACAATGTCGAGTTCCCCCGCGCGCCGTCGAAAACTGACAAAATACCAGACCTGCCACTCCAAAAGCTCTTATTTGGCCTCACATCAAGCTAGACACCCCATTCAACCTTCTACTGCCTGTTGACATCTAGTAGAAGGCATATGAAGTGCATACATATCGATAAATAAATGCCAATTGTATAGGCAAGCCCTGACACAGAGCCTCGTTTTCAGATTTTTCACTTCCTGTATGGAAGTTTGCTGACAAATTAGTTCTGTTTTACTCGCAGATATAATTCAAACAGTTTTAGAAACGTCAGAGTGTTTTCTATCCAATAGTAATAATAATATGCATATTGTATGATCTAGAACAGAGTACGAGGCCGTTTAATTTGGGCACGATTTTTTCCAAAGTGAAAACAGCGCCCCCCTATTCACAAGAAGTTTTTTAACTGTCTGAGCCCAGGTCTGACAGAATCTGTGCAGAAAATGTAGGTAATGCTGTAGGCCCTCCTTGGTTGGGGACAGAAGCACCAGACAATCTGCTAACAGTAAACATTTAACTTCAGAGTCTAGTAAGGTGAGGCCGGGTGCTGCAGACTGTTCTAGTGCCCAAGCCAATTCATTGATATAAATGTTGAAGAGGGTGGGGCTCAAGCTGCATCCATGTCTCATCCCCGGCCCTGAGGAAAGAAATCTGTGTGTTTTTTTTACACATTGTAACTGCACACTTGTTGTTTGTGTACATGGATTTTATGATGTTGTATATTCCCCCCCCCAACACCGCTTTGCATCAATTTATATAGCAGACCCTCATGCCAAATTCAGTCTAAAGCGTTTTTGAAATGGTTCGTTTATTTGTCAATAAGGGCGTGCAGGGTGAATGTGGGGTCTGACATTTGTTCAGAACATTGTTTTCACTGAGGAAATGTAGGAGACTGCTGTTAATTATAATGCAGAGGATTTTCCCAAGGTTGCTGTTGATGCATATCCCATGGTAGTTATTGTGTTCGAATTTGTCTCTACTTTTGTGGATTGGGGTGATCTTGGTTCAAAATATTGGGGAAGAGTTGAGGATAATGCTAAAGAGTTTAAGTATAGCCAATTGGAATTTGTTTTCTGTATATGTGACCGACCGGCTCAAATCGGTCTTATGTAGAACATTTTAGTTTTTTTACATTGGATACAAGTAGAGACTCAGAGCTACACAATGGTATTTACACTGCATTTTTGAGGAACAATGGGAAAGTAATTCTGCCACAAAAGTTGATAAACTTGTAAAACTCACTTTTGAGAAAATGGCCTTTGACTGTTTTGGTACCTACTGGAGAGCTCTCCTTTGTCTACACCCATTCAGCATTGTTCACATCTTCTTAAGCCAGCCCCACTCATATTTTTAGGGATTCACATTGAGGTCATGTGATAAACAGTGAGTAGTGTAGTAAAGATTAAGACTAAAAGTGGTAAAAGTAGTAGCCTACAACAAGGAAAATTTTCGGGTAAACAGAAAGTGGCCAGATACAAATATTTTATAAATATTAGATGATGCTTACCCAGACACACATGTCTAAATTGATAGGTAATGTGAAAGAAATGCTATAACCCCCAGCCGCATCCAGTGGTGGAAAAAATACTAAATTGTCATACTTGAGTAAAAGTAAAGATACCTTAATAGAAAATGACTCAAGTAAAAGTGAAAATCATAAGGTAAAATACTACTTGAGTAAAAGTCTAAAAGTGTTTGGCGGACTGAACACAGTTATATAGATCACTTCAAGATAAAAACGTAATATTCAATATCGGTAAGTTAGACTAAATATTAGCACTACACAATCTGGTGGGTAATAAACTTCAATCTGGATCACAACACAAAACAAATCATAAGACTAGAGAAATGTATTGACAAATATTACAAAAACAAGCAACACCCAAACATGACGGAGAGTAAGACAGGGGAACCTATTTCAAAAAGAAAATGTGACTCTGTGACTCTATGTGACTCTCTACAGACACAGATAATTTAATATTTTCACCACCGGGAATGGTAAAGGTCGAAACCGATCTGTTAAAATCAATAAATTATAAACTGGATATACTTGAACTAGTCAGTAAGGATATAAAGGAGTTGAAGGCAAGGCTCGAGATGAGTGACGAATAAGCTGCGACATTGGAGAATGACACAAACAAGCTAAAAGTTACAGTCAATAAGATTGAAACTGAGAGATGCCTTACTTGACATGCAGACTAGATCCATGAGAGAGAATCTGGTACTTACAAGTCTCCAAGAGAAAGAAGGAGAAGTTCCTGAGTCTGTAGTTAGAGAGTACCCCCTTACAGCGCTTCAGATCCCACACGCAGCTATCAACAAAATCCAACTCGAACGTGTACACTGCTTCAGACAGAGAGGGCAGAGGTATGAACGCCAAATCGTTGCCAAATTTGCTTTCTTTAAAGATAAAATAATGGTTAAAAGCCTGGGTAATGGACTTACTGGCAAGAAAATAGGCATGAATGACCAGTTCCCGAAGGAAATTGCAGAACGGTGTAAAGTTCAGTATCCAATTTTGAAGGAAAATAGATTGAAAGAGAAACGCGTGGTCGATAACTGTATATTGATAACCAGTTCAGAGACAAAACGACTACTCCATGGTTATTCTAAAAATGTCAAACGCTAGCCCTGTTATGGATTGTAATAATACAACAGCAAAATATAGCTTTTCTATCTTTCTTCAAATATAACTAATTGGAACACAAAAGCACTAATTCAACATGGTGGAGATAAAAACACAGTGGTGTGTTTTTTGGTGTTTGGAAAAGTGTGGCGTTGAGTGAGAAAGGAAATGGTTGCATATCCCAGAACCAATATATTTCTGTGAGCAGGGGTTGTGAGAAAGCTTTCAATGTTGTGCAGATGAGGGATATACATTTTATAATGAATTATAGTAGATCTTATTTATTTATTTATTGTCCTATCATGGCGGAACAGCGTTTTAAAATAAATGATACATCTAATTTATTTGTCCTATCACGAGGAACTACATTTAAAAAAATATATACACTGCTCAAAAAAATAAAGGGAACACTTAAACAACACAATGTAACTCCAAGTCAATCACACTTCTGTGAAATCAAACTGTCCACTTAGGAAGCAACACTGATTGACAATAAATTTCACATGCTGTTGTGCAAATGGAATAGACAAAAGGTGGAAATTATAGGCAATTAGCAAGACACCCCCAATAAAGGAGTGGTTCTGCAGGTGGTGACCACAGATCACTTCTCAGTTCCTATGCTTCCTGGCTGATGTTTTGGTCACTTTTGAATGCTTTCACAGAGGTGTGATTGACTTGGAGTTACATTGTGTTGTTTAAGTGTTCCCTTTATTTTTTTGAGCAGTGTATATGTACATCCAATGTATTTATTCATGGTTCTATATTGATGGAACGGTCCACAGCCCTATACCCTAGACACCCACCTGAATGACCCAGATACCAAGGAGAAGTCCCTATCTGTTTTATGGGCCTCCTGTAAGCGGCCTGTATGCAGACAAAATGTGGTCAGAGACTTTCTAGAGCAGCACCGCCCCCTCAAGGTTCTGAGCCTGCTTGGCAGGGATGGTCCTGCAAAGCCAAGGCCCCCTGATGGGAGAGCATAATATACAAGGAAATGCTCAATGCTGCTAATGAGAACCTTGACGACCTTGTACCTATAGATAGATGACCTGGAGAGCCAGTGGGTTTGGCGACGGATATGTAGTGAGGGCCAGCCAACGAGAGCATATAGGTCGCAGTGGTGGTGTCACGATCGTCTTGAGGATAATGAGTGGACCAAGGCGCAGCGTGGAAAAAATACATCTTCTTTTAATGAGGAAAAACAAAACACTTACTAAACGAACAAAAATGAAGCTAAAACGAACTAAGTGCACACATGCAACATAGAACATAGACAATTACCCACGAAAGCCTACTGTCTATGGCTGCCTTATTAAATATGGCTCCCAATCAGAGACAATGAATGACAGCTGTCTCTGATTGAGAACCATTCACGCAACCATAGACTTGCCTAGACAACTATACTAAACCCAACCCCATACACTCAACAAAACCCCCTATACAATACAACCACCCAAGACGAGACAAAACATACAAAACATCCCCCCTGTCACACCCTGACCTAACCAAAATATTACAGAAACAAAGAATACTAAGGCCAGGGTGGGACAGGTGGTTAGTATATGTGGCTTTGGTGACAAAACGGCTGGCACTGTGATAGACTACATCCCGTTTGCGAGTAGAGTGTTGGGGGCTATTTTGTAAATGACATCGCCGAAGTCAAGGATTGGTAGGATAGTCAGTTTTACGAGGGTATGTTTGGCAGAATGAGTGAAGGCTTTGTTGTGAAATAGGAAGCCGATACTATATTTAATTTTGGATTGGAGATGCTTAACTTCTTATGGCTGCAGGGCGGTGCCGGTACACTTATGACAACAGCCACTTCAAGTGCAGGGCGCGAAATTCAAAATATATATTTTTTTAATGTTTAACTTTCACACATTAACAAGTCCAATACAGCAAATGAAAGGTACACATCTTGTGAATCCATCAACATGTCTGATTTTTTAAATGTTTTACATTTTACGAAAACAGCACGTATATTTATGTTAGCTCACCACCAAATACAAAAAAAGGACAGACATTTTTCACAGCACAGGTAGCATGCACAAAGCCAACCTAACTAACCAAGAACCAACCAAACTAACCAACAAACAACTTCATCAGATGACAGTCTTATAACATGTTATACAATAAATCTATGTTTTGTTCGAAAAATGTGCATATTTCAGGTATAAATCATAATTTACATTGCAGCTACAATCAGAAATTGCACCGAAAGCAGCCATAATAATTACAGACACCAACGTCAAATACCTAATTACTCATCATAAAACATTTCTGAAAAATACATAGTGTACATCTTGTGATTCCAGCCAATATTTCCGATTTATTAAGTGTTTTACAGCGAAAACACAATATAGCGTTATATTAGCTTACCACAATAGCCAGAAAGACAAGCCATTTCCCAGTAGCAAAAGTTAGCGATCGTAACAAACCAGTAAAAGATATATATTTTTTGACTAACCTTGATATTCTTCATCAGATGACAGTCCTATAACATCAGGTTATACATACACTTATGTTTTGTTCGAAAATGTGCATATTTAGAGCTGAAATCAGTGGTTACACATTGTGCTACCTTAGCTACTTTTTCCACAACGTCTAAACAGCAACGATATTTTTCTGACACGTTTTCTGACACACATATTCTGACCAAATAGCTATTCATAAACATAACAAAAAAATACATGTTGTATAGGAAATGATAGATCCATTAGTTCTTAATGAAATCGCAGTGTTAGAATTCAAAAAAATAACTTCATTACGACATCCAGCTTCGGTATAGCTGAGTACCCAAACATTGGGCGCCGACGACTAGTTCACATGCACGACAGATATATGAAATAGCATCATAAAATGTTTCTTACTTTTGGTGATCTTCCATGAGAATGTTGGTCAAGTTGTCCTTTGTCAAGAACAATCGTTGTTTGGATTTAGAACGTTCATTTTCCCTCTCAATTTAGCAAGCGCACTAGCCAAGTGGCTCGAATTTCTCCATGTCAACAAACGGAAGAGAACGGAACACGGCAAAACTCCCGAAAAATGTTCAATAATCTGATGAAACTATATTGATAAAACATACTTTACGATGATATGGTCACATGTATCAAATAAAATCAAAGCCGGAGATATTAGTCGCCTATAACGGCAGCTAAACAGAAGGCAAATCCAAGTCCCCTTTCGCGCCTCCAGAAAACAGGAAATGGGCGGACAGGTCATACAAAGAGCCTGTATTCCACTTCAGACCAAGATAAACACAAAATTTATTCTCTCACCGCCTCTTGACATCCAGGGGAAGGTGTATGAAGTGCACGTATACTCTTACGTATCATGCCCATGTATAGGCAGGAAGTAGAACAGAGCCCCAATTTCAGACTTTCCACTTCCTGGTCAGGAAGTTCGTGCCAAATGAGTTCTGTTTGACTCACAGATATAATTCAAACGGTTTTAGAAACTAGAGAGTGTTTTCTATCCAATAGTAATAATAATATGCATATTGTACGAGCAAGAATTGAGTACGAGGCCGTTTGATATGGGCACCTTTTATCTGGCTACTCAATACTGCCCCTTCAGCCCAAACAGGTTAAGGAGAAGTGCATCTGCAGTCTAACCAGAAAACAAGGTATTTGTAGTTGTCCACATGTTCTAGGTCAGAACCATCCAGAGTAGTGATGCTAGTCAGGCGAGAGGGTGCGGGCAACAATCGGTTGAAGAGCATGCACTTAGTTTTAGAAGCATTTACAGAGCAGTTGGAGGCCACGGAAGGAGTGTTGTATGGCATTGAAGCTCGTTTGGAGGTTTGTTAGCACAGTGTCTGTGGTATTAAACCCTGTGGTACCCCCATGGAGACTTCCAGAGGTCCGGACAACAGGCCCTCCGATTTGACACACTGAACTCTATCTGAGAAGTAGCTGGTGAACCAGGTGAGGCAGTCATTTGAGAAGCCAAGGTTCTTGAGTCTGCCGATAAGAATACGGTGATTGACAGAGTCGAAAGCCTTGGCCAGGTTAATGAAGACGACTGTATAGATGGCGATGGTGATCTGTTTATTAACTTGGCTTTCGAAGATTTTAGAAAGGCAGGCCAGGATGGATATAGGTCTATAACAGTTTAGGTCTAGAGTGTCTCCCCCTTTGAAGAGAGGGATGACCGCGGCAGCTTTCCAATCTTTGCGGATCTCAGACAATACGAAAGAGAGGTTGAATAGGCCAGTAATAGGGGTTGCAACAATTTCGGCGGATAATTTTAGAAAGAGAGTGTCCAGATTGTCTCGCCCAACTGATTTGTAGGGATCCAGAATTTGCAGCTCTTTCAGAACACCCGCTGTCTGGGTTTGGGTGAAGGAGAAACGGGGGGGAATGCCAGCCGTGGAAAAAGGCTTATTGAAATGATTGATTATCTATATTTATCGGTGGTGAAAGTGTTTCCTATCCTCAGTGCAGTGGGAAGCTGGGAGGAGGTGCTCTTATTCTCCATGGACTCTACTGTGTCCCAAAACGTTTTGGAATTAGTGCCTCAGGAAGCATATTTCTGTTTGAAAAAGCTTGGCTTTCCTAGCTGACTGAGTATATTGGTTCCTGACTTCCCTGAAAAGTTGCATATCGCGGGGGCTATTCGATGCTAATGCAGAACACCACAGGATGTTTTTTTGCTGGTCAAGGGTGGTCAAGTCTGGGGTGAACCAAGGGCTATATCTGTTCTTAGTTCTACATTTTTTGAATGGGGCATGCTTATTGAGAGGAAAGCACTTTTGAAGTGCCACCAGGCATCCTCTACTAATGGGATGAGGTCAATAGCCTTCCAGGATACCCGGGCCAGGTCAATTAGAAAGGCCAGCTCGCTGAATTGTTTTAGGGAGTGTTTGACAGTGATGGGGGGTGGTCATTTGACTGCGGACCCTTTACACACGCAGGCAATGAGGCTGTGATCGCTGAGATCCTGGTTGAAGACAGCAGAGCTGTATTTAGAGGGCAAGTTGGTCAGGATGATATCTAAGAGCAGGGCTGGAGGCTCTACACTGAAATAAGACAAAAATCACTAACCAAAACAGCAATAGGCATATTGATATTATGGAGAGGCATGTGTAGCCGAGCGATCATAGGGTCCAGTGAGTAGCTAGGTGAGCTGGAGGTATGGCGATTCAGACAGCTACCAGAAATCACACTACAAACAATCACCCTCAGGCACTTAAGGAAGTCACGAATCACATGGATATATTGGAATTAGTGGATATATGGTTGCTTAAATACCCTGACCTAGTGAGATATACTTGGCGAGGCTTAATCAAGCTAGTCGTCTTGATTACTTTCTTATGTCATTCTCTTTGGCACCAAAAGTTTAAAAAGTGTTGATAGGGGACCGAATGCGGTCGGATCATCACATAATTGGCATATATATTACTCTTACAGAATTTCCACATGGGCGAGGATATTGGAAATGTAATCGATGCCTATTGGATGATAATTTGTTTATAACTAGGACAGAATTATTTATAACTGACTTTTTCAGACATAACATATGTACAGCAGATCCCCATATTGTTTGAGACACCTTTAAATGTGCCTATAGAGGCCATGCAATTCAGTACTCATCTATAAAACAAAAGCAATCTAGTCAAAAGAGTCCATATTAACAAAGGAAATTGAAGGACTAACAGTACAATTAGATAGCAATGAAAACTGTACCATAGAGGCTCAGAATAAGTCAGAGGAAAAACAAAAAGAAATGGAGGAACTTACTCAAGAAAGATCCAGTGTAATATTTTATAAAAAATAAAGCGAACTGTATGGAATATGAGGAAAAATTCACCAAATTATTTTCCAATCTTCAACATAGAAATGCTACCAATTTGTTTTATTGAAACATGTAACAAGTGATGGAGTCACGCATGATTCACCAAATACTATTGTGAAAGAGGAAGGAAAGTACTTTAGAATATGTTTTCATATCAGGCTCCTCCATTTCCACTAAGCTAAGATAATTGTATGGATTTTTTCCTATTAATAATGTAAAATTAACATCTGTACAGAAAGGCTCATGTGGAGGCCAAATAACAGAGGAGGAACTTCTTGATGCAATTAAATCCTTTAAGCCTGGGAAACCTCCAGGGCTGGATGGCATACCAGTTGAAGTATACCACACTTTTTTATATGCTCAGAGGTCCATTGTTAGCTTGTTTTAACCACTCCTATATAAATGATAGATTATCGGACAAGCAACAAGAAGGTCTGATTTCATTATTACTGAAACAGGATCCAAGTGGTATATATAAAGATCCAGTCCATTTGAAAAATTGGAGGCCTCTTACACTTCAGTGTTGTGATGGAAAAATTCTAGCTAAATGCTTGGTGCATATAATTAAATAGGTATTGTCAGATATTATTCATCCTCATCAAACAGTTTTTTTACATGGACGATATATTGGAGATAATATAAGACAAGTACTGGGAACAATAGAATACTATGAAATGTCTTGGAAACCAGACCTGGTTTTCAGAGCTGATTTTGAAAAGGCTTTTGATAAAGTATGACTGTAGTTTTTTTTATAAATGCCTAGAATATTTCAATTTTGGATACTCTTATAAAATGGGTTAAAGTCATGTATAGTAACCCTAGAAGTAAAATAGTAAATAATGGCTACATCTCAGAAAGTTTAAACTGACAGGAGGAGTAAAACAAGGTTGTCGACTATTGGCATATCTTTTTTTTATTGCCATCGAAATGTTAGCTGTTAAAATTAGATCCAACAATAATATTAAGGGATTATAAATCCTTGGCTTAAAAACAAAGGTGTCATTATACGCTGATGATTCATGTTTTCATTTAAAACCACAATTAGAATCCCTCCACAGCCTCATAGAGGATCTAGATACTTTTGCTTATCCCGAAAGAAGGAAATGATCTCAGTCCAATAAATGTTCATAGAAAGTTAGCAAAAATAGATAAGATCTTGCAACCACGGAAAGGAAAATACCTGTCTATTTTTGGAAAAATCACCCTGATTAACTCTTTAGTCATATCACAGTTGACCTATTTGCTTAAGGTTTTGCCTACACCTAGTGACCTGCTTTTTAAATTATATGAACAAAAGATATTACATTTTATTTGGAGTGGCAAGCCAGACAAAATTAAAAGGGCCTACTTATATAATGAATCTGAATTTGGGGTGGGCAGAAATGATTAAATATTAAAGCATTAGACCTCTCACTAAAGGCATCAGTCATACAGTGCCTTGTAAAAGTATTTATCCCACATGGTGGTTTTCCAATTTTGTTGCATTACAACCTGTAATTTAAATGGCTTTTTATTTGGATTTCATGTAGTGGACATACACAAACTATTCCAAATTAGTGAAGTGAAATGAAAAACATAACTGGTTTCTAAAAATGTCTAAAAATAAAAAACTGAAAAGTGGTGCATGCATATGTATTCACCCCCTTTGCAATGAAACCCCTAAATAAGATCTGGTGCAACCAATTACCTTCAGAAGTCACATAATTAGTTAAATAAAGTCCACCTGTGTGGAATTTAAGTGTCACATGATCTCAGTATATATACACCTGTTCTGAATGTCTCCAGAGTCTTCAACATCACTAAGCAAGGGGCACCACCAAGCAAGTGGCACCATGAAGACCAAGGAGCTCTCCAAACAGGTCAAGGACAAAGTTGTGGAGAAGTACAGATCAGGGTTGAGTTATAAAAACATATCAGAAACTTTGAACATCCCACGGAGCCCCATTAAATCCATTATTAAAAATGGAAAGAATATGGCACCACAACAAACCTGCCAAGAGAGGGCCGCCCACCAAAACTCATGGACCAGGCAAGGAGGGGATTAATTAGAGAGGCAACAAACAGATTAAAGATAATCCTGAAGGAGCTGCAAAGCTCTACAGCGGAGATTGGAGTGTCTGTCCATTGGACCACTTTAAGCCGTACACTCCACAGAACTGGGCTTTGTGGAAGAGTGGCCAGAAAAAAAGCCATTGCTTAAAGAAAAAAATAAGCAAACACGTTTGGTGTTTGCCAAAAGGCATGTGGGAGACTCCCCAAACATATGGATGAAGGTAGGCTGGCCAGATGAGACTAAAATTAAAATTTTTGGTCATCAAGGAAAACACTATGTCTGGCGCAAACCCAACACCTCTCATCACCCCGAGAACCACATCCCCACAGTGAAGCATGGTTTTGGCAGCATCATGCTGTGGGGATGTTTTTCATCGGCAAGGACTGGGAAACTGGTCAGAATTGAAGGAATGATGGATGGTGCTAAATAGAGGGAAATTCTTGAGAGAAACCTGTTTCAATCTTCACGAGATTTGAGACTGGGACGGAGGTTCGCCTTCCAGCAGGACAATGACCCTAAGCATACTGCTAAAGCAACACCCGAGTGGTTTAAGGGGAAACATTTAAATGTCTTGGAATGGCCTAGTCAAAGCCCAGACCTCAATCCAATTGAGAGTCTGTGGTATGACTTAAAGATTGCTGTACACCAACGGAACCCATCCAACTTGAAGGAGCTGGAGCAGTTTTGCCTTGAAGAATGGGCAAAAATCCCAGTTGATTTTGCAAAAGGTGGCTCTATAAAATATTGACTTTGCGGGGAGGGGAGGGGAGGAGAGGGGGGGTGAAGAGTTATGCACACTGAAGTTTTCTGTTTTTATGCCTTTGTCATGTTTGTTTCACAATAAATAAAATATTTTGCATCTGCAAAGTGGTAGGCATGTTGTGTAAATCAAATGATACAAACCCCACAAAAATCAATTTTAATTCCAGGTTGTAAGGCAACAAAATAGGAAAAATGACAAGGGGTGAATACTTTCACAAGCCACTGTACAAAAGTTACAGTAAGAATGTCCCACCCCGTGTTCAATAATGGCCTTTTTCCCTTTATTCAGATTACAACTGCTCACTTTCGGTAATTTGAAAACTAAATCTCCAAAATATTGTTATTTTTTAAACAAGCCTTAGAAAGTTGGTTGCAATTTCTGTTTAATCCACCTGAAAAGACAGAACAAATAATACAACAAATATTGTGGTTTAACTCAAATATACTAATATATTTTTTTCAATAACATTTTTTTCAAATGTATAATTTTTGTAAATCATATCATAAATAGGACTGGTGGAGTTATGTCACACATGCCATGCAGCTAACACAGACATATGGAAATGTCTGCTCTACCCAAAATTACAACCAACTAATTGCAGCATTACCACAAAAATGGAAGAGGCATGTACGTAGAAGGGCAAAAAAGTAAGGAACTTGTCTGTCGGCCCTGCATTAAAGACCATAAATGGTTAAAGAAAATTGTGATAAATAAAAACATATACCAATTTCATTTAAGGACCAAAAAATGGACAGCTGTGCCGTATAAATTGCAAATAAGTTGGGAAGAGATTTTCGATGTGCCAATTACATGGCACATGGTTTATGAATTGACATGCAAAACAATGCCAGATTCAAAACTTCACATTTTTCAATTTAAAATTATTATTCAAAATTCTTGCAACCAATAGAATGTTAAATATACGGGGATACAATCTTCCCAGTTCAGCAGATTTTGCTGCGAGGAGGCAGATCATTAGATCTTTTATTTTGGTACTGTCCATATGTAGCTCGTTTTTGGTCACTGGTCCAGGTCCAGGAATGGCTGAAGAATTGCAACATTTACCTGGAACTAACGCTGCAGATAGCAAAACTGGGTGAATTGAAAAGTCATAGTCAATAATATAATAATTATTTTAGCAAAAATGTTTATCTTTAATTTACAATCTGTTGAAGCTATGAGAATATAAGGTTCAGTACTTTTGTGAAGCATCACGGCACAGTTCAAAAATATATGGCAAATAGAAATCCAAAATGGATGGTGTTAAGAGACAGATGGGATGAGTTGAATGGAGCTGAAGTATGGGACTAAAAACAACAAGATAACCAATGTAAAACATACTGGGTCTGTAAAATGTATATAGGTTCAGAGGTTTTGTGAAATAGCACAGTTACCAATAGAAATCACACTGGATGGACATCAGAAATAGAGGAAGGACTAAAAACAAACAAAATATAACTATTGTAAAATAGGTTGTGTCTGTAAAATATGTTTAATATGTTGGTAGAAACTGAAGGTAGAGGCCTAAGTGTTATTGTTTATTAGTTTACTCCAATTGGGGGAGGGGTGGTTGCGTTTGCGTGAAACATTAAAGGTATATTCTAAAACATGTATGTGTATATGTATGAATGTTTATGGGTATACATATATATATATATATATATATATATATATATATATATATATATATATATGTGTATGTATATATATATGTGTATGTATATGGATATATACACTGCTCAAAAAAATAAAGGGAACACTTAAGCAACACAATGTAACTCCAAGTCAATCACACTTCTGTGAAATCAAACTGTCCACTTTGGAAGCAACACTGATTGACAATAAATTTCACATGCTGTTGTGCAAATGGAATAGACAAAAGGTGGAAATTATAGGCAATTAGGAAGACACCTCCAAAAAAGGAGTTATTCTGCAGGTGGTGACCACAGACCACTTCTCAGTTCCTATGCTTCCTGGCTGATGTTTTGGTCACTTTTGAATGCTGGCGGGGCTCTCACTCTAGTGGTAGCATGAGACGGAGTCTACAACCCACACAAGTGGCTCAGGGAGTGCAGTTCATCCAGGATGGCACATCAATGCGAGCTGTGGCAAAAAGGTTTGCTGTGTCTGTCAGCGTAGTGTCCAGAGCATGGAGGCGCTACCAGGAGACAGGCCAGTACATCAGGAGACGTGGAGGAGGCCGTAGGAGGGCAACAACCCAGCAGCAGGACCGCTACCTCCGCCTTTGTGCAAGGAGGTGCACTGCCAGCGCCCTGCAAAATGACCTCCAGCAGGCCACAAATGTGACACTATGACACTACGCTGACAGACACAGCAAACCTTTTTGCCACAGCTCGCAAGTGGAACAACCACTTTACAATAGTGCATCTAACTCTTTTAAGGGGGGGGTGGGGGGGGGTTAGAAGGATTACTTTATCCTATCCTAGGTATTCCTTAAAGAGGTGGGGTTTCAGGTGTCTCCGGAAGGTGGTGATTGACTCCGCTGACCTGGCGTCGTGAGGGAGTTTGTTCCACCATTGGGGTGCCAGAGCAGCGAACAGTTTTGACTGGGCTGAGCGGGAACTGTACTTCCTCAGAGGTAGGGAGGCGAGCAGGCCAGAGGTGGATGAACGCAGTGCCCTTGTTTGGGTGTAGGGCCTGATCAGAGCCGGAAGGTACGGAGGTGCCGTTCCCCTCACAGCTCCGTAGGCAAGCACCATGGTCTTGTAGCGGATGCGAGCTTCAACTGGAAGCCAGTGGAGAGAGCGGAGGAGCAGGGTGACGTGAGAGAACTTGGGATATATATTCCCTTACATCAATATTTTGATGTAAGAAATACATAATTTCCCACAATTACACAGCAATACGAAGAATTAAAAAACTTAAACGATGAAGACAAACTTAAATACATAATTGAGGAAAAAACTAAATGCTGTGTTTTAGCAGCCAAGTTTGTGGCCTACTGCCACAACCTGAGGGACAGACAGTGAGAAGTATAGCGTAATTATTCACTTTTGCCTATTATTTTTTGTTAGAAATGCTGTTAATATGAATATCACTATCATTATTATTGCTGAATTACATATAGTCTAGTATTTAACCATCAGAGATTACCACCATGACTTCCTGCTATGAGTCTATTACAGAGTCTATTACCGAGTCCGGTTTTTATGATTGAGTTTGATGGGTTGATTATGTGATTTGCACAAATAACAGATAAGTGAGGACTGATAAATGAGGACATGATTTTTGAACGCAGTATGTTTGTCTCTATGTTTTACACTCGTCTTGTTGGCAGTGCCACAGACACACACACACACACACACACACACTGGGATGTTATCTGTGTGTTTTAGGGAAATCTCTTGTCTCTACAGAACGGAGTAGTGGAGTGTCGCAGGATATTCTGTCCCCCCGCCAACTGCTCAGAGGACTCTCTCTCCGTGCATGTGGAGGGCACCTGCTGCAAGAAATGCCGACGTGAGTACTGTCATCAATCCTCGACCACAGAGTGAGGAGACAATGTGCTGGAGGATGGCACTCACATGGGTCTAGGACCAGGCTGTGTATCGTCTGAGAATAGGGACAGTGTATCCAGCGGAGTTGTTATTGTTTTAGAGTGTGGCACACCTTCAGAAAAAAAAGTTTTGATTTGTTCCTAAAGGGTTACAAACGCTTGTAACGGGTTGGTACACTGTACGGTACTTCCTTTGTACCTTTTAGTTATAGGTACAGTGCCTTCAGAAACTATTCATGTCCCTTGACTTATTTCACATTTTGTTGTGTTACAGTCTGAATTCAAAATTGATTAAATTGATGTTTTGTCTGCACCCATCTACACACAATACCCCATAATGACCAAGTGAAAACATGTTTTTAGAACTTTTTGCTAATTTATTGAAAATTAAATACAGAAATATCTAATTTATAACCCTGAATAAAGACATGTTAGAATCACCTTTGGCAGCGATTACAGCTGTGTGTTATTCTGGGTAAGTCTCTAAGAGCTTTGCACACCTGGATTGTATAATAAACTCAGCAAAAAAAGAAACTTCCCATTTTCAGGACCCTGTCTTTCAAAGATAAGTCGTAAAAATCCAGATAACTTCACAGATCTTCATTGTAAAGGGTTTAAACACTGTTTCCCATGCTTGTTCAATGAACCATAAACAATTAATGAACATGCACCTGTAGAATGGTCATTAAGACACTAACAGCTTACAGACGGTAGGCAATTAAGGTCACAGTTATGAAAACTTAGGACACTAAAGAGGCTTTTCTACTGACTCTGAAAAACATCAAGGGTCCCTGCTCATCTGTGTGAACGTGCCTTAGACATGCTGCAAGGAGGCATGAGGACTGCAGATTGGCCAGGGCAATAAATTGCAATGTCCGTACCGTGAGTCGCCTAAGACAGCGGTACAGGGAGACAGGATGGACAGCTGATCGTCCTCGCAGTGGCAGACCACGTGTAACAATACCCGCACAGGATCGGTACATCCGAACATCATACCTGCGGGACAGGTACAGGATGGCAACAACAACTTTCAGAGTTACACCAGGAACACACAATCCCTCCATCAGTGCTCAGACTGTTCGCAATAGGCTGAGAGAGGCTGGACTGAGGGCTTGTAGGCCTGTTGTAAAGGCAGGTCTTCACCAGACATCACCGGCAACAACGTCGCCTACGGGCACAAACCCATCATCGCTGGACCAGACAGGACTGGCAAAAAGTGCTCTTTACTGACGAGTCGCGATTTTGTCTCACCAGGGGTGATGGCCGGATTCGCGTTCATCGCCGACGGAATGAGCGTTACACCGAGGCCTATACTCTGGTGCATTTCTGTTAGCCACATGTCTGTGGAACTTGTTCAGTTTATATATCAGTTGTTGGATCTTGTTATGTTCATACAAATATTTACACATGTTAAGTTTGCTTAAAATAAATTCAGTTTGCTGAGTTTATTTGTACATTCATCTTTAAAAATTCTTCAAGCTCTTTCAAGGTGGTTGTTGATCCTTGCTAGACAGTCATTTTCAAATTTTACCATAGATTTTCAAGCCAATTTAAGTCAAAACTGTAACTAGGCCACTCAGAAACATTCAATGCCATATTGGTAAGCAACTCCAGTGCCTTCACACCCATATCTTTTTCCACATTTTGTTGTGTTACAGCCTGAAATAAACATTTATTAATCTGAGATTTTGTTTCACTGATCAACAAACACTACCCTATAATGTCAAAGTGGAATTTTGTTTGTAGAATTAAAAAAAATACATTTAAAGCTGAAATGTCTTGAGTCAATAAGTTTTCAACCCTTTGTTAATGTAAGCCTAAATAAGTTCAGGAGTAAAAATGTGCTTAACTAATCACATAAGTTGCATGGACTCATTTGGTCCTCAATAATAGTGGTTAACATGATTTTATAATGGCTACCCCATCTCTGTACCCCACACATACAATTATCTGCAAGGTCCCTCAATCAAGTAGTGAATTTCAAGCACAGATTCAACCACAAAGACCAGGGAGGTTTTTCAATGCCTCAAAAAGAAAGGTACAGATTGGTAGATGTGAAAAACATTAAAAAGGCAGAACACTGAATATCCCTTTGAGCATGGTGAAGTTATTAATTACACTTTGGATGGTGTATCAATACACCCAGTCACTACAAAGATACAGGCGTCCTTCCTTGCTCAGTTGCTAGAGAGGAAGGAAACTGCTCAGATTCCATGAGGCCATTGGTGATTTTACAACGGTTACAGAGTTTAATGGTTGTGATATGAGAAAACTGAGCATTATAGTAACTCTACAATACTAACCTAAATGACAGAGTGAAAAGACAAAAGCTTGTAGAGAATAAAAACATAAACAAGGCACTTAAAGATGCACTATGCCGAAATCGCTCAGGCCATTTCCTGGTTGCTAAAATTCTAATAGTTCGCCTAATTTCAATTTATGTGACTAAAGAAGGAGGTATGGTGTAGAGAATCATTGTACCATCTAAACCGCTGGGTAATATATTTTCCATAACCAAAAATATTGTATTTTCAGCTGTTTCTAGTTGGTGTAAAAAAACAGAAAGTAAAAGACACAAAATCAAAACTTAAAAATGGGAAAATTAGAAATAGTGCAAATAGAACAGGCTATTCTTACACTTGGTTTCAATGTAACTCACATTTCTATGTGAATTTTGTCAGGTTCCCCAAAAAGTTACATATTGCAGCTTTAAGTAATACTGCAAAAAATGTGTCAAAGAAATGTAAGTTTTGTTCTGAATACAAAGCATTATATTTTGGGCAAATCCAACACAACACATCACTGAGGACCATTCTTCACATTTTGGTTGTAGCAACATCATGTTAAGGGTGTGCTTGTCATCGGCAAGAACTACAGAGTTTTTAAAATCAAAATAAACAGAATACAGCTATAAGCACAAGCAAAATCCTAGAGACAAACCTGGTTCAGTCTGCTTTCCAACAGACACTGGGAGAAGAATTCACCTTTCAGCAGGACAAGGCCAAATCTACACTGCAGTCGCTTACCAATGTTCCAGAGTGGCCTACAGTTTTGACTTAAATCGGTTTGAAAATCTATAGGATGACTTGAAAATGGCTGTCTAGCAATGATCAACAATTAAATGACAGAGCTTGAATAATTTTAAAAAGAATAATGGGCAAATATTGTACAATCCAGGTGTGCAAAGCTCTTACAGTCCTATCCCGACTTCAGAATGTATGCCTTTCCTACACACACCTTTCCTACTCACTTCTCAGTATTACCTAATTCATTTGCGTAATGCGCTCTGCAGGTGTGGCTAGCTTGCACTCTCTGAATACATTTCTTTCAACTGCTGAGAACCCTACCACTTGTTGGCCAACAGAATTTCTCATGGCGTTTTCATTCAATAGGGTTTTCAGTACATTTATCTCAAGGCATCCCTTTAAATATGGTGCACCTTTGATTAGAATTTTGTAGTGAAACTCAAATCAAATGTTATTGGTCACATACACATGGTTAGCAGATGTTGTTGTGAGTGTAGCGAAATGCTTATGCTTCTAGATCTGACAGTGCAGCAGTATATAACAGGTAACATCAAATAAGTCCACAACAAAACCTAAAAAATTCCCCAAAAATACCTAATACACACACTCTAGTAAGGGAATGGGTTAAGAATATATAAGTGTAAAATATATGGATGAGCAGTGACAGAGCGGCTAGGCTGAAATAAATAGTAAATAATAGATAGTGAAGGATACAGTACACATTATATATAGTTAATGTCGGAAGTTTACATACACCTTAGCCAAATACATTTAAACTCAGTTTTCACAATTCCTGATATTAAATCCTAGTAAAAATTGCCTGTCTTAGGTCAGTTAGGATCCACACATTATTTTAAGAATAGACTGTTCAGAATAATAGTAGAGAGAATTATTTATTTCAGCTTTTATCTCTTTCATCACATTCCCAGTGGGTCAGAAGTTTACATACACTTAAACTAGTATTTGGTAGCATTGCCTTTAAATTGTTTAATAACTTGGGGCAAACATTTCGGGTAGCATTCCACAAGCTTCCCACAATAACTTGGGTGAATTTTGGCCCATTCCTCATGACAGAGCTGGTGTAACTGAGTCAGGTTTGTAGGCCTCCTTGCTCTCACACGCTTTTCAGTTCTGCCCACAACAATTCTATGGGATTGAGGTCGGGGCTTTGTGATGGCCACCCCAATACCTTGACTTTGTTGTCCTTAAGCTATTTTGCCATAACTTTGGAAGTATGCTTGGGGTCAGTGTCTATCTGGAATACCCATTTACAACCAAGCTTTAACTTCCTGACTGATGTGTTGAGATGTTGCTTCAATATATCCACATAATTTTCCTTTCCTCATGATGCCATCTATTTTGTGAAGTGCGCCAGTCCCTCCTGCAGCAAAGTACCCTCACAACATGATGCTGCCACCCCCATGCTTCACGGTTGGGATGGTGTTCTTCGGCTTGTAAGCCTCCCCCTTTATCCTCCAAACATAATGATGGTCATGATGGCCAAACAGTTCTATTTTTGTTTCATCAGACCAGAGGACATTTCTCCAAAAAGTACAATCTTTGTCCCCAAGTGCAGTTGCAAACCGTAGTCTGGCTTTTTTTATGGCGGTTTTGAGCAGCGACTTCTTCCTTGCTGAGCAGCCTTTCAGGTCATGTCGATGTAGGACTCATTTTACTGTGGATAGAGATACTTTTGTACCTGTTTCCTCAAGCATCTTCACGTACTTTGGTGCGAAAAGTGCAAATCAATCCCAGAACAACAGCAAAGGACCTTTGCTGTTGTTCAGGGATTGATTTGCACTTGTCGCAACAAAATACGTTTATCTCTAGGAGACAGAACGTGTCTCCTTTCTGAGCGGTATGATGGCTGCGTGGTCCCATGGTGTTTATACTTGCGTACTATTCTTTGTACAGACGAACGCGGTACCTTCAGGGATGAGGAAATTGCTCCCAAGGATCAACCAGACGTGTGGAGGTCTACAATTGTTTTCTGAGGTTTTGGCTGATTTCTTTCCCGATTTTCCCATGATGTCAAGCAAAGGAGGAGCAGGAGCGGGCTGAGAACGCACCCTTGTGGGGCCCCAGTGTTGAGGATCAGCGGAGCGGAGACGTTGTTTCCTACCTTCACCACCTCGCGACGGGCCTGTCAGGAAGTCCAGGACACAGTTGCACAAGGCAGGGTCGAGACCCAGGGTCTCAAGCTTAACTTCTTGTCAATATGGGGGCGCTGTTTCCCCATTGGAAAAAATAGTGCCCAAATTAAACTGCCTCGTACTCAATTCTTGCTCGTACAATATGCATATTATTATTACTATTGGATAGAAAACACTCTCTAGTTTCTAAAACCGTTTGAATTATGTCTGTGAGTGAAACAGAACTGGACTATGAGGATTTGAAAATGCTGAAATCTGCTCGCTGTTCCCAGAACAGTTTATTAATTTGCCTGTCCTCTATTGGTTGAGATGCACTGCATACGCCTTCCCCTGGGTGTCAGCGAATAGAGGGACTTGAAATGGAGTCTCTAGGCAGATCTGAAAGTTTATAAATTGCTTGGAAACGAGGTGTCCCCTCTTTTGACTCTTCGCTCTGACGCAGGGAGGATCTTGGCATGTCGTGCTAGAAGCTGCTGTTTTAGCTCTTAGATATATCCGGCTCTGTTTTTATTCGATATAGGTGTTAAAGACATCATAATGTTGTTATTTTAAACCGAGTTATATCAGTTTATGTCAGTATATTGCGATTTTCGGGTATTTCAATTTCTGGTGTTCTAGGGGGTTGGGTATCTCTCTCTCTCATGCTATTGTTTACTGCTAATTGCAACGTGGAAGAGGACGTTCTCCAACCTAGCAACGATTGTTCTGGAGAAAGGACACCTTGCCCAAGATTCTGATGGAAGCTCAGCAAATAGTAAGCAGTCTTTATGCTGTTAATTTGTACTTATGTTGACAAATGTCAAATAATAATTCCGCCATGAATTATGGTGCGGTTTCGCTTTAGCGCACGCTGTATGCTTGAAGTAACGTTAATTTTAAAAATGTCACCCAGCGATTGCATTAAGAACTAATTTGTCTTTCAATTGCTGTCCAACCTGTATTTTTTTTGTCAAGTTTATGAATAGTTTTCGATTAGAATAGGTGCCTCTCCAAGATGGTGCCGGACAGATTGCTTGAGGTTTTGGACACTATTCTCATTGTATAAGCACAATTTGTGCCGCTAATTATGCACCTTTTCGAACAAACTCTATATGCATTGTGCAATATGATGTTATAGGACTGTCATCTGAAGAATTCTGAGAAGGTTACTGAAAGAATTTATATATTTTGGTGGTTTATACGTTATCGCTATTTTTGCCTTGAATCAATGCTGGTGTGATGTTTGCTATTGTGGTAAGCTAATATAACGCTATTTTGTGTTTTCGCTGTAAAACACTTAGAAAATCTGAAATATTGGCTGGATTCACACGATCTGTGTCTTTCATCTGCTGTACTGTCACGACTTTGACCGAGGCAGGCTCTCTTTCCCGTTCGGGTGGCGTTCGGCGGTCGTAGTCACCGGCCTATTAGCTGCCACTGATCCTTTTCTCCCCCTCCCTATGTGTTTATTGGGCGCACCTGTTTTGTATGAGGGTTAATTAGTTGGGTTTATTTAATCAGCCGGCATTCACGTTTCTTTGTGCGGGATTGTTTGTATGTAAGTTGGTGTCGGTTTTGTGCTTCATGTTTCTGGACATTGTTCATTCCCCACGTGTCTGGGGTAGTTTATTAGTGTACACCCAGTGTGTTAGTAGGGTGGCCTAATTTGTCCGTGTTCTATTAAAGAGCATTTGTTTTGCAATTGCTGCTCCTGCGCTTTTTTCTTCACACTCCGACACCCAGGCCTTACAGGTGCGCTGTGTATTTTTAAGAAATGTTTTATGATGAGTAATTAGCAAATACACGATGGTCTCTGTAGTTATTCTAGTCGCTTTGGTGAGAGTTGTGATAGTGGCTGCAATGGTAAACTATGATTTATACCTGAAATATGCACATTTTTCTTACAAAACATATGCTATACAATAAATATGTTATCAGACTGTCATCTGATGAGGTTGTTTCTTGGTTAGTGGCTATTTATATCTTTATTTGGTCGAATTTGTGATAGCTACTGATGGAGTAAAAAAATGGTGGAGTAAAGAAGTGGTGTCTTTTGCTAACGTGGTTAGCTAATAGATTTACATATTGTGTCTTGCCTGTAAAACATTTTAAAAATCAGAAATGATGGCTGAATTCACAAGATGTGTATCTTTCATTTGGTGTCTTGGACTTGTGATTTCATGAACATTTTATTATATGATATCCCTGTGGCTTTAGGCTAGGCTATGCTAGTCAGCTTTTTTGATGGGGGTGCTCCCGGATCCGGGTTTGTGAGGCGTTAGAGGTTAACCTCTCTGGGATATTCGGGAAGGTAGCATCCCACCTCAAAAACAGCCAGTGAAAGTGCAGGGTGCCAAAATCAAAACAACCGAAATCCCATAATTAAAATTCCTCAAACATACAAGTATTTCACAACATTTTACATTTTACCCGTCTTCAAACACGGTTTGAAGACGGGATGATCTGTGTTCAATACGGGGGGAAAACAATGTGTAGCATGCTTTCTGGTCACGTGCCTCTAACAAACAGTAGACTTCACAGGAGCCTCATTCTGAACAAAACTTGTTGTAAATCCAGCCACAGTGTCCGATTTCAAAAAGGCTTTACAACGAAAGCACACCAAACGATTATGTTAGGTCAGTACCTAGTCACAGGTAAAACACAGCCATTTTTTCCAGCCAGAGAGGAGTCACAAAAAGCCTAAATATAGATAAAATTAATCACTAACCTTTGATCTTCATCAGATGACGTTCATAGGACTTCATGTTACACAATACATGTATGTTTTGTTCGATAAAGTTCATATTTATATCCAAGAATTTCATTTTACATTGGCGCGTTACGTTCAGTAGTTCCAAAACATCCGGTGATTTTGCAGAGAGCCACATCAATTTACAGAAATACTCATAATAAACATTGCTAAAAGATACAAGTGTTATGCATGGAATTTTAGATAGTAATTTAGTTCAGTTACCTTAGCTTTCTTGGGAACAGGAACAATGGTGGCCATCTTGAAGCATTTGGGGACAGAAGACTGGTATAGGGATTGATTGAATATGTCTGTAAACACACCAGCCAGCTGGTCTACGCATACTCTGAGGACGCGGCTAGGGATGCCGTCTTGGCCGGCAGCCTTGCGAGGGTTAACACGTTTAAATATTTTACTTACGTCGGCCACAGAGAAGGAGAGCTCACACTCTTTGGTAGTGGGCTGCGTCGGTGGCACTGTATTGTCCTCAAAGCGCGCAAAGAAGCTGTTTAATTTGTCTGGAAGCAAGATGTCGATGTCCGCGACGGGGTTGGTTTTCTTTTTGTAATCTGTGATTGTCTGTAGACTATGCCACATACGTCTCATGTTTGAGCCATTGAATTGCAACCACTTTGTCTCTATACTGCCACTTTGCTTGTTTGAATGCCTTATGGAGGGAGTAACTACACTGTTTGTATTCGGTCATATTTCTAGTCGCCTTGCCATGAATAAATGCAGTGGTACGTGCTTTCAGCTTTGCGCGACTGCTGCCGTCAATACACGGTTTGAAGACGGGATGATCTGTGTTCAATACGGGAGGAAAACAATGTGTAGCATGCTTTCTGGTCACGTGCCTCTAACAAACAGTAGACTTCACAGGAGCCTCATTCTGAACAAGACTACTTATTCATTTCTCAAAGGAAAAACCTCAACCAATTTCTAAAGACTTTTGAAATCCAGTGGAAGCGATAGGAACTGCATGAAGGTCCCTTAGAAATCTGGATTCCCAATGAAAAGAGAGTGACCTCAAAAAAATTCCCATTGATTCCCATTGAAAAGAGAGTGACCTCAAATAAAAAAACATCTGAATGATTTTCCTCAGGGTTTTGCCTGCCAAATAAGTTCTGTTATAGTCACAGACATGATTCAAACAGTTTTAGAAACGTCAGAGTGTTTTCTATCCAGATCTACTAATAATACGCATATATTAGCATCTGGGACTGAGTAGGAGGCAGTTTACTCTGGGCACACTTTTCATCCAAATGTGAAAATGCTGCCCCGTATACATAAGAAGTTAAAAAGTACATTTCTGCAGCATTAGTAAAGATGTGATCAATACATGATGATGATTTAAGTCCTGTGCTGTTTGTAACTACCCTGGTAGGTTGACTGATAACCTGAAACAGGTTGCAGGCACTAGTTCCAGTGTTAAGCTTTTTCTTGAGTGGGCAGCTTGATGAAAGCCAGTCAATATTGAAATCACCCAGAAAATATACCTCTCTGTTGATGTCATATGCATTTCACACATGTAAATACCACTAAAGTTAATTAATTCAAAGTATTGACTCAGGGGTGTGACTAATTATGTAAATGAGATATTTCTGTATTTCATTTTCAATAAATGTACAAAAATGTCCATAAATATTTTTGTTAGTTGTTGTTTCAAATTGTGTGTAGATGGGTGTGAAAAAAAACAATTTAATCAATTTTGAATTCAGGCTATAACACAACAAAATGTGGAATAAGTCAAGGGGTATGAATACTTTCTGAAGGCACTGTATATTTGGCCCTGTGTGTAATGGCTTTCGTTGGTGGAAGGAGAGGAGGACCAAAATGCAGCGTGGTACGTATCCATAATATCATTTAATCGAGAATGAATACAAAATACAAAAGAACAAGAGAATAAATGAAAACCGAAACAGTCCCGTATGGTGCAAACACTAACACAGGAAACAATCACCCACAAAACACAATAGAAAACAGGCTACCTAAATATGGCTCCCAATCAGAGACAACGACTGACACCTGCCTCTGATTGAGAACCATACTAGGCCAAACACATAGAAATATAAATACAGAACAAAACATAGAAAAACAACATAATGCCCACCCCTACTCACGCCCTGACCAAACTAAAATAAAGACATAAAAAAAGGAACTAAGGTCAGAACGTGACACTGTGTTCAAGGACATTGCCCTGCTGAAATGTAATTGTCTCTCTCAGTGTGTGTTGGAAAGCAGACTGAACCAGGTTTCCTTCCAGGGTTTTGCCTGTGCTTTGCTCTATTCCATTTATTTTAATTTTAAAACAAATCCCTAGTCCTTGCCGATGACAAGCATGCCCATAACATGATGCAGCCACCACCATGCTTGAAAATTTGAAGAGTGGTAGTGATATTTTGTGTTGGATTTTCTCCAAACCTAAAGCTTTGTATTCAGGACATAAAGTTCATTTCTTTGCCTAATTTTTTCCAGTTTTACTTTAGTGCCTTATTACGAGCAGGATGCATGTTTTGAAATGTTTTTATTTTGTGCAGGCTTCCTTCTTTTCAAAAGTCTGTAACTGTTTTAAGGTCACCATTAGCCTCTTTCTGAAATCCCTGAACAGTTTTCTTCCTCTCCGGCAACTGAGTTAGGAAGAACGCCTGTATCGTTGTAGTGACTGGGTGTATTGATTTTTTTTTGTTGATTTTTTTTTATTTCAACTTTATTTAACCAGGTAGGCTAGTTGAGAACAAGTTCTCATTTACAACTGCGACCTGGCCAAGATAAAGCAAAGCAGTGCAACACAAACAACAACACAGAGTTACACATGGAATAAACAAACATACAGTCAATAATGAAATAGAAAAAGCCTTTATACAGTGTGTGCAAGTGAGGTAGGATAAGGGAGGTTAGGCAATTACTAGGCCATAGTGGTGAAATAATTACAATATAGCAAATAAACACTGGAGTGATAGATGTGCAGAAGATGAGTGTGCAAGTGGAGATACTGGGGTGCAAAGGAGCAAAATAAACAAAATAAATAACAGTATGGGATGAGGTAGTTGGATGGGCTATATACAGGTGCTATGAGCTGCCCTGACAGCTTGTGCTTAAAGTTAGTGAGGGAGATATCAAATCAAATAAAATTGTATTGTTCACAAACACATGGTTAGCAGATGTTAATGCGAGTGTAGCGAAATTCTTGTGCTACTAGTTCTAATTTTTCTGACACCACACTCCGAGGGCCCTCACCTCCTCCCTGTAGGCCGTCTCGTCGTTGTTGGTAATCAAGCCTATGAGTCTTCAGCTTCAGTGATTTTTGCAGTTCGTTCCAGTCATTGGAAGCAGAGAACTGGAAGGAAAGGCGGCCAAATCAGGAATTGGCTTTGGGGTTGACCAGTGAAATCAAATCAAATCAAAGTTTATTTGTCAAGTGCGCCGAATACAGCAGGTGTAGACCTTACAGTGAAATGCTTACTTACAGACTCTAACCAATAGTGCAAAAAAGGTATTAGGTGAACAATAGGTAAGTAAAGAAATAAAACAACAGTAAAAGGACAGGCTATATACAGTAGCGAGGCTATAAAAGTAGCGAGGCTACATACAGATACTGGTTAGTCAGGCTGATTAAGGTAGTGTGTATATGTAGATATGGTTAAAGTGACTATGCATATATGATGAACAGAGAGTAGCAGTAACGTAAAAGAGGGATTGGCGGGTGGTGGATGGCGGGTGGTGGATGGCGGAACACAATGCAGATAGCCCGGTTAGCCAATGTGCAGGAGCACTGGTTGGTCATCCCAATCGAGGTAGAATGAACATGAATGTATAGTTAAAGTGACTATGCATATATGATAAACAGAGAGTAGCAGCAGCGTAGAAGAGGGGTTGGGAGGGGGGCACACAATGCAAATAGCCTGGGTAGCCATTTGATTACCTGTTCAGGAGTCTTCTGGCTTTGGGGTAAAAACTGTTGAGAAGCCTTTTTGTCCAAAACTTAGCACTCAGGTATCGCTTGCCATGCGGTAGTAGAGAGAACAGTCTATGACTGAGGTGGCTGGGGTCTTTGACAATTTTTAGGGCCTTCCTCTGACTCTGCCTAGTGTAGAGGTCCTGGATGGCAGGCAGCTTAGCTCCAGTGATGTACTGGGCCGTACGCACTACCCTCTGTAGTGCCTTGCAGTCGGAGGACGAGCAATTGCCGTACCATGCAGTGATGCAACCGGTCAGGATGCTCTCGATGTTGCAGCTGTTGAACCTTTTGAGGATCTCAGGACCCATGCCAAATCTTTCTAGTTTCCTGAGGGGGAATAGGCTTTGTCGTGCCCTCTTCACGACTGTCTTGGTGTGTTTGGACCATTCTAATTAGTTGTTGATGTGGACACCAAGGAACTTGAAGCTCTCAACCTGCTTCACTACAGCCCCGTCGATGAGAATGTGGGCGTGCTCAGTCCTCCTGTTCCTGTAGTCCACAATCATCTCCTTAGTCTTGATTACGTTGAGGGAGGGGTTGTTATTCTGGCACCACCCGGCCAGGTCTCTGACCTCCTCCCTATAGGCTGAATCTTCGTTGCCGGTGATTAGGCCTACCCCTGTTGTGTCGTCTGCAAACTTAATGATGGTGTTGGAGTCGTGCCTGGCCATGCAGTCGTGGGTGAACATGGAGTACAGGAGGGGACTGAGCACACACCCCTGGGGAGCTCCAGTGTTGAGGATCAGCGTGGCAGATGTGATGCTACCTACCCTTACCACCTGGGGATGGGACGGCCCGTCAGGAAGTCCAGGATCCAGTTGCAGAGGCTGGTGTTTAGTTTTAGGATCCTTAGATTAGTAATGAGCTTTGAGGGTACTATACTGTTGAATGCTGAGCTGTAGTCAATGAGTAGCATTCTCACATAAGTGTTCCTTTTGTCCAGGTGGGAAAGGGTAGTGTGGAGTGCAATAGAGATTGCATCATCTGTGGATCTGTTTGGGTGGTATGCAAATTGGAGTGGGTCTAGGGTTTCTGGGATAATGGTGTTGATGTGAGCCATGACCAGCCTTTCAAAGCACTTCATGGCTACGGACGTGAGGCTACAGGTCGGTAGTCATTTAGGCAGTTACCTTTGTGTTCTTGGGCACAAGGACTATGGTGGTCTGCTTGAAACATGTGGGTATTACAAACTCAATCAGGGACAGGTTGAAAATGTCAGTAAAGACATCTGCCAGTTGGTAAGCACATGCCCGGAGTACATGTGCTGGTAATCTTTGTATGTTGACCTGTTTCAAGGTCTTACTCACGTCGGCTACAGAGAGCGTGATCACACAGTCGTCCGGAACAGCTGATGCTCTCATGCGTGCCTCAGTGTTGCTTGCCTCGAAACGTGCATAGAAGTGATTTAGCTCATCTGGCAGGCTCGTGTCACTGGGAAGCTTGTGGCTGTGCCTCCCTTTGTAGTCTGTAATAGTTTGCAAGCCCTGCCACATAAGACGAGCGTCGGAGCCGGTGTAAAAAGCGGCAGCTCTACCCTTTTACCTCAGTGTGATTCTTGCCTGTAATCCATGGCTTCTGGTTGGGCTATGTACGTACAGTCACTGTGGGGACGATGTCGATGCACTTATTGATAAAGGCAGTGACGGATGTGGTGTACTCCTCAATAACATCGGAAGAATCCCGAAACATGTTCCAGTCTGTGATAGCAAAACAGTCCTGTAGTTTAGCATCTGCTTCAACTGACCACTTTTTTATAGACCGAGTCACAGGTGCTTCCTGCTTTAATTTTTGCTTGTAAGCAGGAATCAGGAGGATAGAGTTGTGGTCGGATTTACCAAATGCAGGGCGAGGGAGCGCTTTGTATGCGTCTCTGTGTTTGGAGTACAGGTGATCTAGAATTGTTTTCTCCCTCTGGTTGCACATTTAACATTTGATAGAAATTGATAGAAATTTGGTAGAACTGATTTAAGTTTCCCTGCATTAAAGTCTCCGGCCACTAGGAGTACAGCCTCTGGGTGAGTGGTTTCCTGTTTGCATATTTCCTTATACAGCTGACTGAGTGTGGTCTTAGTGCCAGCATCTGTCTGTGGTGGTAAATAAACAGCCACGAAAAGTATAACTGAAAACTCTCTAGGCAACTAGTGTGGCTTGCAATTTATCACAATAAACTCTACTTCAGGCGAGCAAAATCTAGAGACTTCCTTAGATTTCGTGCACCAGCTGTTGTTTACAAATATGCACAGACCGCCCCCCCCCCTCGTCTTATCGGAGTGTGCTGTTCTATCTTGCTGGTGAAGCGTATATCCTGCTAGCTGAATATCCATGTCGTTATTCAGCCACGATTCCGCGAAACATAGGATATTACAATTTTTGATGTTCCGTTGGTAAGATATTCGTTATCGTACCTCGTCTAATTTAGGGAGTGCGTACTATGGGTGGGTGCTGCTATGGTGACCAGTGAGCTAAGATAAGGCGGGGCTTTACCTAGCAAAGACTTACAGATGACCTGGAGCTAGTGGGTTTGGCGACAAAAATAAAGCGAGGGCCAGCCAACGAGAGCAAACAGGACGCAGTGGTGGGTAGTATATGGGGCTTTGGTGACAAAACGGATGGCACTGTGATATACTGCATCCAATTTGCTCAGTAGAGTGTTGGAGGCCATTTTGTTAATGACATCGCCAAAGTCAAGGATCAGTAGGATAATCAGTTTTACAGTTTTTTGTATGTTTGGCAGCATGAGTGAAGGATGCCAAAATAGGAAGCCGATTCTAGATTTAATTTTGGATTGGAGATGCTTAATGTGAGTCTGGAAGGAGAGTTTACATTCTAACCAGACACCTAGGTATTTGTAGTTGTCCGCATATTCTAAGTCAGAACCATCCAGAGTAGTGATGCTGGACGAGAGGGCAGTTGTGGGCAGCGATCGATTGAAGAGCATGCATTTAGTTTTACTTGCAATAAGGGCAGTTGGAGGCCACGGAAGGAGAGCTGTATGGCATTGACGCTCATCTGGAGGTTAGTTAACACAGTGTCCAAAGAAGGGCCAGAAGTATACAGAATGGTGTCGTCTGCGTAGAGGTAGACCAGAGAATCACCAGCATATAGAGCGACATCATTGATGTATACAGAGAAAAGAGTCGGCCCGAGGATTGAACCCCATAGAGACTGCCAGAGGTCCGGGCAACAGGCCCTCCACTTTGACACACTGAACTCTGTCTGAGATGTAGTTGGTGAACCAAGCGAGGCAGTCATTTGAGGAACCAACGCTGTTGAGTCTGCCGATATGAATGTGGTGATTGACTGAGTCGAAAGCCTTGGCCAGGTCGATGAATACAGCTGGACAGTTTTGTCTGTTATCGTTGGTGGTTATGTTATCGTTTAGAACCTTGGGCGTCGCTGAGGTGCACCCATGACCTGCTCGGAAACCAGATTGCATAGCGGAGAAGGTACGGTGGGATTCGAAATGGTCGGTGATCTGTTTGTTAACTTGGCTTTCGAAGACCTTTGAAAGGCAGGGCAGGATGGATATAGGTGTGTAGCAGTTTGGGTCTAGAGTGTCTCCCCCTTTGAAGAGGGGGATGACCGTGGCAGCTTGCTTTCCAATCTTTGGGGATCACAGACGATATGAAAAGTTGAACAGGCTATTAATAAGGGTTGCAACCATTTCGGCGAATAATTTTAGAGAGGGTCCAGATTGTCTAGCCCGGCTGATTGGTAGGAGTGCAAATGTTGCAGCTCTTTCAGAAAATCAGCTATCTGGAATTGGGTGAAGGAGAAATGGGGGAGGCTTGGGCAAGTTGCCGTGGGGAGTGCAGGGCTGTTGTCCGGGGTAAGGGTATGGCAAGCATGGCAAGCCGTAGAAAAATGCTTATTGATATTTTCAATTATCGTGGATTTATCGGTGGTGACAGTGTTTCCTAGCCTCAGTGCAGTGGGCAGCTGAGAGGAGTCGATCTTGTTCTCCATGGACTTTACAGTGTCCCAAAACGTTTTGGAGTTTTTGGAGGATGCAAATTTCTGGTTGAAAAATCTAGCCTTTATTTTCCTCACTGCCTGTTCTGGTTCCTGACTTCCCTGAAAATGTGCATATCGCGGGGGCTATTCGATGCTAATGCAGTACGCCACAGGATGTTTTTGTGCTGTTCAAGGGCAGTCAGGTCTGGAGTGAACCAAGGGCTATATCTGTTCCTGGTTCTACATTTTTTGAATGGGGCCATGCTTATTTAAGATGGTGAGGAAAGAACTTTTAAAGAACAACCAGGCTTCCTCTACTGACGGAATGAGGTCAATATCCTTCCAGGATACCCGGGCCAGGTCGATTAGAAAGGCCTGCTCGCTGAAGTGTTTTAGGGACCGTTTGACAGTGATGAGGGTGGTCATTTGATCGCAGACCCATTATGGACGCAGGCAATGAGGCAGTGATCGCTGAGATCCTGGTTGAAGACATCAGAGGTGTATTTGGAGGGCAGGTTGGTTAGGATGATGTCTATGAGGGTGCCCGTGTTTACGGATTTGTGGTTGTACCTTGAAGGTTCATTGATAATTTGTGTGAGATTGAGGGCATCAAACTTAGATTGTAGGATGGCCGGGGTGTTAAACATTTCACAGTTTAGGTCACCTAACAGCACGAGCTCTGAAGATAGATGGGGGGCAATCAATTCACACATGGTGTCCAGGGCACAGCTAGGGGCAGAAGGTGGTCTATAGCAAGCGGCAACGGTGAGAGACTTGTTTCTGGAAAAGTTGATTTTTAAAAGTAGAAGCTCAAATTATTTGGGCACAGACCTGGATAGTAAGACAGAACTCTGCAGGCTACCTCTGCAGTAGATTGCAACTCCGCCCCCTTTGGCAGTTCTATCTTGGCGGAAAATGTTATAGTTAGGATGGAAATTTCAGAGTTTTTGGTGGTCTTCCTAAGCCAGGATTCAGATACGGCTAGGATATCGGGGTTGGCAGAGTGTGCTAAAGCAGTGAATAAAACAAACTTCGGGAGGAGGCTTCTAATGTTAACATACATGAAACTAAGGCTTTCACAGTTACAGAAGTCAACAAATGAGAGCGCCTGTGGATTGGGAGTGGAGCTAGGCACTGCAGGACCTGGATTAACCTCTACATCACCAGAGGAAAAGAGGAGGAGTAGGATAAGGGTACGGCTAAAGGCTATAAGAACTGGTCTTCTAGTACGTTCGGAACAGAGAGTAAAAGGAGCAGGTTTCTGGGCACGGTAGAATAGATTCAAGGAATAATATACAGAGAAAGGTATGGTAGGATGTGAATACAGTGGAGGTAAACCTATGCATTGAGTGACGATGAGAGAGATATTGTCTCTAGAAACATAATTTAAACCAGGTGAGGTCACCGCATGTGTGGGAGGTGGAGCTAAAGGGTTAGCTAAGGCATATTGAGCACAGCTAGAGGCTCTACAGTGAAATAAGGCAATAATCACAAACCAAAACAGCAATGGACAAGGCATATTGACATTAGCGAGAGGCATGCGTAGCCGAGTGGTCATAGGGGTTGAGTGAGTAGTTCGGTGGGCTGGAGACACAGCGATTCAGACAGCTAGCGGGCCGGGGATAGCAAGCTAGCAGATGGGCCTTAGAGGGACGTCGCAAAGGTAGAAGTCTGTAGTAGCCCCCTCGTGCTGTTATGTCGGCAGACTAGTCGCGATGGATCAGTAGGGCTCCATGTGGTAAAAGGGTTCAGGCCAATTGGCAAAATAGGTATAGTGGCCAAAGAATTTGTCCGATGGGCCTTTTCAGCTAACAGTGCGATATGCTCTAGACAGCTAGCGGGCCGCGGCTAGCAGATGGATATTCAGGGGACGTCGCAACGGAGGAGCTTGTTGAAAAAAAACCTTGTGCAGATTATGTCGGTAGTCCAGTTGTGATGGAATCGGCGGGGCTCCGTGTCGGCAGTAGAAGGTGACCAGGCCAATTGGCACAATAGGTATTGTAGCCCAAGGAGTGGCTGATTAAGCCCACGGAGGTATTAATTACACCATCCACAGTGTAATTAATAAATTCACCATGCTTAAAGGGATATATTTAGTGTCTGCTGTTTTTATTTTTAACCATCCATAGTTGCCTTTCTTTGAGCTCCCGAGTGGCGCAGCGGTCTAAGACTCTACAGACATCCTAGTTCAAATCCAGGCTGTATCACAACCGGCTGTGATTGGGAGTCCCATAGGGTGGCGCACAATTGGCCCAGTGTTGCCTGGGTTTGGCCAGTGTAGGCCGTTATTGTAAATAAGATTTGGTTCTAAACTGGCTTGCCTAGTTAAATAAAGATTCACTTTAAAAAAATTACTAAATAAATAAATAAATTGCGAGACATTGGAAAACACCCCTTGTCTTCGTGATTGAAATTCACTGCTCGACTGAGAGACCTTGCAGATAATTGCATGTTATTATTGCACACAAAGTGAATCCATGGAACTTATTATGTGACTTGTTAAGCACATTCAGATTTTGTTTTTACATAATTATATTTTGACATACTGGTGGCCAGTGACACAAAATCTCAATTTAATACATTTTAAATTTAGGCTGTAAGACCGCACAATGTGGAAAACTCAAGCGGTATGAATACTTTGAAGGCACTGCACATAATTGTACCCCAGTTCATATATCAGATAGTACCTTTCTTCCAAAAGCTGGCTTTTAGAAAAGGTACGTTTGGCCTTTATAGGGAACCACCAACATGACAAAACCATGTGTTCCTTGAAAGTGGGAGAATCCTACCTCTTAACAAAGGCCACAAAAACTGGTAAACACTTCCTCTCACGGGTGGCCTAAAACAGTCAATTGAAAATCTCGCCCTTACTAAGCCACGCCTCCAAAATACTTTCCAGGTGTGCCTTGCCTTCCTGTGTGAATTGTAGAGTTACATCCTATGACTATTTGTTACTAACAGAGACATGGTTGTAGTATACATTCATTTTCAGTCCTGTGGCCTTCACCAAGTGTGTTCCTACGTGAATGTTACCATTAAAATTAAACTCTTTATGACAATATATACAGGGCATTCGGAAAGAATTCAGACCCCTTCCATTTTTACACATTTTGTTAATTTACACATTTTGGTACCCTTTGCGATGAGACTCGAAATTGAGCTCAGGTGCATGCTGTTTCCACTGATCATCATTGAGATGTTTCTACAACTTAATTGGAGTCCACCTATGGGAAATTCAATTGATTGGACATAATTTGGAAAGGCATACACCTTTCTATATAATGTCCCACAGTTGACAGTGCATGTCAGAGCGAAAAAACAAGCCATGAGGTCGAAGGAATTGTCCGTAGAGCTCTGAGACAGGATTGTGTCGAGCCACAGATCTGGGGAAGGGTACCAAAAAATGTGTGCAGCATTGAAGGTCCCCAGAACACAGTGGCCTCCATCATTCTTAACCGGAAGAAGTTTGAAACCACCAAGACTCTTCCTAGAGGTGGCCGCCCAGCCGAACTGAGCAATCGGGGGAGAAGGGCCTTGATCATGGAGGTGACCAAGAACCCGATGGTCACTCTGACAGAGTTCCAGAGTACTTCTGTGGAAATGGGAGAACCTTCCAGAAGGACAACCATCTCTGCAGCGCTCCACCAATCAGGACTTTATGGTAGAGTGGCCAGACAGAAGACACTCCTCAGTAAAAGGCACATGATAGCCAAAATGCAGACAAAAGAGACAAAATGCACCTAAAGGACTCTCAGACCATGAGAAACTGGTCTCATGAACCAAGATGGAACTCTTTGGCCTGAATGCCAAGTGTCACGTCTGGAGGAAACCTGGCACCATCCCCACTGTGAAGCATGGTGGTGGCAGCATCATGCTGTGGGGATATTTTTCAGCAGCAGGAACTGGGAGACTAGTTGGGATCGACGGAAAGATGAACGGAGCAAAGTACAGAGAGATCCTGCTCCAGAGCGTTCAGGACCTCAGACTGGGACGAAGGTTCACTTTCCAACAGGACAACGACCCTAAGCACACAGCCAAGACAACTCAGGAATGGGTTCGGGACGAGTCTCTGAAAGTCCTTGAGTGGCCCACCCAGAGCCCGGACTTGAACCTGATCGAACATCTCTGGAGAGACCTGAAAATAGCTGTGCAGCAACGCTCCCCATCCAACCTGACAGAGCTTGAGAGGATCTGCAAAGAAGAATGGGATAAACTCCCCAAATACAGGTTTGTCAAGCTTGTAGCATCATACCCAAGAAGACTCGAGGCTGTAATCACTGCTAAAGGTGCTTCAATCAAGTACTGAGTAAAGGTTCTGAATACTTATGTAAATGTCATATTTCCGTGTTTTTTTAAATGACATTTTGTATAACATTTTAAAAACCTGTTTTTGCTTTGTCATTATGGGGTATTGTGTGTACATTGATGAGCGGGTGGAAACGATTTAATCCATTTTAGAATAAGGCTGTAACGTAACAAAAAATTACCAGGAATCTTCTATCTGGGATTTCTGGAAAACCTGGGAAATGTACAATTATTTTACAACTGTACCTGCAAGTCACATACTGGTTTGCAAAGTGATGTGTAATTCCTATCAGACTCCAGGCACAGTTAGGATATCCAACAGTTGGAAATGTGTTCACCCTTAACCTGCATTCAGAATGACTACCAGTATTATAAACATTGTGAGGAGACTACCTAGGCCATTTAAACTGGAACAACTATTTCAGTAACTGTCACGCCCTGACCTGAGATATCTATGTTTTCTTTATATTTTGGTTAGGTCAGGGTGTGACTAGGGTGGGTACGTTAGTTTTTGTACTGTCTAGGGTTTTTGAATGTTCAGGGTGTTTGTAGGTCTAGGTGATTTGTATGTCTATGGTGGCCTGATATGGTTCCCAATCAGAGGCATCTGTTTATTGTTGTCTCTGATTGGGGATCATATTTAGGTAGCCATTTTCCCTTTGGTGTTCCTGGGTTCTTGTCTATGTGTAGTTGCCTGGCAGCACTCATTTGTATAGCGTCACGGTTCGTTTTGTTAGTTTTGTTCAGTGTTCATTCTTATAATAAAGAAGAATGTACGCATACCACGCTGCGCCTTGGTCTCCTCCTTTTGACGGCCGTGACAGTAACGGGTGCAACAAATCTAACAAAGTGATAGGATTAGTTTGGGAAAATGTTATTCATTTTTGTGTGGCATAAGATTAATAAATCAATGTACATGCAAAAACACAAATTTAAAAACAATTCTTGAAAGCAACCTGTTTTAGCATGCTGGGAAATATGATAATGATTATGGTACAGATTAGCCTTTCTAGGGTACCAGTAATAAAGCCATTCGTTCATTTTATGTGGCAATAATTCATCAGTGTACCTTATGGTGGGTACAAATATTTACCTTTTTTCAATACATTGCTTTTCTGCTAAACAAAGGTACAGATCAGTACGATCAATAATTGAGGGAGCACAAAATATGTTTGTACACAGGGAAACAGGAATGTACCTTACCTGTACGTTGAGAGTGAGTGTGATGATTGTACCCCAGGGGAACAATACCGTACCTTTATTTCTAAGATTGCAGGTCTACTGTGACACTGAACACAATCAACTGGGCTAGTAGACACAAACTGCCTCACTTTCTATTTATGTCCCTTTGCTTAAGGGCTATGCAGAAATGTCTCATCTCTTGCATTCTTAATGGGATGTTTATTTTCCCCCCAACTTCACTCACTCACATTTGCCTTTTTTTCTCCACAGAATTAGAAATGTAGGACATTTGAACCTCAAACTTTTTTTGTAGGCCGCTCTAAAGTATTTCAGCACCCTTTGTACTGTGAATTACCATGGAAAGACTGAATCATCTGAACAAATAAATATCATCTGAACGTCACATATTCCTTCCTAATTAGTATATCCGATAGGGTTACACAATTCCATGAACTTTCCCCAAATTCCCAGGTTTTCCGGGAATTCAACTTTAATTAACCTGAAAGCGTCGCTGTATCTGGGTTAAGATTGACACATTTAATATGTCTCATTGGGTGGAACAAATGAATTTGGTCCCTTTCAATTTGGGAACAGGGTTTACTAACGACGTTGATGTTACCGGAACACGTGGTAACATAAAGAAATACTTGCTGTGGTCTACTCACGCTCTTAAAACGCGAGAGACAGAGAGATAATTTTGCTTTGGCCAAACAAATATATATCCTTATATTTCCATCATAGGCTGGCCCATATGTCCTAACCCTAGAAATGTAATACCGTAATTCACCCTACACTGATCCTTACTCAGTATGCAAGACCGGAGGGGAATATTTCTAGTATCTTGTTCAAATGGAAAAACACACACCCAACAACTAATCCTGCTACGGCTCTGATGGTGTATAACGTAATATGATACACAATTCATATAGACTGAATTCAACAGCAAGGCCTACTTTGGTCTTAGATTCCTTGTACGGAGGCTCCAACATGTCGTGACTTTTATTAATGTGATGATTGTTATTTATTCAATCCACTATGTTTAATTCTAACCCGATTAAATGAATTATGTAACAATTAACGCATTAGGAATTTAGGGCACCACGGAAGAAGGTGTTTAACGAGTTACCATCTCCTGAATTAAACTATAGAAGATATAAATATATCGACAACAGTAACTTATTAATCATTACCTCATGTCAGTTCTCATTCTGAACAGTGGATGTGCAAGAACCTCAACCTTTGCTGATTATTCAGTAATAAACAAATTGGTTTAATTATTTATTTACTAACCAACTAAATAATAACACAGAATACACATACACACTCACATGAGACAAACATCCCTTGTGGACTGACAAGATATGACGGCTTGTTACAACATACGGTTAGATGGAGAGGTGTTAAGAGAGAGAGAGAGACAGAGACAAAGGGACAAAGAGAATACTTATTGTACATTTTGAAACTATGCTCACAGTTACCATTTACTTTGCACATGAACCACCGGCCATTTTGGGATAAGAAGTAATGCATGTATTTACATGTGGATGTCTTTGTTCGTCTTCTGTCTCTGTTGAAACCAATCAATCCTTCTATGGGAAGGGTTCGATGGGTTTAAGGATCTGGTTGTCCACCAGAGATCACAATGTCCTCCTTCTAAGTTGTCCTGGCTTGTTGTGAAGTGCTTTCAGAGCAGATACTCAGATGCTTGACTGAGATGGGATGTTCTCCTTCTTTCCTCGGGTAGATAGTCAAAGTTCCGAATCACTTTACACGCGTAGCTGCAGACTGGCATTGTTTCTGGTCTGGTAGGTGAGGTTATCTTCTTCACCTTGTGTTGAGACTAAGTTCTAACCATTTCCAACATGTAACTAACACTCCACACTTTACAGGTGTAAATGAATTATTCAGGGTTCTGCTCCCGACCACTTTACACGCCAGTAGCAATCTGGCAATGTTTTAGTCTGATATGTTAATTTTTAGCCAGTCCTTTTAAGCACTCTTGTCAAAAAGGCAGTTCCATCACGCTGACAAGCTCTCTAACCTAATTCGAGGCATGTCTAGAAAACTAAAATCACGTTAATATCTTAACAAAAAATGTCTCATCCTTAATCATAGATTTTCTACAACATTTGGATGTAAACTTGACAGATAGTGTGTACACTTTCCGAGTTACAGTATTTCCTTGATACCATTCTTAATGATATCACACAAAAATATTCTTTAGATCCCCACTGACCATACCTTAACATTCACATCTTAATATATGTTTGGACATTATAGTTTTGGTGGCAAAAGTCTTCTGTAGACAAAGGGACATTCCTTCACCAATACTGAAGAGCAAGAGGGAGATTCCTCTGATGCCTAATTTATGACAAGGTGTCAAAACTGGCCCAACCCCCCACCCCTCCAGGAGAGTCATGGCATACCATAATATATACTCACATATCACTAATGATAATGTACTTTTCCTTTGTCCCCACAGCAAAATGCACCTACATGGCCCAGACTTTGTCAGAGGGCCAGCGTGTGCTAACGAAGAGATGCACAGAATGCAAGGTAACTACGGATCCGTCCCTCCCTGACTAACAGCATTAGGGTTGTCACGATATCATTATTGTGATACTCCGAACTATTGTCAAGTATCGTGATACCCAGAAGTACTATTAAGTATTGTGAAGTATCATGATAGTCATGGCAAGGAAACAAAGCATGAAGCAGACTTCATTTATTGAGGAAAACGGTCCTAATGTTGGAAACAATAACACAAACAACAATACATGTAACCCAGAGTCACATTTGTATATATTCAAAGCTATTACACACAAAATATTTACATGAAGCAGGTTTTCAAAGAATTGAGCGTGCTTCGTGTTTTCCTTCTTGCCATGAAAAATCGAGTATCATATTATTGTGATACTAGTATCGTGACAAGGAAGTTGTACAACTCAGTTCTGTAGATAGATTTCTGTGTTATTTAGTTATCCAACTGGCTTTATTAGTTCTCAGAGCCCAGACACAATCTGTTCAATCTTTCTTTTTTTATTCACATCCAAGGGTGAGATATGAGGGTAATTGAGAGTAATTTATGAACATAGAAACAAAGGGCTGTTTGAAGTGACTGAGGGGTAAATCTAAGGAGCAGGGCTGACTCCCAATACGATCCCTCTACAGGATCCTATCCTGGTCAAAAGTGGTGAACTATTGGGAATACTTTGCCATTTGGGTAGCATATTAAATTTATGGAGCAGGCAGCACAGAGACCGTATTGCATTGCGGTAGACTATAATTAAAGTCATTATTCCGCTGAGGGAAAAAAGGACTCTCTTCTCTATGTGCTGCCATTTATCTTAAAAGGCACTTTTAAGAGGGAAAGTGTGTTTTACTGGTGTAATTGGTTACAAAGAGACTAGCCAGGCAGACAGGCAAAGGGTTTTAAGGCCCCCTTTAGACTTTACAGTGGTATTCAGTGCTGTGTAGGTAGCTTTCCTTCAGACAGAGATTACAGTCTCAATCATCTGCCACCATTATTGTTAAAGTGAAGAACTGCCCAGTTCGATGACATACAGTACCAGTCAAAAGTTTGGACACACCTACTCATTCAAGGGTTTTTCTTTATTTGTACTCGTTTCTACATTGTAGAATAATAGTGAAGACAGCAAAACTATGAAACAACACATATAGAATCAGGTAGTAACCAATCAAGTGCTAAGCAAATCTCTTCAAAGTAGCCACGCTTTGCCTTGATGACAGCTTTGCACACTTATGGCATTTTCTCAACCAGCTTCATGTGGAATGCTTTTCCAAAAGTCTTGAAGAGGTTCCCACATATGTTTAGTACTTGTTGGCTGCTTTTTCTACACTCTGCGGTCCATCTCATCCCAAACCATCTCAATTGGGTTGAGGTCAGGTGATTGTGGAGGCCAGGTCATCTGATGCGGTACTCCATCAATCTCCTTCTTGGTCAAATAGCCCTTACACAGCCTGGAGGTATGTTTTGAGTCATTGTCTTGTTGAAAAACTAATGATAGTCCCAATAAGTACAAACCAGATGGCATGGCGTATCGCTGCAGAATGCTGTGGTAGCCATGCTGGTTAAGTGTGCCTTGAATTCTAAATAAATCACAGACAGTGTCACCATCAAAACAACCCCAAACCATCACACCTCCTCCTCCATGCTTCATGGTGGGAACCACCCATGCAGAGATCATCTGTTTATCTACTCTGCGTCTCACAAAGACTCTGCGGTTGGAACCAAAAATCTCAAATTTGGACTCATCAGACCAAAGGACATATTTCCACCGGTCTAATGTCTGTGTTTCTTGGCCCAAGCAAGTCTCTTCTTCTCATTGGTGTTGTCATAACTTACCCTGTCTGGGTGAGGATCATAGGCACCAGATCCCCCCCCCCCCCTCTCCTCTCTCTCCCACCAGTTTTATGACCAGTAATAAATACTGTGTAGAAACTTTGCGTTTGGCAGGATTGAGGGGAAAGAAACCCTTTTGTTACAAGAAGATTCCTTCCGCCAAAATGGTAACATGAAAAGGTTGAATAATTAAACAATATTTCTGTATTCCAAACAGTTGGAATGGTCCGTGGATACTTAAAGAACAATCGTGTCGAATTCATTGATAATTGGTGATGTAACTAAGGACAGTAGAACAACATAACTGTATCTCTGAATGTCTATATTTGCCAGTGATAAGATTCACATCCAAATGTTGGGGAACTGATATGATTAAATATGAAACTATTTGTGAGAAGATGTAATGTGATGTTGGCCTTCTAAATGAGATAATTGTTTTTCATATGAAGTATTAACCAAGTCACTGGCCATGCCCACGTGAGCACAGACATTACGACAAAAGGAGGGAACTCCCCTTTTCCCCGAGTTCTTAATTAAGACTTGTGACAAAGATTATATAGACCAGAGGACGCACAAACAGTTAAGAAATTTACAAAACTAAAGACCAGAAAACATGGCGCTGTGGCTACTTGTTGGAATGGTTGGCAATTTAAATATAGACCAAACAGCGTGAAGCGGTGGCAACATGGCTGAGAAATGGTTTAAAACTGAAGACCAAGCAGGGTGACGGTGTGATCCAGACATAATCAAATCAAATGTATTTATATAGCCTTTCTTACATCAGCTGATATATCAAAGTGCTGTACAGAAACCCAGCCTAAAACACCAAACAGCAAGCAATGCAGGTGTAGAAGCACGGTGGCTAGGAAAAACTCCCTAGAAAAGCCAAAACCTAGGAAGAAACCTAGAGAGGAACCAGGCTATGAGGGGTGGCCAGTTCTCTTCTGGCTGTGATGGGTGGAGATTATAACAGAACATGGCCAAGATGTTCAAATGTTCATAAATGACCAGCATGGTCAAATAATAATAATCACAGTTGTTGTCGAACGTGCAACAATTCAGCACCTCAGGAGTAAATGTCAGTTGGCTTTTCATAGCCGATCATTAAGAGTATCTCTACCGCTCCTGCTGTCTCTAGAGAGTTGAAAACAGCAGGTCTGGGACAGGTAGCACGTCCGGTGTACAGGTCAGGGTTCCATAGCCGCAGGTAGAACAGATGAAACTGGAGCAGCAGCACGGCCAGGTGGACTGGGGACAGCAAGGAGTCATCAGGCTAGGTAGTCCTGAGGCATGGTCTTAGGGCTCAGGTCCTCCGAGAGAGAAAGAAAGAGAGAATATACTTAAATTAACACAGGACACCGGATAAGACAGGAGAAGTACTCCAGATATAACAGACTGACCCTAGCCCCCAACACATAAACTACCTCAGCATAAATACTGGAGGCTGAGACAGGAGGGGATCAAGAGACACCTTGACCCCATCCGATGATACCCCCGGACAGGGCCAAACAGGCAGGATATAACCCCACCCACTGTGCCAAAGCACAGCCCCCACACCACTAGAGGGATATCTTCAACCACCAACTTACCATCCTGAGACAAGGCCGAGTATAGCCCACAAAGATCTCTGCCATGGCACAACCCAAGGGGGGCGCCAACCCAGCCAGGAATATCACGTCAGTGACTCAACTCACTCAAGTGACACACCCCTCCTAGGGACGGCATGGAAGAGCACCAGTAAGCCAGTGACTCAGCCCCTGTAATAGGGTTAGAGGCAGACAATCCCAGTGGAGAGAGGGGAACCGACCAGGCAGAGACAGCAAGGGCGGTTCATTGCTCCAGAGCCTTTCCGTTCACCTTCTGGGCCAGACTACACTCAATCATATGACCTACTGAAGAGATGATTCTTCAATAAAGACTTGAAGGTTGAGATCGAGTCTGCGTCTCTCACATGGGTAGGCAGACCATTCCATAAAAATAGAGTTCTATTGGAGAAAGCCCTGCCTCCAGCTGTTTGTTTAGAAATTCTAGGGACAATTAGGAGGCCTGCGTCTTGTGACCGCAGCATACGTGTAGGTATGTACGGCAGGACCAAATCGGAAAGATAGGTAGGGGCAAGCCCATGTAATGCTTTGTAGGTTAGCAGTAAAACCTTGAAATCAGCCATTGCCTTAACAGGAAGCCAGTGTAGGGAGGCTAGCACTGGAGTAATGTGATAATTTTTAGGGGTTCTCGTCAGGATTCTAGCAGCCGTATTTAGCACTAACTGAAGTTTATTTAGTGATTTAACCTGTTTGGGCTGCAGGGGCAGTATTGAGTAGCCAGATAAAAGGTGCCCATTTCAAACGGCCTCGTACTCAATTCTTGCTCGTACAATATGCATATTATTATTACTATTGGATAGAAAACACTCTCTAGTTTCTAAAACCGTTTGAATTATATCTGTGAGTAAAACAGAACTCCTTTTGCAGCAAACTTCCTGACAGGAAGTGGAAAATCTGAAATCGATGCTCTCTTCTAGGGGCTGCCTATTAAAGTCCTCTTGATATTTAAAAGTTTAGATGCACTTCATACGTCTTCCACTAGATGTCGACAAGGAGTGAGAGAAGAAATGGAGTGTGTAACTTGATCTGGACTCGAATCATAGCTCTTGGCATGACGTGTCACCAGTTTCCTGCTTTCTGGAGAGTGCGAGCAGGGACCTGGATTTGCCTTCTGATAAGCTGCCGTTATGGATGACTAATATCTCCGGCTTTGATTTTATTTGATACATGTGACAATATCATTGTAAAGTATGTTTTCAATATAGTTTAATCAGATTATTGAAATTTTTTCGGGAGTTTTGCCGTGTTCCGTTCTCTTCCGTTTGTTGACATGGAGAGATTCGCCCCACTTGGCAAGTGTGCTTGCTAAATCGAGAGGGAAAAAGGCCGTTCTAAAACCAAACAACGATTGTTCCCGACGAAGGACCCCTTGTACAACATTCTGATGAAAGATCAGCAAAAGTAGGACCCATTTTATGATGCTATTTCATATATCTTTCGTACATGTGAACTAGTCGTTTGCGCCCAGAGTTTGGGTACTCTCTCGCTATACCTAAGCTGGATGTCGTAATGAAGTTATTTTTAGAATTCTAACACAGCGATTGCATTAAGAACTAGTGTATCTATCATTTCCTATACAACATGTATTTTTAAGTTATGTTTATGAATAGCTATTTAGTCAGAATATGTGTGTCAGAAAAAGTGTCAGAAAAATATCCGGACGTTGTGGGAAAAATATGCTACCTTAGCACAATGTATAACCACTGATTTCAGCTCTAAATATGCACATTTTCGAACAAAACATAAGTGTATGTATAACCTGATGTTATAGGACTGTCATCTGATGAAGCTTATCAAGGTTAGTCAAAAATTATATATCTTTTGCTGGTTTGTTACGATCGCTAACTTTTACTACTGGGAAATGGCTTGTGTTTCTGGCTATTGTGGTAAGCTAATATAACGCTATATTGTGTTTTCGCTGTAAAACACTTAAGAAATCGGAAATATTGTCTGGAATCACAAGATGCCTGTCTTTCATTTGCTGTACACTATGTATTTTTCTGAAATGTTTTATGATGAGTATTTAGGTATTTGACGTTGGTGTCTGTAATTATTCTGTCTGCTTTCGGTGCAATTTCTGATTGTAGCTGAAATATGCACATTTTTCTAACAAAACATAGATTTATTGAATAACATGTTATAAGACTGTCATCTGATGAAGTTGTTTCTTGGTTAGTTTGGTTGGTTCTTGGTTAGTTAGGTTGGCTTTGTGCATGCTACCTGTGCTGTGAAAAATGTCTGTGCTTTTTTGTATTTGGTGGTGAGCTAACATAAATATACGTGCTGTTTTCGCTGTAAAACATTTTAAAAATCGGACATGTTGGCTGGATTCACAAGATGTGTACCTTTCATTTGCTGTATTGTACTTGTTAATGTGTGAAAGTTAAATATTTCTAAAAAATATATTTTGAATTTCTCGTCCTGCACTTGAAGTGGCTGTTGTCATATTGTGGCCGGCCTCGGGCTTGCAGTTAACCGGGTAGCCAGAAAGTAGAGCATTGCAGTAGTCTAACCTAGAAGTGACAAAAGCATAGATTAATTTTCTGCATCATTTTTGGACAAAAAGTTTCTGATTTTTGCAATGTTACGTAGATGGAAAAAAGCTGTCCTTGAAACAGTCTTGATATGTTCGTCAAAGAGAGATCAGGGTCCAGAGTAACGCCGAGGTCCTTCACAGTTTTATTTGAGACGACTGTACAACCATCAAGATTAATTGTCAGATTCAACAGAAGATCTCTTTGTTTCTTGGGACCTAGAACAAGCATCTCTGTTTTGTCTGAGTTTAAAAGTAGAAAGTTTGCAGCCATCCACTTCTTTATGTCTGAAACACAGGCTTCTAGAGAGGGCAATTTTGGGGCTTCACCATGTTTCATTGAAATGTACAGCTGTGTGTCATCTGCATAGCAGTGAAAGTTAATATTATGTTTTCAAATGACATCCCCAAGAGGTAAAATATATAGTGAAAACAATAGTGTTCCTAAAATGGAACCTTGAGGAACACCGAAATTTACAGTTGATTTGGCAGAGGACAAACCATTCACAGAGACAAACTGAAATCTTTCCGACAGATAAGATCTAAACCAGGCCAGAACTTGTCCGTGTAGACCAATTTGGGTTTCCAAGCTCTCCAAAAGAATGTGGTGATCGATCGTATCAAAAGCAGCACGAAGGTCTAGGAGCACGAGGACAGATGCAGAGCCTTGGTCTGACGCCATTAAAAGGTCCTTTACCACCTTCACAAGTGCAGTCTCAGTGCTATGATGGGGTCTAAAACCAGACTGAAGCATTTCGTATACATTTTTTGTCTTCACGAAGGCAGTGAGTTGATGCGCAACAGCTTTTTCCCAAAATTTGGAGAGGAATGGATGATTCGATATAGGCCGATAGTTTTTTATATTTTCTTGGTCAAGGTTTGGCTTTTTCAAGAGAGGCTTTATTACTGCCACTTTTAGTGAGTTTGGTACACATCCGGTGGATAGAGAGCCGTTTATTATGTTCAACATAGGAGGGCCAAGCACAGGAAGCAGCTCTTTCAGTAGTTTAGTTAGAATAGGGTCCAGTATACAGCTTGCAGGTTTAGAGGACAGGATTATTTTCATCATTGTGTCAAGAGATATAGTACTATAACACTTGAGTGTCTCTCTTGATCCTAGGTCCTGGCAGAATTGTGCAGACTCAGGACAACTGAGCTTTGGAGGAATACGCAGATTTAAAGAGGAGTCCGTAATTTTCTTTCTAATGATCATGATCTTTTCCTCAAAGATGTTCTCTAGTCCATTTATTTGGCGCGTTTGATCCAGAAAAAAACAATTTGCGCAACGTCACTACAAAATATCTCAAAAATGACCTCTAAACTTTGCCAAAACATTTCAAACTACTTTTGTAATACAACTTTAGGTATTTTTAAACATTAATAATCGAAGAAATTGAAGACGAGTCTATCTGTTTTCAATACAGGAGGACAACAAACTAACTCTACTTTTCTAGTCTTGCGCAACTCTCAAACAGTACACATAACGTTACACTGATTCCAGATGGCCGTACTTCTTCATTGCACAAAGGAATAACCTCAACCAATTTCGAACGACTGGTGACATCCAGTGGAAGCGGTAGGAACTGCAAATAGGTTGATTAGAAATTCAATATCCCAATGAAAACTCATTGAACAGACAGTGACCTAAAAAAAAATATCTGAATGGTTAGTCCTCGGGGTTTTGCCTGCTACATAAGTTCTGTTATACTCACATACATGATTTAAACAGTTTTAGAAACTTCAGAGTGTTTTCTATCCATCTACTAATAATATGCATATCTTATATTCTGGGGATGAGTAGAAGGAAGTTGAAATTGGGTACGCTATTTATCCAAAAGTGAAAATGCTGCCCCCTATCCTAGAGAAGTTAAGCCGTACACTCCACAGAGCTGGGCTTTACGGAAGAGTGGTCAGAAAAAAAAGCATGTGGGAGACTCCCCAAACATATGGAAGAAGGTTGTCTGGTCAGATGAAACAAAAATTTAGCTTTTTGGCCATCAAGGAAAACACAATGTCTGGCACAAACACAACACCTCTTATCACCTGAGAACACCACCCTGGTGTTTTTCATTGGCAGGGACTGGAAAACTGGTCAGAATTGAAGGAATGATGGATGGCGCTAAGTACAGGGAAATTCTTGATGGAAACCTGTTGTAGTCTAACAGAGATTTGAGACTGGGACAGAGGTTCACCTTCCAGCAGGACAATGACCCTAAGCATACTTCTAAAGCAACACTCGTGTTTTAAGAAGAAAACATTTAAATGTCTTAGAATGGACTAGTCAAAGCCCAGATCTCAATCCAATTGAGAATCTGTGGTATGACTTAAAGATTGCAGTACAACAGCGATACCCATCCAACTTGAAGGAGCAGTTTTGCATTGAAGACTGTGCAAAAATACCAGTGGCTAGAGGTGCCAAGCTTATAGAGACATACTCCAAGAGACTTGCAGCTGTAATTGCTGCAAAATGTGGTTCTACAAACTATTGACATTGGGGGGTGAATGCACGCTCAAGTTCAGTTTTTTTGTTTCACAATAAAAAATATTTTCCATCTTTAAAGTCTTCAAGGCATGTTGTGCAAATCAAATGATACAAACCTCCCCAAAATCAATTTTAATTCCAGGTTGTAAGGCAACAAAATAGGAAAAATGCCAAGGGGGGTGAATACTTTCTCAAGCCACTACAGCTGGCAAATAGCTTAGCTAATTATAATCAGTACAGCCTTCAAAAAAGTATTTTACACACATCATAGGTGTCCATTACAATATATGCAATAATCGTAATGCATTATTTGTCACCAGAAATTGAAAATGTGAATAAAACTGTAAACAACATTATACTCCATACATACATAAACTCAGCAAAAAAAGACACGTCCTCTGAATGTCAACTGCGTTTATGTTCAGCAAACTTAACATGTGTAAATATTTGTATGAACATAACAAGATAAACAACTGAGACATAAACTGAACAAGTTCCACAGACATGTGACTAACAGAAATGGAATAATGTGTCCCTGAACAAAGGGAGGGGGGTCAAAATCAAAAGTAACAGTCAGTATCTGGTGTGGCCACCAGCTGCATTAAGTACTGCAGTGCATCTCCTCCTCATGCCTCCTTGCAGCATGCCTAATGCACGTTCACGCAGATGAGCAGGGACCCTGGGCATCTTTCTTTTGGTGTTTTTCATCGTCAGTAGAAAGGCCTCTTTAGTGTCCTATGTTTTCATAACTTTGACCTTAATTGCTTACCATCTGTAAGCTGTCAGTGTCTTAACTTCTTGCGACTATAGGGGGTGCTGTTTCAAATTAGCATAATTGTCTCTACAGATGAAACGGCTTCCTACTCAATTCTTGATCGTACAATATGCATATTATTGTTATTATTGGATAGAAAACACTATCTAGCTTCTATAGCCGTTTGAATTGTGTCTCTGAGTGGAACAGAACTCTTTCTACAGCGAAATCCATGACAGGTTTTGCGAAGGTCTGAGAGCGAAGCTCTGATCTCAGTTCAGTTTAAAGGGGTGTGTATATCCTATGGAACGACACGAACTGCACCCGCCTTCCCCTGGATGTCAGTAACCAATGAGAAGTGGAATGGGCTTCCTACGTAGCTGTCAGAGGTTATAAAAGACCAAGGAGTGAGGTACGCCTTCTTTTCGACGTTGAACTTTACGCAGAGAGAGACCTAGGGATGCCATTTTCGAACGCTAAGTAATGAACTTTAGATATATCAGTCTGTAATTTAATTTGATATAGGTGTTAGAAACATCATAACGAAGCTATTTGAAACCGAGTTATATCAGATTATGCGAGTATATTGCTATTTTTCGGAATTTCCTCAGTATTGCGTAATGAGGATTTGGACACGTTAGCTAATGTTAGCAATTGTTAGCTATAGTTAGCTGCTATATCAGAAGTTGAATGCAACGTTTTACAACCAAGCAACGATTCTTTTGGACAAAAGTACCACTTGGCCAAGATTCCGATGGAAGCTCGTCGAAAAGTAAGAGTGGAAAAATGTAAACTCAATAACGGTAAATAGTGACGCCGTTATTGCGGCACTAGTCTGTCTGTAACGCACACTGTATGTCTAGTAACGTTAATTTTAAAAATCTAACTTAGCGGTTGCATTAATAACTAATGCATCTTTCATTTCATGGCCAACCTGTATTTTTTTAGTCAAGTTTATGAATAGTTTTCGATAAAAATAGTTGTATTATCATGATGCTGCCGGGCAGATTGCTTGAGTAGTTGGACAGTATTTCCATTGTGTAAGCACGATTTGTGCCGCTAAATATGCACATTTTCGATCAAACTCTATATGGATTGTGTAATATGATGTTACAGGAGTGTCATCTGAAGAATTCTGAGAAGGTTAGTGAAAAAATTAATATATTTTGGCGACGTTTACGTTATCGCTCTCTTTGGCTAGAATCAATGCTCTGGTAACGTTTGCATATGTGGTATGCTAATATAACGATTTATTGTGTTTTCGCTGTAAGACACTTAGAAAATCTGAAATATTGTCTGTATTCACAGGATCTGTGTCTTTCGATTAGTGTATGCTGTGTATTTTTACGAAATGTTTGATGATTAGTAAGTAGGTAAACACGTTGCTCTATGTAGTTATTCTAGTCCATTTGTGACGGTGGGTGCAATTGTAACCTATGACATCTACCTGAAATATGCACATTTTTCTAACAAAACCTATCCTATACCATAAATATGTTATCAGACTGTCATCTGAGGAGGTTTTTTATTGGTTAGTGGCTATCAATATCTTAGTTTAGCCGAATTGGTGATAGCTACTGGTGTTGAGAGAAAATGGTGGACAAGAAAAATTGTGATTTTTGCTAACGTGTTTAGCTAATAGATTTACATATTGTGCCTTCCCTGTAAAACATTTAAAAAATCTGAAATGGTGGCTTTATTCACAGGATCTGTATCTTTCATTAGGTGTCTTGGACATGTGATTTAATGATATTTAGATGCTACTATTTAATTGTGACGCTATGCTAGCGATGCTAATCAGTGTGGGGGGGGTGGGGGGTGCTCCCGGACCCGGGGTAGGTGCTCGGTAGAGGTTGACGACCGTTCCACAAGTGCATGTTTATTGAAAAAGCATGGGAAACAGTGTTTAAACCCTTTACAATGAAGATCTGTGAAGTTATTTGGATTTTTTCGAATTGTCTTTGAAAGACACGATCCTGAAAAAGGGACATTTCTTTTTTTGCTGAGTTTATAAATGTACATACACTACCGTTCAAAAGTTTGGGGTCACTTAGAAATGTCCTTGTTTTTGAAAAAAAGTACATTTTTTGTCCATTAAAATAACATCAAATTGATCAGAAATACATTGGAGACATTGTTAATGTTGTAAATGACTATTGTAGCTGGAAACGGCTGATTAAAAAAAAAAAAATGAATATCTACATAGGCATCCATCACTCCATCACTCCTGTGTTCCAATGGCACGTTGTGTTAGCTAATCCGAGTTTACCTTTCATTGCTACCCATCACGGATCCGGGAGCATCCTCATCAAAAAAGCTGACTAGCATAGCCTAGCCTAACGCGACAGGGATATCATATAATATAATTTTCATGAAATCACAAGTCCAATACAGCAAATGAAAGATAAACATCTTGTGAATCCAGCCATCATTTCCGATTTTTAAAATGTTTTACAGCGAAAACACAATATGTATTTCTATTAGCTAACCACAATAGCAAAAGACTCAACCGCATATTTTCACAATTTTTCTACCGCATAGGTAGCTATCACAAAACCGACCAAATAGAGATAGAATTAGTCACTAACCAAGAAACAACTTCATCAGATGAGTCTTATAACATGTTATACAATAAATGTAAGTTTTGTTCGAAAATTTGCATATTTTAGGTATAAATCATAGTTTTACATTGCAGCTACCATCAAAAATATTAGCAAAGCAGCCAGAATAATTACAGAGAGCAACGTGAAATACCTAAATACTCATCATAAAACATTTCTGAAAAATACATGGTGTACAGCAAATGAAAGATAAACATCTTGTGAATCCAGCCAATATTTCCATTTTTTTAAAGTGTTTTACAGCGAAAACACAATATAGAATTATATTAGCTTACCACAATAGCCAACACACAAATGCATTTATTAGCAGCAAAAGATAGCGATCGCAAAAACCAGCAAAATATATAAAATCACTAACCTTGACCAACTTCATCAGATGACAGTCTTATAACATCAGGTTATACAATACACTTATGTTTTGTTCGAAAATGTGCATATTTAGAGCTGCAAACCGTGGTTATACATTGTGAATATGTAGCATCGATTCACCAAATTGCCCGGAGCTAGTTTGGACACTCACCTATTCTGACCAAAGAACTCATCATAAACTTTCCAAAAAAATACATGTTGGACAGCAAATGAAAGATACAATAGTTCTTAATGCAACCGCCGTGTTCGATTTTTAAAAATAACTTTACCATAACAAACAGCTTACGTTATAGCGAGACAGCACCCGCAAAAAGGGCGGATAATAGGACTAAACATTTTCCACAGAAATACGAAATAACATCATAAATTGTTCTTACTTTTGCAGAGCTTCTATCAGAATCTTGTACAAGGAGTCCTTGGTCCAGAATAAATCGTTGTTTGGTTTTAGAATGTCCTTCTCTCCTGTCGAATTCGCTCCACAAGGCTAGCCATGTGAATAAACTGATGAAACTCGGTTGAAAAAACCTACTTTATGATGTTTTTCTAATATGTATCAAATAAAAACAAAGCCGGAGATATTAGCCGTGTATACCGAACGCTTATCATAGACAATATGGAGGTACTTCCCGCGCACTGGTAGACAAAGGAAATTCTGGTCACGTCATTCCTAGAGCTCTTGTTCGACCTCAGATCAAGCTAGACACCCCATTCCACCTTCCACTGCCTGTTGACATCTAGTGGAAGGCGTATGCAGTGCATGCATATCCATAAATATAATGCAATTCGATAGGCAGGCCCAACGTCAACAGTGAAGAGGCGACACCGGGATGCTGGCCTTGTAGACAGAGCTCCTCTGTCAATTGAATGTATTATTTTGACCATCTTACTCTTTTCTTCTTGATGGCCAGTCTGACATATAATTTTTTCTTTGCAACGCTGCCTAGAAGGCCAGCATCCCGGAGTCGCCTCTTCACTGTGTACTTTGAGACTGGTGTTTTGCAGGTCATATTTAATGAAGCTGCCAGTTAGATTTGGGTATGTCATTTTAGGCGAACATTTCAAAAAAGGGGCGGATCCTTTAACTGTCCTGTTGCGTAATAATCACGTTTTGGAACACTGAGTGCATTCTGACAGCACGTGCATAAAACAACTCCCGCTGGGGCGACCGTTAGAAATATTTGTAGCTCACGTGTGAAAAGGTTAATCATGGTGCCCCAAGATTGCTGATGAGTTAGTTGTTACATGAGTAATTTAATCATCGTAGTAATTAAACATAGTTAATCGATTTGATAAAAGAATTGTCATCACATTAATGATAGCCAAAGACATGACAGTGTCCTTTAGTAGGAGTTTCTTTGCAGCAATTCAACCATGAAGCCCTGATTTACTCAGTCTCCTCTGAACAATTGATGTTGAGATGTGTCTGTTACTTGAACTCAAAAAATTTGAGGTGCAGTTGACACTAATGAACTTATCCTCTTCAGCAGAGGTAACTCTGGGTCTTCCTTTCCTGTGGCAATCCTTATGAGAGCCAGTTTCATCATAGCGCTTGATGGTTTTTGCGACTGCACTTGAAGAAACTTGAAAAGTTCTTGAAATTTTCCGGATTGACTGACCTTCATGTCTTAAAGTAATGATGGACTGTCGTTTCTCTTTGCTTTTTCTTCAGCTGTTCTTGCCATAATATGGACTTGGTCTTTTACCAAATAGGGCTATCTTCTGTATACCACCTCTACCTTGTCACAACACAACTGATTGGCTCAAACACATTAAGAAGGAAAGAAATTCCACAAATGAACTTTATCGAGAAAACACCATGTTAATTGAAATGTATTCCAGGTGACTAACTCATGAAGCTGGGTGAGAGAATGCCAAGAGTGTGCAAAGCTGTCATCAAGGTAAAGGGTGGCTACTTTGAAGAATCAAAAATATAAAATAGATTTTGATTTGTTTAACATTTTGTTTGGTTATTACATGATTCCATATGTGTTATTTCATGGTTTTTATGTCTTTGCTATTATTCTACAATGTAGAAAATAGCAAAAATAAAGAAATCCTTGAATGAGTAGGTCCCAACTTTTGACTGGTACTGTAGATGTACATACTTCCTATTATCAAATTACAGCAAACAGAGCATTTAAAGGGGAAATTAGGACATTACATTTAAAAAGTTGCCCCTATCACTCCCATTGATTTACAGCTATTAGTCGCTTAAGTTAGCTGAAGCTTGTAGTGGCTATATAATATTTTATAGCAGTGGGCTAAATCAGGGTTCCACAGAGTGTTTCTTGGTAGTCTTAAGCAAATCTACTTTGAATCAAATGTATACACCTCACACACATGGTTACAGACTTAATACAGGTGTCTCTTTTTTATGTCAAATATAGAGTTGAAATGTATTACATTTTGTGTTTGCATCCCATTATTACACTTTATATACAGTTGAAGTCGGAAGTTTACATACACTTAGGTTGGAGTCATTAAAACTCATTTTTCAACCACCCCACAAATTTCTTGTTAGCAAACTATTGTTTTGGTAAGTCGGTTAGGACATCTACTTTGTGCATGACACAAGTCATTTTTCCAACAATTGTTTACAGACAGATTATTTCACTGTATCACAATTGCAGTAGGTCAGAGGTTTACATGCACTAAGTGTCAGGTTTTGGCCAAGACTGTTCGGGTTTTGGTCACTAGATGTCCCCATTGCACCTTTTTTGTACCTTTTGTTTTTCTTGCTCTAATTATTGTTTGCACCTGTAGGTTATTCCCTTGTTAGTATTTAAACCCTGTGTGTTCCTCAGTTCCTTGCTCAGTGTTTGTAAGTTAGCACCCAGCCCCAGCCCAAGCCTTGTTTTATTCAGATATTTCTCTTGTTGGATTTTCCAGAGGTTCTCTGGTTTAGTTCTTGTGTATTATTTGAGTAGTCTTTTGAGGTTTGTTTTTCCCTGCTGTTTTTTACCACTTTGTGGAGTTTCTTTTGTATTTTGGAGGATTTCCATTTTGTGCCTCTTGGCTTTATTTTTGGACATAGTGGATTTAGTTTCTTTGCCTGAAGATTTTTCTTCTTTTATTAAACCACCATCTCTAGTACTGCTGTGTCTGCCTCATCTTCTGGGTTCTGACGATTATTAGTGACTGTTTCTTGCACCGGGTCCTGACAGAAACACTGAGCCATTATAATGAACCCAGAGGCAGCCAGTACCCAGGATTTTTTTTCCATGCTGTCCCACCACGAGGGGACTGTCCAACGCCACGAAGCTGCTCTGGTTCAGCAAGAGGCCTTAATGGCTAGACATTTTCAACTTCTGTCAGAGATGCTGACTTCCATAAAGCAGATTTCGGATCGACTTTCCTCGGCAACCGCTTCTGCTCCAGTTCATCCAATTCAAGTGCCCCTGGCAGTTAACCCCCTGGCTGAACCTCGTCTGCCGCCTCCCCAACGGTTCTCAGGGGATCCGAGTGTTTGTAAGGGGTTTTTCACCCAATATTCTCTCTCCTTTGAGCTGCAACCATCGTCGTTTCCCACCGACCGGTCCAAGATAGCATATATCATCACCCTGCTGTCGGAAAAAGCCCTAGCCTGGGCTACTGCTGTGTGGGATGACCAAAGTCCCTGCTGTGCCAGCTACTCTACCTTTGCTGAAGAATTCAAGCAAGTGTTTCAAGGTCCTACCAACGGCCCTGACTCAGCCAAACAGCTCCTGACTCGCTGCCAAGGTCGGCGCAGCGTGACGGACTATGCCATCCAGTTCCGCACTGTGGCAGCAGCAAGTGGCTGGAACGACGAGGCGCTCACAGTGTGTATTTTGAAGGGTCTTTATGACACCATCCAAGATGAACTGGCCACTCGGGAACCACCGGACAACCTCGAGTCCCTTATCAAGTTGGCTTCACGCATAGACCAGCGTCTGAGAGAGAGAGAACTCAACCGTAGACCACTCACCCTAGCTCCTATCGGTTCCAGCTCCGAGTCTCCACCTTTATCCTCGCTGGCTCCACCAGAACCCATGCAGGTTGGACGCATCTCCCAGGCTGAGACAGACCGCCGGATGAGGGAGCGATGCTGTCTATATTGCGGCAAACCGGGCCATTTCCACTCCACGTGTCCCGGGCTCCAGGGAAACGCACTCTCCCGTGCAGGCCTGGGAGGACTGTAACGGGAAACATAACCTCCTCCCATCCATCCAACTCCCGCCTGCTCATTCCAGTTACCCTTTCCTGGGACGACCACGAGTTTTCTCTTCAAGCTTTGGTAGACTCTGGAGCCGCAGGTAACTTCATGGATGGGGTCTGGGCGAAGGAGAATGGCGTTCCTTCTGAACCTCTAAGTGACCCCATAAGGGTTACTACGTTGGATAGAAGCCCTTTGGGATCTGGACTTGTCACTCGTGCCACTACCCCCTTGCGACTTTCAGTTACCCAACACCAGGAGGTGATGAACTTTCATCTGATCTCCTGTTCCGAGTTCCCTCTCGTCCTTGGTTATCCCTGGCTTCACAGCCATAACCCTCACATCGACTGGTCTGTGGGCACTATCAAGCAGTGGGGTCCTACGTGCCAAGCCACTTGTATCTTCCCGAGTTCCCAGAGTTCCCCTTCCGAGTCTCTAGAATCCATCGACCTGTCCCGAGTTCCCGAGTGTTACCATGACCTCAAACTGGTATTTAGCAAACAGAGGGCCACCAAACTACCACCCCATAGACCTTACGATTGCACCATCGACCTGTTTCCGGGGACCTGCCCTCCCAGGGGTCGGATCTTTTCCCTTTCTCCTCCCGAACGAGCTGCTATGGATACCTACATCAAGGACGCTCTGGCAGCAGGCCTCATGCGTCCATCTACCTCGCCGGCGGGAGCAGGGTTTTTCTTTGTGGCCAAGAAAGACGGTGGATTACGACCTTGCATTGACTACCGGGGACTCAATGCCATAACCGTCCGTAACCGCTACCCGCTACCCCTTATGGCCACAGCCTTTGAGATGCTCCAGGAAGCAGTTGTCTTCACTAAGCTTGACCTGCGGAACGCATACCATCTTGTGCGGATCAAACCCGGGGATGAGTGGAAGACCGCTTTCAACACGCCTACTGGTCACTACGAATACTCGGTGATGCCCTTCGGCCTGACCAACGCCCCGGCTGTGTTCCAAGCGCTCATAAACGATGTGCTTAGGGATATGCTTAACATCTTCGTGTTTGTTTACTTGGATGACATTCTCATCTTTTCGAGCTCCCTTCAAGAACACACTAAGCATGTCAGACAAGTGCTCAAACGCCTCCTAGACAGCCATTTGTACGTTAAGCCGGAAAAGTGTGAATTCCATTTCTCTCGAGTACAATTCCTGGGATTTATAGTGGAACCCGGTCGAGTCCAGATGGACCCCAAGAAGGTAGGGGCGGTAGCGGATTGGCCCACCCCCAAGTCCGTTAAGGAAGTTCAGCGTTTCCTGGGCTTCACCAACTTTTACCGCAAGTTCATCAAGAACTTCAGCTCGGTGGCAGCCCCTCTCTCAGCTGTAACCAAGGGTGGCAACACAAGGTTTCTGTGGGGAAGAGAAGCTGAGACGGCCTTCCAAGGACTCAAGCAGCGCATCCTCTCCGCTCCCATCCTGACACTACCAACGGCGGATGAAACTTTTGTGGTGGAGGTAGACGCATCAGAGGTTGGGGTTGGAGCTGTCCTGTCTCAGAGAGGTAGAGACAAGAAGCTTCATCCTTGCGCCTTCTTCTCTCACCGGCTTACCCCGGCCGAGAGGAATTACGATGTGGGGGATCGTGAACTCCTAGCGGTTAAGATGGCATTGAAGGAATGGAGACACTGGCTCGAGGGGGCTTCTCAACCGTTTCAAGTGCTTACGGACCACAAAAATCTGGAGTATATCCAGCAGGCGAAGCGGTTGAACTCCAGACAAGCTCGATGGTCTCTTTTCTTCAGCCGATTTCAGTTTATCCTCACCTATAGACCCGGGTCGAAGAATCTCAAACTGGACGCCTTGTCACGAATCTACTCTCCTGCCATTCGAGAAGATGCTGACATGACTGTCCTTCCGGCCGCTAAGATCGTGGCTCCTTTCTCGTGGCAAGTGGAGGATTCCGTGAAACAAGCTCAAGCCATCGAACCGGGCCCTGGAGGAGGTCCTGCTAATCGGTTGTTTGTTCCCAAGGCAGCAAGGTCCCAAGTCCTTCTGTGGGGCACTCCTCTCGCCTCACCTGTCACCCGGGCGTAGGTCGCACCTTGGAGTTCATCCAGCATAAGTTCTGGTGGCCCACCATAAAAGAAGACGTTGCCACTTTCGTCAAGGCCTGTTCCGTGTGCTGCCAGGGCAAATCTTCTCACCTCCGCCCTCAAGGACTCCTTCACCCTCTATCTATTCCCCACCGACCCTGGTCCCATATCTCGTTGGACTTTATTACTGGCCTTCCTCCGTCCCATGGTAATACTACGATCCTAGTCATCATCGACAGGTTTTCTAAGGCGGCCAGGTTTGGTCCCTTGACCAAATTACCTTCTGCCAAGGAAACAGCTGAGTTGGTGATTAACCATGTGTTCCGAGTCTTTGGGATTCCGCAAAATATGGTTTCCGACAGAGGTCCCCAGTTCACCTCAAGGTTTTGGAAGGCCTTCTGCCAACTCATAGGGGCCACGGCCAGCTTATCTTCAGGGTACCATCCGGAGTCCAATGGCCAAACTGAGAGGATGAATCAGGAGCTGGAAACCACCCTCAGATGCATGGTTTCCAACAACCCGTCCACATGGTCATCCTTCATTGTTTGGGCCGAATACGCGCGCAACACCTTGTGCTCCTCCTCCACTGGTATATCCCCGCATGAGTGTCAGTTTGGCTATGCGCCTCTATTGTTCCCGGACCAGGAGGCAGAAGTCAGAGTGCCTTCAGCCTCGAGGTTCATCAGACGCTGTCGGCTTACGTGGAAGAAGGCACGTCTTAATCTTCTGCGTTCCTCTCAGCAGTACCAACGACAAGCCAACAGACGTCGCCGTCCCGGTCCTACCCTGTACCCCGGCCAGAGAGTATGGCTCTCAACTAAGAACTTACCACTACGGGTGGAGTCTCGCAAGCTGTCCCAGAGGTTCATCGGTCCCTTTAAGATTGCCAGGAGAGTCAATCCCGTTACTTTTCGCCTGCACTTACCCAGATCCCTTAAGATCAATCCAACATTTCACATTTCTTTATTAAAACCTGTTGTTTTTTCTCCCCTTATCCCGGCAGGCAGACCCCCCCCTCCGCCCTGTGTCATCGGTGGCCAGTCGGCTTATACCGTCCACCGGATACTGGATTCCCGCCGGGTGCAGCGGTCCTGGCCGTATCTGGTGGGCTGGGAAGGCTACGGTCCCGAGGAGCGCTCCTGGGTTCCTGCCAAGGACATACTGGACCCTGACCTCATTCGTCAGTTCAGGACCCTCCACCCTGAGAAGGCTGGTTGGAACGTCAGGAGCCGTTCCTAGGAGGGGGATTCTGTCAGGTTTTGGCCAAGACTGTTCGGGTTTTGGTCACTAGATGTCCCCATTGCACCTTTTTTGTACCTTTTGTATAAAAATATAACCTTTTGTACCTGTAGGTTATTCCCTTGTTAGTATTTAAACCCTATGTGTTCCTCAGTTCCTTGCTCAGTGTTTGTAAGTTAGCACCCAGCCCCAGCCCAAGCCTTGTTTTATTCAGATATTTCTCTTGTTGGATTTTCCAGAGGTTCTCTGGTTTAGTTCTTGTGTATTATTTGAGTAGTCTTTTGAGGTTTGTTTTTCCCTGCTGTTTTTTACCACTTTGTGGAGTTTCTTTTGTATTTTGGAGGATTTCCATTTTGTGCCTCTTGGCTTTATTTTTGGACATAGTGGATTTAGTTTCTTTGCCTGAAGATTTTTCTTCTTTTATTAAACCACCATCTCTAGTACTGCTGTGTCTGCCTCATCTTCTGGGTTCTGACGATTATTAGTGACTGTTTCTCGCACCGGGTCCTGACACTAAGTTGACTGTGCCTTTAAACAGCTTGGAAAATTGCAGAAAATTATGTCATGGCTTTAGAAGCTCATTTGAGTCAATTGGAGGTGTACCTGTGGATGTATTTCAAGGTCTACCTTCAAACTCAGTGCCTCTTTGCTTGACATCATGAGAAAATCATAAGAAATCAGCCAAGACCCCAGAAAAAAAACTTGTAGACCTCCACGAGTCTGGTTCATCCTTGGGAGCAATTTCCAAACACCTGAAGGTACCACGTTCATCTGTACAAACAATAGTACGCAAGTATAAACACCATGGGACCACGCAGCCGTCATACCGCTCAGGAAGGAGACACGTTCTGTCTCCTAGAGATGAACATACTTTGGTGCGAAAAGTGCAAATCAATCCCCGAACAATAGCAAAGGACCTTGTGAAGATGCTGGAGGAAACAGGTACTTAAGTAACTATATCCACAGTATAACGAGTCCTATATCGACGTAACCTGAAAGGCCGCTCAGCAAGGAAGAAGCCACTGCTTCAAAACCGCCATAAAAAAGCCAGACTACGGTTTGCACATGGGGACAAAGATCATACTTTTAGGTGAAATGTCCTCTGGTCTGATGAAACAAAAATAGAACTGTTTGGCCATAATGACCATCGTTATGTTTGGAGGAAAAAGGGGGAGAATGCAAGCTGAAGAACACTATCCCAACTGTGATAGATGGGGGTGGCAGCATCATGTTGTGGGTGTGCTTTGCTGCAGGAGGGACTGGTGCACTTCACAAAATAGATGGCATCATGAGGATGGAACATTTTGTGGATATATTGAAGCAAGATCTCAAGACATCAGTCAGGAAGTTAAAGCTTGGTCGCAAATGGGTCTCCAAATGGACAATGACCCCAAGCATACTTCCAAAGTTGTGGCAAAATGGCTTAAGGACAACAAAGTCAAGGAATTGGAGTGTCCATCACAAAGCCCTGACCTCAATCCGATCGAAAATGTAACTTATTGTGGGAAGCTTGTGGAAGGCTACCCGAAACGTTTGACCTAAGTTAAACAATTTAAAGGCAATGCTACCAAATACTAATTGAGTGTATGTAAACTTCTTAATTAACCACTGGGAATGTGATGAAATAAATAAAAGCTGAAAAATCATTCTCTCTACTATTATTCTGACATTTCACTTCCTTAAAATGAAGTGGTGATCCTAACTGACCTAAAATAGAGAATTTTTATTTGGATTAAATGTCAGGAATTGTGAAAAATTGAGTTTAAATGTACTTGGCTAAGGTGTATGTAAACTTCCGACTTCAACTGTACATATCAAAAGACTGAAATATAACAAAACCGTTTGACATAGAAACACTGCATTTTCGGCGGCTTTCAACTTTGTGCAACAGTTTCCTGTTTCAACATGACAATGCCCCCTGTGCACAATGTGAGGTCCATACATAAATGGTTTGTTGGGATCGGTGTGGAAGAACTTGACTGGCCTGCACAGAGCTCTGACCTCAACCCCATTTGAACACCTTTGGGATGAATTGGAACTCCGACTGCGAGCCAGGACAATTGCCCACATCATGTAACTCAGTCAAGCAGTTAAATCAGAACAGCATAGACTGTGAAGAGACAAACACACACACACACACTGCATTCTCAAACACATGCTAACACACATACACATACATTTTAATATTGTTATTTTGCTGTATTATTGATTTTGTATTGTAGATATGTTCTTTTAGAGTAGTGTGTAATAGTGTGTTGTGTTATGTATTGTTTTATTGTATGTAATTGTGATTGGACCTTAAGAAGAGTAGCTGCTGCGTGGGCAGCATCTAATCTGGATACGGGAATAAATAAAATATAAAAAATAGTACACTACTTTTCACCAGGGGTAATAGGGCTCTGGTCAAATGTAGTGCACTATTTAGGGAATATTGTGCCATTTGGGACACAATTCCAGTTGGTGTCGCACCTGGAAGGGGGTGACTTTGAAGTAACTTTGAAATTTGAGAGGCACACAAATTGACGCGTGTAACTGTACTTGTAGCTATTTATTTCGAAAGCCCATTTCTGGGTGAGGAAGACCGTTTTATAGAGGCGAGAGCCGGCGTTCTCTCCCTTTCTTTGTGAATCTGTGTATATCCCTGTCTCTATGCATTTACATTCATTTTGTGGGTAATGTGCCTATATTCTGTAGTTTGTTTTTGCAAGTGTTGAGGATCAGTCTAAAATGTAATTATCCCTCTTCTACAAGGATGCAAGCACACTAATTTACTCAAACAACCAACTTACATACAGTATAACACTGTACATTTAATATGAAACATTTTGACTTTTGACTTCCTGGTCATATTCAAAAAGTGTCTGTTTCTCTTTTGCATCTGTGCTTTTCCATATGCTACGAAAGTCAATAATTGTTTGACATCATGTAATTATTGGAAACAACATATCGCTAACATGCTAATTCTAATCTATTGTTAATTACCCCTGAGGGGACAAATAAAGTGGTAATGAATTTATTTGCTTGAATGTGTGTATTTGGTTTGTGTTTGCAGAACGGGATGATGGTGAGAGTGACAGAGAACTGTCCAGAGCTCAACTGCACCCTCAAGGAACAGATCCTACCTGACAACAGGTGCTGTAACATCTGCAAAGGTTGGTCCTTCAAATTTAAAGTTGCTTGCTTATTGGTTCAGCCCTCATTCCCTCTCCCCTTGCAGTATCTCATTGGCTGAGCCATCATCTTCCACTGCCCAACATTTACTGAGTATGAATCATTCCTCATCTTCGTCTATCATTGGTCCCACCCTTAAAACCCGTTGTCTTCCATTGGACCAGCCCAGTGATTAACTTCTTATCTGGTGAACATCTCAACATCTGGTGAAATTGCAGAGCGCGAAACTCAAACTACAGAATTATAAATATTTAACTTTCATAAAATCAGAAGTGTAATACATCAAAATAAAGCTTAACTTCTTGTTAATCCAGCCGCTGTGTCAGATTTCAAAAAGGCTTTACGGCGAAAGCACACCATGCGATTATCTGAGGACAGCGCCCCGCATACAAAAGCATGACAAACATATTTCAACCAGCCAGGTGCGCCACGAAAGTCAGAAATAGCGATATAATAAATGCCTTGCCTTTGATGATCTTCTTCAGTTGGCACTCCAAAAGGTCCCAGATACATCACAAATGGTCCTTTTGTTCAATAATGTCCTTCTTTATATCCATAACTCAGTTTAGCTGGCGCGCTTCAGTTAATAATCCAGCCAGTTTCCCTCCATCAAAATGCATACAAAATGAATCCCAAACGTTACTAATAAACTTTTCCAAACAAGTCAAACAACGTTTATAATCAAACCTTAGGTACCCTAATACGTAAATAAACGATAACATTTAAGACGGAGAATCGTTATTGTCTTTACTGGAGACAAATAACAAAGAACGTGCTCTCTTCCACACGCTTGGAAACACTACAGCCAAAATGGGAACCACTACAGAAAAACTACAATTTCTGGCTCATTTTTCCAAAAACCAGCCAGAAACTCTTTCTAGTGGAAGCCTAAAGACTGTTGACATCTAGTGGAAGCCCTAGGAACTGCAATCTGGGAGGATTTCGCCTTATAATAAAAGTGACAGCCATTGAAAACATTATAAGTGCACTATATAGGAATATGTATAATATATAATTATATAAAACCCTTTAGATATTCTCACAGATCAGGTTTGCCCTCATAAAAATGCCCCTTGGATATTAATTTAGAATCCTCCAATCCTCAAAATGAAATTATTGACGGAGAGTCACGTCATTGAAAAACATTTTTGAGATATACTGTAGGCCTACTGTAGGCGACATGAGTCTCACTAGTGTTGAGTAATGTGCTGTTAAAAGTGTTGTAGGTTTATATATTTTATTTAACCTTTATTTTACTACAGGTCTACTTACTCTGTTGGCATCTTGATCCAGTTTATGCCCTCATTTGCAATGCAAACCATCACGAATTACTATGGGAATAAATGGAAGAGACAAGTGGAAGGGGGGAAAAGTAAGGAACTACTCTGTCAGCCCTGGAGGCCTTTTCAAAACATGATTCTCAAGGGCTATTAGCAGAACAACAGACACGATGTGGTCCCAAAAACACCTCTCTGACATAGGGTCCAGCATATCTCTTGATGATGATCGGGCTTGGGCCGACACGGGCTGCTTATATAATTAACATTTCATTAATGATTTATTTTTCCATATTTTCTCATTGTTTTGTGATCAAAAAATAAAATGAACTTTTAAAATAAATTCTTTAAAAGTCCTGTTTAAGTAATATTTTAGTATTTTGATACTTTGTGCAAAGCAATTGATCAGCATTAAAAACTTGGTGGATGGGGCCTCCTGAGTGGCGCAGTGGTCTAAGACACTGCATTGCTACAGATGCTAGTTCGATACCCGTTCCGGCCGCGACTGGGAGACCCATGAGGCGACACACAATTGGCCCAGCGTCGTCCGAGTTAAGGGAGGGTTTGACCGGGCGGTGGGCTTTTGGTTTCTCTCCCTCTAAAAACAGGGAGAGAAAACAACCGTAGCAAACTGAATTCTGGCGCACCCCCTTTCCCCGTTACCCACGGCCACATGGCGCACCCCCAATATCAAGGTGCACATTGGCCTATTTATATAATGAGTATGAATTTGGAGGGCAGAAATGATTAAATATTAAAGCATTAGAGTTTTAAGAATTGTGTGTGTTCAATTATTGTGACATTGTTGCATTTAAGCATATTGAAGTTAGAAGCAATAGGATTTGAAGCAATAGCCTACTCGCGTGTAGTCAACTATTTCAGCACCATTTCGCACTGCTCTGAGACAAGCACGGGGACTGGTCTTGATAAATCAATGAGATTTTTATTTTCACTGAATCTCCATTTGGGTATTGGTTAGACTACAATTAGGGTGTGGACATGTTATGCACTTAGTGCTGTAGCCTACTCCCGACCGGTCAAGTTGTACAGCGCCATATTTTCTGAGGGTTTCATTTAAAAAATGTATTTGAATAGAATCACCATAATATTAATCAAATTATTTAAGCTGTTTCTAAAAATCAATCCCATATACTATGTTCTTACAAATAAAGGTTTTAAATTCTCTAGTACAGCCAATATTAAAGACTGTCAAATGCATATCAAAGATGCCCTCTGGTGCTCAAACTAACACTAACTAGCATTAATGGCAACAATGGCTGACAATTAAATAACGTGCCATGGAATTATGTGGCAGCCCGCAAGGTGTGCTACCATATGACACAAGTTTTACCTGAATAACCACTGTGCATTTCCTTTCTATCTCCTTCGTGGCATCAGCCAAACTTCCACCTCTGACGTTCTGATTCTTTGTACATGTAAGACCTCTTCTGAGAAAGAGGGAGAGGGAGGGAGGGAGGTAGAGAAAGAGGGAATATGACAGAGGGAGGGAGAAAGAGAGAGAAAAATGTCAGAGAAAGAGAGTATATGCAGAGAGCGAAATTACAGAGAAGGAAAGGGAGGGATAAAGAGAGAAAAACATGTCAGAGGGAAAGAGACTTTTAGTCTTTCTTTAATGATACATACTCATTTCGTTAACCTAACAACCACCACCGCCCCCCCGCTTTCAGAAATAAATATCACCTTGCCCTCTACCCCTTGATACCACACAACATCATACATCACTATAACCAAAACCTCACCACTTCTACAACCGTACATCCAACCCATTCTCCTCAGCTATACAGATGGCCTCACCAACACACTATATCTCCTGAAATATCTCCACTTATCATTTCATAGAACTCAAATTCCACTCTAAGGCGCACAGAGACCATCCCATTAAATAATAGTAAAGGGTATGTTATCCCCCCACCTTTGACCCCGTTCCTCCTTGTTAGCCAAATAACCAACTTTGCCTGAGCAAACAAAAATTCAAACACACATTTGGCCTTTTCCTTATTCGAATACCTGTACTCCATTATAAACATCGCAACAGTAAACTCCAACACCTACCTCTCACACAGACATTCCAACAGAGACATTAATGCCATTAACCTGAGGCACACAGAAAACATTATGCACAGTTTCACTCATGACACAGAAAGGACAACCCTGTCCGACTCCCGGGTCGCCCCATGCCAACCAGCTGTTAGTGGCCAGGTCTCCAAGTAGTACCCTCCACTGGAGTTCCCCTGATATCTTTGGTACTGGGAGTTTGTAGAGCCTCTCCATCTAAAACCCACCACACTCTCTGTCACACATATCCCCTACCACTGATGTGCCTTCACTCCTGTTAGGCTCCTAATGTTCCTCACGTTAATGCAGAGGTTGTAGAGGGCTTTACCTCCCACTCCCTCAAACTCCCCCAGGCTTGGAGTGTTAAAATGTAACAAGTCCTCGATACCCCCTTGCCAGTTTCTAGTCTCTGCTGTCATCTTCAGTGGCGGAAACATTGTGGCCCATCCCCCTTTGGCTGCTGCAACACCCCCCTTACCTCAGACAGTGCCTCCTGGACCTCCCCCAGGAATTTCTCCAGCAGCCTAGGAGATGTTAGTCCTGTATGTTGTGCCAGGACTTCCGAGGCTTTCCACCCCTCCGCATCCGAAGGTCACCCAGTAAACCCGCTGCCATCAGTCGCTTCTGCAGGATGGCCGATTGAACCAATCTCAAAAGGATGTCTAGATTGTGGAAGATAGGCTCCTCCCACACCCACAGCCCAGGCTCCAAACTGCCTTCTCGTGTGGTCCTTAGCAGCTGCCAGGCCCTCAGCACTGCAGAGTAAAAATCAGAGAGACCTGCTGTAGTCAGCCTCTCCAGTCTCATGAGGAACAGCTGCCGGTCCAACCCTAATCCATCAGCGTGCATTCTGGTTCCCTCCAGCCGACATCAGCATGGTACAGCAGCCTCTGCGCCACCTTTAGTTGTAATGCAGCCACCCTGCTCTCCAGTTCTACCAGGCCCTATACTCCTTCGTGGACAGACATGTACAACACTGTCCGACTAGAAAAAACAAGAGAACAACCAGTTTATGCCACAGGAAGAATGCTGCCCAACATAAGCCCTTCACAACTCCACTGGAAACACCCTGGAAGCAAAGGGGGGCTCTATCTCTCCATGCTATGCATAACAGAGTTTTGCTTTGTTATAAGTAAGGACAGAGCCCTCCATGCGGCCTCTCAACAACAAAAACCTTCCAGAATGCACTGAAAGAGAGAGACAGAGCGAAAGAGAGAGAGAATGTAGAATGCTAATAGATCCCTAAGCACTGAGGTTCAGAGGGGGGATTTCACAAAGAGTTGGACTGGCACTACTCATTACTGGGAATGAAGGGATAGATGGGTTCAGATCAAGAGAGGAGGCGACTGAGTCGTCTACTGTACGTGCAGTCCTGTGTCTGCCTGCCTGCCTGCCTCTCTGTGTCTGTCAGTCATCAGTCTGTCTGGTTGTCTGGTAGATTGGCTGTCTGTCTGTGTGCACCTGTTTGATGGATTACACTCGCTCTTCTCAGCAGGCATTTTTCCTGTAGATCATTTATTGTGTATGTGTGTTTGTCTGGGGAAAGCTACAAACTCAAAGCGTTCCACAAAATCATAGCGTTTCCATGCCCCATTCTTTGATCTTGGTACTATAGTTTTGTGAACTTTTGAGTTTGTGTTAGAATATGGTGATAGATCAACAACATATTCTCTAATTCCTGAAAATGTGATTTTGGGTTACAAGCTTTTTCCAGGAATGCCGGCTCATTTTCTACCTCACCACTTCGCCCAACCCTACTGTCAGCACCCTGTGTGATCCCAGTCAAACCCAGACTGTTGAGTCAGAAGTTTGTCCCCCTCTCTCCCAGGCTACGACTTCTGCTCAGAGGGACTCATTTGTGGGGAAAATTCGGAGTGTAAAAACCGGAATACCAGAGCGGAGTGTGAGTGCAAGAGCGGCTTTGCCTCCATCCATGGGGACTCCACATACTGTGAAGGTAGGCAGCTGTGAACTATTTGACTGGGTCTTTGGGTAGAAGACTCTGAACTAGCTGGGTTTTGAGAGCTTGTTTTGTGTATGTGGAAGTTGTATATCTTTATTGCAAAGAGGACTAGGAGTAGAGTGAAGTTGCCCCTGCATGCTGATCTTGGGTGAGTTTAGCATTTCCCACACTAATGGTTAAGGTTGTGGGAGGGGAAGCTGATCCTAGATCTGTACCTAGATTCCTGAATTATAGTGAATTATATTATCTCTATGGTTGAGTGGATATGTGGGTATGAGGGTATGTGAGATGCCTGGCCCATTCCTTACAGTAGATGCCTGAGAGAGAGCTTGGCTGATGAGATTTTCAACTACCTCTGGCATTAGCAGGACATTTCAGAAACAAAATGTATTTGTTCAGTATTTGTATTTATTTGTATTTAAGGCAGCAGCTACTCTTCCTGAGGTCCAAAAACATGAAGGCACTTACATTGTATATAAAACAAAATATAAAGCACTTCATCGTATAACATTAATGCACCACTACATATCTACAGGAAAACATGTATAATAGCACCATACAACAACATTACAATGTATGTGTGTATAGAGTGTGTGTGCAAGCACCTTTGTGTGTGTCTTTTCACAGTCCCTGCTTTTCCATATGTTGTATTGTTACCTGTTTTTTGTATCTGATTCTACTGCTTTCATCAGTTACCTGATGTGGAATAGAGTTCCATGTAGTCATGGCTCTATGTAGTACTGTGCGCCACCCATAGTCTGTTCTGGACTTGGTGATTGTGAAGAGACCTCTGGTGTTATGTCTTGTGGGGTGTGCATTGGTGTCCGAGCTGTGTGCTAGTATTTTAAACAGACAGCTCGGTATATTCAGCTTGTCAACACTTCTTACAAAAACCAGTAGTGATGAAGTCAATCTCTCCTCCACTTAGAGCCACGAGAGATTGACATGCATATCATTAATGGTAGCTCCCAGAGTACTTTTAAGGGCCAGCTGTGCTGCCCTGTTCTGAGCCAATAATACTTTTACTAAGTCCTTCTTTGTGGCACCTGACCACACTACTGAACTGTAGTCCAGGTGTGACAAAACTAAAGCCTGTTGGACCTGCCTTGTTGATAGTGTTAAGAAGCGCTTTATTATAGACAGAATTTCTCGCCATCTTAGCAATATGTTTTGACCATGACAGTTTACAGTCCAGGGTTACTCCAAGCAGTTTAGTCACCTCGACGTGCTCATTTTTCACATTATTCATTACACGACGATTTAGTTGAGGTTTAGGGTTTAGTGAATGATTTGTCCTGAATACAATGCTTTTAGTTTTTGAAATATTTAGCAATAACTTATTCCTTGCCACCCATTCTGAAATGAACTGCAGCTCTTTAAGTGTTGCAGTCATTTCAGTAGCTGTAGTAGCTGCTGTGTATAGTGTTGAGTCATTCGCATACATGCAGTGCTGTGAAAAAGTATTTGCCCCTTCCTGAATTCTTTTTTTTTTTTTTGCACATTTGTCACACTTAAATGTTTCAGATCAAACAAATTTAACCCAAGTAAACACAAAATGCAGTTTAAGTGATTTTATTTATAAAGGGAAAAAAAGCTATCCGAACCGTCATGGCCCTATGTGAAAAAGTAATTGCCCCATAAATAACTGGTTGTTAGTCTACCATCAGCAACAACTGCAATCAAGCGTTTGCGATAACTGGCAATGAGTCTTTCACATCGCTGTGGAGGAATTTTAGCCAACTCTTCTTTGCAGAATTCTTTTAATTCAGCCACATTGGTGGGTTTTTTCGAGCATGAACCGCCTTTTTAAGGTCACGCCACAGCATCTCAATCGGATTCAAGTCCGGACTTTGACTAGGCCACTCCAAAACCTTCATTTTGTTTAATTAATCAATTCAGAGGTGGACTTGCTGATGTGTTTTGGATCACTGTTCTGCTGCAGAACCCAAGTACGCTTCAGCTTGAGGTCAGGAACTGATGGCCGAACTCTCTAGTTACGGATTTTTGGTAAGAGAGCAGAATTCATGGTTCCATCAATCACAGCAGGTCGTCCAGGTCCTGAAGCAGCAAAGTAGTCCCAGACCATCACACTACCACCACCATATTTGACTGTTGGTATGAAATGCTGTGTTACTTTTACGCCAGATGTAACGAGACGCACACCTTCCAAAAAGTTCAACTTTTGTCCCATCAGTCCACAGAATATTTTCCCAAAAGTCTTGGGGATCATAAAGATGTTTTTTTGCCAAAAGTGAGACGAGCCTTTATGTCCTTTTTGGTCAGCAGTGGTTTTCGCCTTGGAACTCTGCCATGGATGCCATTTTTGCCCAGTTTCTTTCTTATGGTGAGTCATGAACACTGACCTTAACTGAGGAAAGTGAGGCCTGCAGTTCTTTAGATGTTGTGGGTTCTTTTGTGACCTCTTGGATGAGTCGTCGCTGCGGTCTTGGGGTAATTTTGGTAGGCCGGCCAAACCACTGTTCCAAATTTTCTCCATTTATGGATAATGGCTCTCACCGTGGTTTGCTGGAGTCCCAAAGCTTTATAAATTGCTTTGTAACCCTTTCCAGACTGATAGATGTCAATTACTTTGTTTCTCATCTGTTCCTGAATTTCTTTGGATCGCGGCATGATGTCTTGCTTTTTGAGATCTTTTGGCCTACTTCACTTTGTCAGACAGGTTCTATTTAAGTGATTTCTTGATTCAACAGGTCTGGCAGTAATCAGGTCTGGGTGTGGCTAGTGAAATTGAACTCAGCTTTCCAAAAAATGTGATTAACCTCTCTGGGATATGTGGGACAGTAGCGTCCCACCTGGCCAACATCCAGTGAAAAAGCAGAGCGCCAAATTCAAATAAATTACCAAAAAAAAAATTCTACTTACTTTCATGAAATCACACATTCAATATACCAAATCAAAGCTACACTTGTTGTGAATCCAGCCAACATGTCAGATTTAAAAAATGCTTTACCGCGAAAGCAAACAATGCTATTATCTGAGGATAGCACCCCAGCTAACAATCACAGATCATCATATTTCAACCTTCCCGGCACGACACAAAAAAAACAAAAAACGCAGAAATAAAGATATATAGTTCATGCCTTACCTTTGACGAGTTTCTTCTGTTGGCACTCCAATATGTCCCATAAACATCACAAATGGTCCTTCGATTAATTCCGTCGATATATATTCAAAATGTCCATTTATTTGGCGCGTTTGATCCAGAAAAACACAGGTTCCAACTTGCACAACGTGACTACAAGATATCTCGAAAGTTACCTGTAAGCTTTGTCCAAACATTTCAAACTACTTTTGTAATACAACTTTAGGTATTTTTTAACGTAAATAATTGAAATAAAATACAATTGAAGACGGGATGATCTGTGTTCAATACCGGAGGAAAACAATGTGTAGCATGCTTTCTGTTCACGCGCCTCTAACAAATAGTACACTTCACTGGAGCATCATTCTGAACATGGCTACTTCTTCATTTCTCAAAGGAAAAACCTCAACCAATTTCTGAATACCGTTGACATCCAGTGGAAGCGATAGGAACTGCAGGAAGGTCCCTTAGAAATCTGGATTCCCAATGAAAATCCATTGAAAAGAGTGACCTCAACAACAAAAAAAATTGAAAATGCTGCCCCCTATCCTAGAGAAGTTAACCACAGTAAATTCATGATTTAACTTCCCTAGGATAGCATTTTCACGTTTGGATGAAAATCGTGCCCAGAGTAAACTGCCTCCTACTCAGTCCCAGATGCTAATATATGCATATTATTATTAGTATTGGATAGAAAACACTCTGACGTTTCTAAAACTGTTTGAATCATGTCTGTGACTATAACAGAACTCATTTGATTTGATTTGTTCTCCCCACTGTATGTACATACTACCTCAATTGGCCCAACCAACCAGTGCTCCCGCACATTGGCTAACCGGGCTATCTGCATTGTGTCCCGCCACCCACCACCCACCAACTCCTCTTTACCCTACTGCTACTCTCTGTTCAGCATATATGCATAGTCACTTTAACCACTTTTACTTGTTCTCCCCACTGTATGTACATGAATGTATAGTTAAAGTGGCTGTGGATATATAATAAACAGAGCGTAGCAGCAGCGTAAAAGAGGGGTTGGGGGGGCACACAATGCAAATAGTCCAGGTAGCCATTTGATTACCTGTTCAGGAGTGTTATGGCTTGGGGGTAAAAACTGTTGAGAAACGTTTTTGTCCTAGACTTGACATGAGTGCTATGGGTCGGTAGTCATTTAGGCAGGTTACCTTAGTGTTCTTGGGCACAGGGACTATGGTGGTCTGCTTAAAACATATTGGTATTACAGACTCAATCAGGGACAGGCTGAACATGTCAGTGAAGACACTTGCCAGTTGGTCAGCGCTTGTTGTACACGTCCTGGTAGTCCGTCTGGCCCTCTGGCCTTGTGAATGTTGATCTGTTTAACCTGTTGAGGATGGGGGCGCTGTTGTGACTATTTATGCTAATTGGGTAATTTTTGAAACGGCTTCCCACAAAATCCTTGATCGTACAATATGCATATTATTATTATTATTGGATAGAAAACAGTCTATAGTTTCTATAGGAGTTGAAATTTTGTCTCTAAGTGGAACAGAGCCCATTCTACAGCAATTTCCCTGACATGGAGTCAGATTTCAGAAATGTTGGCCACTGTTCTGGAGTCAGTTAAAAGGGCACTGTTATTGCTATGACTATACGGACACTTCTTACGTCTTCCCCTGGATGCCTTTACGTGATGACGATTTCAATGGGGTCGATTGCGCGTTCACAGGCCCTATAAATTAAAAAACCCTGTAGCTAGCAAGTCTTTTCTTGGTGCGTAACGCGCGTGGAGGACACCGACCCGCTCCTGTTCCAAGCGTTAGTTTAGCCTGTTATATTTCTCAGGTCATCTTTTTACTCGTTATAGGAGTTAAAAACATCATAAGGTAGTTAATTTAAAGCGTTTTATAGCAATTTATATCCGTTTAGTGCGATTTTGGGACATTTATTTTTGAAACGATGTGAATAGCTGGGCACGCTTTCCAGTTCATCCCGAACGCAGTTGGCATTTCCACATGGCAAGAGGACAGCTTTCCACCAAAAGACGATTACTCCCAAGAAAGGATCCTTTGCCCAAGATACTGATGGAAGAACAGCTCAAAGTAGGACATTTTTATTATGATAAATCGTGTTTCTGTCGAAAAATGTTAGTGGCTTAGGACGCCATGTTTTTTGACGTAGCTTCGCTTGGCGCAAATTGTATTGAAAAGTAAGGATAATTTAAAAAATGTAATTCCGCAATTGTATTAAGAATTAAATTGTCTATCAATCCCTGTCCACCCTATATTTTTTAGTCACGTTTATGAGTATTTATGTATAAGAGTAGATCACTGTCTAAGTGGCGCAAGGACATTTTCTGACCAGCTGAGCTACATTTCACATTGTCTAACCATGATTTTGGTGGCTAAATATAAACATTTTCGATCAAACTCTATATGGATTGTGTAATATGATGTTACAGGAGTGTCATCGGAAGAATTCTGAGAAGGTTAGTGAAAAAATTAATATCTTTTGGCGATGTTGACTTTTATCGCTCACTTTGGCTAGAATCAATGCTGGGCTGCTATGTGCTATGTGCTATGCTAATATAACGATTTATTGTGTTTTCGCTGTAAGACACTTAGAAAATCTGAAATATTGTCTGTATTCACAGGATCTGTGTCTTTCGATTAGTGTATGCTGTGTATTTTTACGAAATGTTTGATGATTAGTAGTTAGGTAAACACGTTGCTCATTGTAATTATTCTAGTCCATTTGTGACGGTGGGTGCAATTGTAACCTATGCCATCTACCTGAAATATGCACTTTTTTCTAACAAAACCTATCCCATACCATAAATATGTTATCAGACTGTCATCTGATGAGTTTTTTTGTTGGTTAGGGGCTATAAATATCTTAGTTTAGCCGAATTGGTGATAGCTACTGGTGTTGGTGGACAAATAAAAGATGGTGGATTATGCTAATGTGTTTTTAGGTAATAGATGTACATCTTTACATATTGTGTCTTCCCTGTAAAACATTTTAAAAATCTGACATGTTGACTGGATTCACAAGATCTGTGTCTTTCATTAGCTGTATTGGACTTTAATGTGTGAAAGTTAAATATTTAAAAAAAATATTTTTTTTGAATTTCGCGGCTCTGCCTTTTCAGTGGGGGTGGGGGGGGTGTGCCGCTAGCGGCACGCTCATCCTAGACAGGTTAAAGGTCTTACCCACAACGGTTGTGAAGAGCGTGATCACACAGTCGTCTTGAACAGCTGATGCTCTCATGCATGTTTCAGTGTTACTTACCTTGAAGCGAGCATAGAAGTTATTTAGCTGTTCTGATAGGCTCGTGTCACTGAGCACCTCTCAGCTGTGCTTCCCTTTGTAGTCTATAATAGTTTGCAAGCCCTGCCACATCCGACAAGCATCGGCGCCGGTGTAGTATGATTCGATCTTAGTCCTGTATTGATGCTTTGCCTGTTTGATGGTTCGTCGTAGGGCATTCCAGGTTGGAGTCCCGTTCCTTGAAGTGGCAGCTCTACCCTTTAGCTCAGTGCAAATGTTGCCTGTAGTCCATGGCTTCTGGTTGGGGTATGTACATTCAGTCACTGTGTGGACGACGTCCTCAATGCACTTATTGATAAACCCAGTGACTGATGTGGTGTATGACCACATATACATTATATTAGGTCCAGCTTTTGGAACTTTGCTTTTCCTAGATGTGGCTACTATATTGTGATGACTACATCCTATGGATTTGGATACTGGATTTGGATACTGCTTCAAAGCAATTTTCTGCAGCATTAGTAAAGATGTGATAAATACATGTAGGGGATTTCATTCCTGTGCTGTTTGTAAATACGCAGGTAGCGTGACTGATAACCTGAACCAGGTTGCAGGCACTGGTTACAGTTTAAAAAAAAATTGAGTGGGCAGCTTGATGAAGCCATGTTGATATCACATACAGTTGAAGTCGGAAGTTTACATACACTTATGTTGGAGTCATTAAGACTAGTTTTCTAACCACTCCACAAATTTCTTGTTAACAAACTATAGTTTTGGCAAGTCGGTTAGGACATCTACTTTGTGCATGACGCAAGTCATTTTCCAACAATTGTTTACAGACAGATTTTTTCACTTATAATTCACAATTCTATCACAATTCCAGTGGGTCAGAAGTTTACATACACTAAGTTGACTGTGTATTTAAACAACTTGGAAAATTCCAGAAAATCATGTCATGGGTTTTGAAGCTTCTGATTAGCTAATTGACATCATTTGAGTCAGTTGGAGGTGTACCTGTGGATGTATTTCAAGGCCTTCAGTGCCTCTTTGCTTGAAGAAATCAGCCAATACCTCAGATTTTTTTTTTTTGACGTCCACAAGTCTGGTTCATCCTTAGAAGCAATTTCCAAACGCCTGAATGTAGCACGTTCATCTGTACAAACAATAGTACGCAAGTATTAACACCATGGGACCACGCAGCCGTTATACCGCTCAGGAAGGAGACGCGTTCTGTCTCCTAGAGATGAACTTACTTTGGTGCAAAAAGTGCTAATCAATCCCAGAACAAAAGCAAAGGACCTTGTGAAGATGCTGAAGGAAACAGGTACAAAAGTATCTATATCCACAGTTAAACGATTCCTATATCAACATAACCTGAAAGCCCACTCAGCAAGGAAGAAGTCACTGCTCCAAAACCGCCATAAAAAAGCCAGACTACGGCTTGCAACTGCACATGGGGACAAAAATCATACTTTTTGGAGAAATGTCCTTTGGTCTGATGAAACAAAAATATAACTGTTTGGCCATAATGAACATCTTTATATTTGGTGGAAAAAGGGGGAGGCATGCAAGCCGAAGAAAACCATCCCAACCGTGAAGCCCGGGGGTGGCAGCATCATGTTGTGGGGGTGCTTTGCTGCAGGAGGGATTGGTAAACTTCAAAAATAGATGGAAAATTATGTGGATATATCAAAGCAACATCTCAAGACATCAGTCAGGAAGTTAAAGCTTGGTCGCAAATGAACAATGACCCCAAGCATACTTCCAAAGTTGTGGCAAAATGGCTTAAGGACAACAAAGTCATGGTATTTGTCGCCAAACCCACTGGCTCCAGGTCATCTATAAGTCTTTGCTAGGTAAAGCACCGCCTTATCTTAGCTCACTGTTCACCATAGCAGCACCCACCCGTAGCACATGCTCCAGCAGGTATATTTCACTGGTCACCCCCAAAGCCAATTCCTCCTTTGGCCGCCTTTCCTTCCAGTTCTCTGCTGCCAATGATGGAACGAATTGCAAAAATCACTGAAGTTGGAGACTCATATCTCCCTCTCTAACTTTAAGCACCAGCTGTCAGAGCAGCTCACAGATCACTGCACCTGTACATAGCCCATCTGTAAATAGCCCATCCAACTCCCACATATCCATACTGTTATTTTATTTGTTTTTCCTCCTTTGCACCCAAGTATCTCTACTTGCACATTCATCTTCTGCACATCTATCACTCCAGTGTTTTAATTGCTAAATTGGAATTATTTCACCACTATGGCCTATTTATTGCCTTACCCCCCTAATCTTACTACATTTGCACACACTGTTTATATACTTTTCTATTGTATTATTGATTGTATGTTTGTTTATTCCATGTGTAACTCTGTTGTTGTTTGTGCCGCACTGCTTTGCTTTATCTTGGCCAGGTGGCAGTTGTAAATGAGAACTTGATGTCAACTGCCTACCTGGTTAAATAAAGGTGAAATACAAATTAAATAAATACTGACTGAAGGTGAGGCAGATGAACCTGTATTACTTATTACTATATTACTTCAACAGTATTTCACTTGAGATCCTTTCTAAGCTTTACAGGAATGTGGTTCTGAATATGGACCATAATATTGGCATTTCTGTCTTTTCGGTAGATATTATAACCATGTATTGCTACCACTGTATCATCAAAGGTATTATCTAAGTGAGGTTCAGAGATAGTCAGAATATGAATGTCATCTGTTTCAAGCAAGTTATTGACTTCATGAACCTTGTTCCTTAGGCTATATATGTTAAGCTTTTCATACATGAATTATAAAATATCTCTAATGGTCGCCCAACGCGAGTAGTTTTATGCACTGTGATGTCAGAATGCGCTCACTGTTGTTACAAAGTGTAATTGTTACGCAACAGGACAGTTAATCCGCACTGCCCTCAAACCAAGGCACGCTGACTGTTTTTATTTATAGACTGTTTCAATTTGTTAATTTCAAATTATTTTCTCACAAGTCTTTCTTTTCTAACAACAGTTTGAATTGAGGTGTGTTCCGCCTCCTCATTAATTCACATAAGAGTAGGCCATTTCACTTTTGCGGACAATTCATTTTTTTTATGCATTACTGACCCGAACAAACTTCCCCAAGCACTTCCCAATTGTTTCTGCAAATCAAGTCTGCAGAAATGTGCCCGTCTCCAGTCAGAACAGGACCTGCACACAAGTGTTCACATTTTCCGTCTGGTGCCCGCATCACATTCATTGTTGTTTTCATTACTACATGATAATAACTTTGGAAATGTGTGCGTTTATATCAAAGTAAGTGCCTTATTATGTTATAATAGTTTTTGTATGTCGTGTTATGTCGTTTCTACTGTAGCTCACTGTGTGTATGGAGTATAATATATTGTGTGTATTCCTTATAACCGCGGCCACGCTAGCTTATGTAGCTAGTTACACTCTTCTATTAGCTCTGTAAAACAATGCTAATTGCGTCAGAGACGTATTAGCTTGTGTTGTATTCTGAAGCTACCCTGGCCTTATGACCATGGTTTGTTTTCATTTGACCTATTTAGCATCGCTCTGTTCTGCCCTGCCCTTGTGGAGCTCAACAGTTACTGTTTCTTACTGTTATAACTCATATTTGTGATTTTGTCAATTCAATATTATTTTAACATCAGTTTTATTATGTTACTACTTTGTAATATTGTTTTATTGCTATGGTCCTGATATTATATTCTAATTACTAATCATTTCTCTTAATTCTGTACTTTCAGAAACCACAAACAGTATTTGCCAATATCATAACTGGAACTGGACATATTTTTTTAGCTGAAGATTGAGGACAGCTTTTGTATGCTAGCGTACACTCCTTAACAGTTTTACTGGATGAAAACACAGCAAGAAAACACATAGGCCAATAGGTAATAGTCATCTATTTTATTAAACTATTGGTGATGGTTGAACAACAACAACAAAAACTTGTTTTACTTAGAGGAAATAAAACGGAATATGCTTATCCCATATATAATATTCATACAGTGACTGAACAACAACTGCATTTCCACCCCCCACCTCTAAAGGCATAGTGTCATGTCAAGTCACCTGTCAGGAGAGTCAGTCAGTAATTGCTGCAGATGTGCTCAATAGTGCTTGAGCATATGATACTCCTCAAAGCATGGTGAAACACATAGATGTGTGTCACAAGCTAAACACATGTACTTTGTCAACCTCCTCTGCTTCCTTCTAATGGTGCCAGACAGGCAGACTTTGCAATGCCTCTGTGTATGACTACCTTGAGCAGCAGTTTGAGGGACTTTGCAGGGAAAATGCCATGCAGTGAGGCGTATGGGATTGTGAAGGACTGTCACCAGGAAGGTATACATTTCACAAATTGTGGTTGTCACCCATTTAGCGAGTTTCCCCCTCACTCCTGGCTCTCTCTTCTCTTGTAGCTCCAAGGCATAGCGATTGGTCTGCTCGACTAGGTCTCCCACCAGCTCCTCTGTCAGAAACAGCTTGAAGGACTCTGCCTTAGAGGGAAATGGCAAGGTGCTTTGAAATCCATATTGGGACTAATCAAAGCAAACAGCAGTGCCAGGAGGGGTAAAATGGCTGGCGGCCTTCCAGCTACCACAGAACTCCTGTACTGCACCCACCATTGGTCTGCCTCCATCACCACCAGCATCTTCAAAGGGGCCTGGGACTTCATCAGTTGACAAGGGGTCCTCTGATTCAGGGTTATCAATGGCTACAAGATCGGGGGAGCTCCTCACTGTCGGAATCTGATTCCTGACTTTCATACTGAGACTCATAGTCAGAATTGATAAAAATCTCCAGAATTTCCACATTTGTGAGTTGTCTCCTTTTGAAAGACATTGCTATTGCTACAGCTGAGATCACTAGCTACGTACATAAACAACAACACTGCATGGTTCAGAGCTGAAGTCAGAGGTTACGTGATTGACTGCCTGCACGCGCCACTTGTATCAATATAGAACATGTTTTGTGAGAAGTTTTTATTCATTTACTGTTTTATTCAGTGCTGCTCACAAATCATGCATTCCGATTCTTGCATAGAATGTCATGAACACATGTAAAATACGTTTTTGAAGGTTGTACTGATTATGATGAGCTAAGCTAATTCCAGCTATGTGTGGAGGCATGTTTGTTGGCATACAATGCTTTCTGGACCAAAGTTGATATAACAAAATGTGGTGAGTGAGGGTTCACTCATTTTTCAAGTAACCTTCCAGAAGTGAATGATGGTAGAAGACACACCCCCTTCAACATGCATACTATATACCAAACTCATCTTGTTTACTCTTATTATCTTTGTTTGATGCGAAAAAAATAAACATAGCGGCGTGTACAATCTACCCATCGTTGGATTACTTTCGATTTCTGGAAAGTGTTTTAATCAATTATGAGCTCACCCGTGATGTGATTAATTATGAATAGTAATTGCTATTAGCTAATTCATATTGTAGTTTCTGTCAGCCGAGTTATAAAAATATGACCACCTATGTTACATCACTCTTTCCTCAGTTAGCGATAGAACAACTGTAGCCTAGATTTTCCGGTTTGGATGATTGTGTATGCTGTAGCTACTTCTGTGAATGTCTGAACATTGCATCCAATAATAAACTGGTCACATTCAGGACATAACTTTGTAAGGACTGTGTTTGTGTAAAATGTTTCTGTGAAAAACAGTGTGGTCAGCCCAAATGCTGATTGTTGCGTCAATCGAAACTGGACATTCTAAATAAGCGTTCTAGTCACACCGGTTTGAATGTACGCTACAGGGACCACTGTAGAACGATCACACCCGTTTGATGGTACATGTGAAAAGGTTAATTTGATCAATTTTATTGGTTAATTGATTGTTTTTAATGCTTTACTCTAAAGCTTATCAGAAGTAGGCTTGCTCATGTTATTTATATTGGAGCTGATGGTGTACGGTGAGCTTTCCACAGTGGAGCTGCATACTGTCTCAGTGCTAATAGTCTAACTCTGGTTCATAGGTACATGATTACTGCATACAATAGCTGTAGGATCAACAGAGTAAAGCTAATGGGTAAGAAGACACTCAGGGCCTTATTGCAGAGGTGGCTGGTGGGCAGAGATATAGGTGGATGTGATCATAATGGCTAGAATGGAATAGATGGCAAGGTATCAAGCACATGGTTTACATTCCAGCCATTATTTCAACCATTACGATGAGCGCGTCCTCTGATATGTCTGTCCACCAGCCTCTTTTGGCTTATTGGCTACAATAGTTCCAGGGATTGTGGGTAGGACCCAGCCAAGGCTACTTCAGTGGGTCTGTGAGGACACTCTACAGCAGGGCACTAAGGGACAGTTGAGTTGGATTATGGGTATAAGAGTCTCAAGGCTGTTTTAGTTGTCATGGATTCAGGGGTATGAGACGATTGGCCTTTCCATGGACTTATTGGTTTGTAACAGAGGGCTCATTGGTGTAGGAGACTAGTGCCGATTCATTTGGCTTAATATGACTACAATATGTTGAGCCTATGGCAACAGTAGGAGGGCCCTTTGAGTGGGCCAACTGGTGTAGAGCTTTGGACACTGATGTGCTCTTGTTTACCAGGAACAGGTGTGAGATCTTAATTTGATCACCCTGTTGCAGGATAACTTTCCTGTAATGCAGGGAATTTAAAATGTGTAGTGTGTTTTGAGGTTTAAAAAAAACTTCTGAAGTTTGCAATTTCCACTTAGACATGTCAGACTTGATGTTTCCTTACAAAAAATAAAGCAATACAAAAATGACCATTCATTATGATCCACATAAAAATTCAACTTTCTTGTTGCTGCAGGATTATTTTCCTGCAGTAGCAATCTGGCTCAAATGAAGATCTTATATCTGTAGAAGTGAGAGCCTGGTTCCTAATCAGTTGGCTCATGTTTCGAAAACTATGAGCACCATAGAGTAGATTTATGGCATACCAGGACCAGTCCTCAGTGGCTGCTGTCGCACTCTAAATCTTGCTTCCTCTATCTATCTTTCTCTTTCTTTCTCTCATTCAATCAATCAATCAATCAAATGTATTTATAAAGCCCTTCTTACATCAGCTGAAGTCACAAAGTGCTGTACAGAAACCCAGCCTAAAACCCCAAACAGCAAGCAATGCAGGTGTAGAAGCACGGTGGCTAGGAAAAACTCCCTAGAAAGGCCAGAACCTAGGAAGAAACCTAGAGAGGAACCAGGCTATGAGGGGTGGCCAGTCCTCGTCTGGCTGTGCCGGGTGGAGATTATAACAGAACATGGCCAAGATGTTCAAATGTTCATAGATGACCAGCAGGGTCAAATAATAATAATCACAGTGGTTGTGGAGGGTGCAACAGCACCTCAAGAGTAAATGTCAGTTGGCTTTTCATAGCTGATCATTCAGAGAATATCTGCCGCTCCTGCTGTCTCTAGAGAGTTGAAAACAGCAGGTCTGGAACAGGTAGCATGTCCGGTGAACAGGTCAGGGTTCCATAGGCGCAGGCATAACAGTTGAAACTGGAGCAGCAGCACGGCCAGGTGGACTGGGGACAGCAAGGAGTCATCAGGCTAGGTAGTCCTGAGGCATGGTCCTAGGGCTCAGGTCCTTCGAGAGAGAGAAAGATTTAAAAAAGTAAGAAAGAGAGAGAATTAGAGAGAGCATACTTAAATTCACACAGGACACCGGATAAGACAGGAGAAATACTCCAGATATAACAGACTGACCCTAGACCCCCGAAAACAAACTACTGCAGCATAAATACTGGAGGCTGAGACAGGAGGGGTCGCGACGATACCCCCGGACAGGGCCAAACAGGCAGGATATAACCCCACCCACTTTGCCAAAGCACAGCCCCCACACCACTAGAGGGATAACTTCAACCACCAACTTACCATCCTGAGACAAGGCCGAGTATAGCCCACAAAGATCTCCGCCATGGCACAACCCAAGGGGGGCGCCAACTCAGCCAGGAATATCACGTCAGTGACAACCCACTCAAGTGACGAACCCCTCCTAGGGACGGTATGGAAGAGCACCAGTAAGCCAGCGACTCAGCCCCTGTAATAAGGTTAGAGGCAGAGAATCCCAGTGGAGAGAGGGGATCCCGGCCAGGCAGAGACAGCAAGGGCAGTTCGTTGCTCCAGTGCCTTCCCTTTCAACTTCACACTCCTGGGCCAGACTACACTCAATCATAGGACCTACTGAAGAGATGGGTCTTCAATAAAGACTTAAAGGTTGAGACCGAGTCTGCATCTCTCACATGGGTAGGCATACCATTCCATAAAAATGGAGCTCTATAGGAGAAAGCCCTGCCTCCAGCTGTTTGCTTAGAAATTCTAGAGACAGTAAGGAGGCCTGCATCTTGTGACCGTAGGGTACGTGTAGGTATGTACGGCAGGACCAAATCGGAAAGATAGGTAGGAGCAAGCCCATGTAATACTTTGTAGAGGAGCAGTAAAACCTTGAAATCCGCCATTGCCTTAACAGGAAGCCAGTGTAGAGAAGCTAGCACAGGATTAATATGATCACATTTTTTGGTTCTAGTCAAGATTCTAGCAGCTGTTTTTAGCATTAACTGAAGTTTATTTAGTGCTTTACCCGGGTAGCCGGAAAGTAGAGCATTGCAGTAGTCTAACCTAGAAGTGACAAAAGCATGGATGAATATGTCTGCATCATTTTTGGACAGAAAGTGTATGATTTTTGCAATGTTACGTAGATGGAAAAATGCTGTCTTTGAAACAGTCTTGATATGTCCGTCAAAAGAGAGATCAGGGTCCAGTATAACACCAAGGTCCTTCACTGTTTTATTTGAGACGACTGTACAAACATCAATTTACTGTTGATTTGTCAGAGGACAAACCATCCAGAGAAAAACTGATATCTTTCCGACAGATAAGATATAAACCAGGCCAGAACTTGTCCGTGTAGGTGAATTTGGGTTTCCTATCTCTCCAAAAGAATGTGGTGATCGATGGAATCAAAAGCAGCACTAAGGTCTAGGAGCACGAGGACAGATGCAGAGCCTCGGACTGACGCCATTAAAAGGTAATTTACCACCTTCACATGTGCAGTCTCAGTGCTATTATGGGGTCTAAAACCAGACTGAAGCGTTTCGTATACATTGTTTGTCTTCAGGAAGGCAGTGAGTTGCTACGCAATAGCTTTTTCAAAATTTTTTGAGAGGAATGGGAGATTCGAAAGAGGCCAATAGTTTTTTATATTTTCTGGGTCAAGGTTTGGTTTTTTCAAGAGAGGCTTTTTTACTGCCACTTAGTGAGTTTGGTACACATCCGGTGGATAGAGAGCTGTTTATTATGTTCAACATAGGATGTCCACGCACAGGAAGCAGCTCTTTCAGTAGTTTAGTTGGAATAGGGTCCAGTATGCAGCTTGAATGTTTAGAGGCCATGATTATTTTCATCAATGTGTCAAGAGATATAGTACTAAAAAACTTGAGTGTCTCCCTTGATCCTAGGTCCTGGCAGAGTTATGCAGACTCAGGACAACTGAGGAATACGCAGATTTAAAGAGGCATCCGTAATTTGCTTTCTAATATCATGATCTTTTTCTCAAAGAAGTTCATGAATTTATCACTGCTGAAGTGAAAGCCATCCTCTCTTGGGGAATGCTGCTTTTTAGATAGCTTTGCGACAATTTCAAAAATATGTTTTGGATTGTTCTTATTTTCCTCAATTAAGTTGGAAAAATAGGATAATCGAGCAGCAGTGAGGGCTCTTCGATACTGCACGGTACTGTCTTTCCAAGCTAGTCAGAAGACTTCCAGTTTGGTGTAGCGCCATTTCCGTTCCAATTTTCTGGAAACTTGATTCAGAGCTCGGGTGTTTTCTGTATACCTGGGAGCTAGTTTCTTATAACAAATGTTTTTTGTTTTTAGGGGTGCGATGGCGTCTAGGGTATTGTGTAAGGTTACATTGAGTTCCTCAGTTAGGTGGTTAAATGATTTTTGTACTCTGATGTCCTTGGGTAGGTGGAGGGAGTTTGGAAGGGCATCTAGGAATCTTTGGGTTTTCAGAGAATTTATAGCACGACTTTTGATGATCCTTGGTTGGTGTCTGAGCAGATTATTTGTTGTGATTGCAAACGTAATAAAATGGTGGTCCGATAGTCCAAGATTATGAGGAAAAACATTAAGATCCACAACATTTATTCGACGGGACAAAACTAGGTCCAGAGTATGACTATGGCAGTGAGTAGGTCCGGAGACATGTTGGACTAAACCCACTGAGTCAATAGCCTTTTGGAGTGGGTCTGTGGACTTTTCCATGTGAATATTAAAGTCACCAAAAATTTGAATATTATCTGCCATGACTACAAGGTCCAATAGGAATTCAGGGAACTCAGTGAGGAATGCTGTATATGGTCGAGGATGCCTGCAAACAGTAGCTATAAAATGATTGAGTAGGCTGCATAGATTTCATGACTAGAAGCTTAAATGATGAAAACGTCGTTTTTTTTGTAAATTGACATTTGCTGTCATAAATGTTAGCAACACCTCCGCCTTTGCGGGATGCGCGGGGGTTATGGCCACTAGTGTAACCAGGAGGTGAGGCCTCATTTAACATAGTACATTCATCAGGCTTAAGCCATGTTTCAGTCAGTCCAATCACATCAAGATTATGATCAGTGATTAGTTAATTCACTATAACTGCCTTGGAAGTGAGGGATCTAACATTAAGTCATCCTATTTTGAGATGTGAGGTATCACAATTTCTTTCAATAATGGCAGGAATGGAGCAAGTCTTTATTCCAGTGAGATTCCTAATGCGAATACCGCCATGTTTAGTTTTGCCCAACCTAGGTCGAGGCACAGACACAGTCTCAATAGGGATAGCTGAGCTGACTACACTGACTGTGCTCGTGGCAGACTCCACTAACCTGGCAGGCTAGCTAATAGCCTGCTGCCTAGTCTGCACCCTATCTCATTGTGGAGCTAGGGGAGTTAGAGCCCTGCCTATGTTCGTAGATAAGATGAGATCACCATTCCAGCTAGGATGGAGTACGTCACTCCTCAACAGCCCCAGGCTTGGTCCTGTTTGTGGGTGAGTCCCAGAAAGAGGGCCAATTATCTACAAATTCTATCTTTTGGGAGGGGCAGAAACAGTTTTCAACCAGCGATTGAGTTGTGAGACACTGCTGTAGAGCTCATCACTCCCCCTAACTGGGAGAGGGCCAGAGACAAATACTCGATGCCGACACATCTTTCTAGCTGATTTACACGCTGAAGCTATGTTGCGCTTGGTGACCTCTGACTCTTTCCACCTAACATCGTTGGTGTCGACGTGGATAACAATATCCCTATACTCTCTACACTCTGCAGTTTTAGCTTTAGCCAGCACCATCTTCAGATTAGCCTTTACGACGGTAGCCCTGCCCCCTGGTAAACAGTGTATGATCGCTGGATGATTCGTTTTCAGTCTAATACGGCGGGTAATGGAGTTGCCAATGACTAGGGTTTTCAGTTTGTTAGAGCTAATTGTGGGAGGCTTTGGCATCTCAAACCCTATAACGGGAGGAGTAGAGACCAGAGAAGGCTCGGCCTCTAACTCCGACTCGCTGCTTAATGGGGAGAACCGGTTGAAAGTTTCTGTCTGCTGAATGAGTGACACCGGTTGAGCATTCCTACAGCATTTCCTTCCAGAAGCCATGAGAAAGTTGTCCGACTGCGGGGACTGTGCGACGGGATTTATACTACTATCTGTACTTACTGGTGGCACAGACGCTGTTTCATCCTTTCCTACACTTAAATTACCCTTGCCTAACGATTGCGTCTGAAGCTGGGCTTGCAGCACAGCTATCCTCGTCGTAAGGCGATCTCATATGATGAGAGAGAGACTGACTTTTGTACCCCCCTATTTCAATTATTGAACCGTGCCTACTTTGAGTATGGAGGTATTATCCATGTTTGGGGTTGGGTACTCTTAGCTTCTACTTGGTCACAATCCCGGATCCGGGAGCACCCTCATGCGTAAAAAAGCTGACTAGCATAGCCTAGCATAGCGCCACAAGTAAATACTAGCATCTAAATATCATGAAATCACAAGTCCAAGACACCAGATGAAAGATACACATCTTGTGAATCCAGCCATCATTTCTGATTTTTAAAATGTTTTACAGGGAAGACACAATATGTATTTACATTTACATCTAAGTCATTTAGCAGACGCTCTTATCCAGAGCGACTTACAAATTGGTGCATTCACCTTATGATATCCAGTGGAACAACCACTTTACAATAGTGCATCTAACTCTTTTGAGGGGGGGGGGTTAGAAGGATTACTTTATCCTATCCTAGGTATTCCTTAAAGAGGTGGGGTTTCAGGTGTCTCCGGAAGGTGGTGATTGACTCCGCTGACCTGGCGTCGTGAGGGAGTTTGTTCCACCATTGGGGTGCCAGAGCAGCGAACAGTTTTGACTGGGCTGAGTGGGAACTGTACTTCCTCAGAGGTAGGGAGGCGAGCAGGCCAGAGGTGGATGAACGCAGTGCCCTTGTTTGGGTGTAGGGCCTGATCAGAGCCTGAAGGTACGGAGGTGCCGTTCCCCTCACAGCTCCGTAGGCAAGCACCATGGTCTTGTAGCGGATGCGAGCTTCAACTGGAAGCCAGTGGAGAGAGCGGAGGAGCGGGGTGACGTGAGAGAACTTGGGAAAGTTGAACACCAGACGGGCTGCGGCGTTCTGGATGAGTTGTAGGGGTTTAATGGCACAGGCAGGGAGCCCAGCCAACAGCGAGTTGCAGTAATCCAGACGGGAGATGACAAGTGCCTGGATTAGGACCTGCGCCTATTTCTATTAGCTAACCACGATAGCAAAAGACACAACTTTTTTTTCCCAACATTTTTTTACTGCATAGGTAGCTATCACAAATTCGACCAAATAAAGATATAAATAGTCATTAACCAAGAAACAACTTCATCAGATGACAGTCTGATAACATATTTATTGTATAGCATATGTTTTGTTCGAAAAATGTGCATACTTCAGGTATAAATCATAGTTTTACATTGCAGCCACCATCACAACTCTCACCAAAGCAACTAGAATAACTACAGAGAGCAACGTGAATTACCTAAATACTCATCATAAAACATTTATGAAAAATACACAGTGTACAGCAAATGAAAGACAAAGATCTTGTGAATCCAGCCAATATTTCAGATTGTTTAAGTGTTTTACAGCGAAAACACAATATAGCATTATATTAACTTACTACAATAGCCAACCACACAACAGCATTGATTCAAGCCAACAATAGCGATAACGAATAAACCAGCAAAATATATTAATTTTTTTCACTAACCTTCTCAAACTTCTTCAGATGACAGTCCTATAACATCATATTACACAATACATATAGAGTTTGTTCGAAAATGTGCATATTTAGCGGCACAAATCGTGGTTATACAATGAGAATAGTAGCCAAGCTGCAAAGAAAATGTCGGGAGAAATCTTGGGAGAGGCACTTAACCTGTTGGGAATGGGGGCGCTGTTTAGACTATTTATGCTAATTTGGCTAATTTTTGAAACGGCTTCCCACAAAATCCTTGATCGTACAATATGCATATTATTATTATTATTGGATAGAAAACAGTCTATAGTTTCTATAGGAGTTGAAATTTTGTCTCTAAGTGGAACAGAGCCCATTCTACAGCAATTTCCCTGACATGGAGTCAGATTTGAGAAATGTTGGCCACTCTTCTGAAGTCAGTTAAAAGGGCACTGTCGTTGCTATGACTATACGGACACTTCTTACGTCTTCCCCTGGATGCCTTTACGTGATGACGATTCCAATGGGGTCGATTGCGCGTTCACAGGCCCCACAAATGAAAAAACCCTGAAGCTAGTCATTCTTTTGGAGCTGCGTCATGCGCCTAGAGGACACCGGCCCGCACCTTTTCCAAGCATTAGTGAAGGGAGTAATATTACTCGGGTCATGTTTCTACTCGTTATGGGAGTTAAAAACATCATAAGGTAGTTAATTTAAAGCGTTTTATAGCAATTTATATCCGTTTAGTGCGATTTTGGGACATTTATTTTTGCAACGATGTGAAAAGTTGGGCACGCTTTTCAGTTCATCCCGAACGCAGTTGACATTTCCACATGGCAAGAGGACAGCTTTCCACCAAAAGACGATTTCTCCCAAGAAAGGATCCTTTGCCCAAGATACTGATGGAAGAACAGCTCAAGGTAGGACATTTTTATTATGATAAATCGTGTTTCTGTCGAAACATTTTAGTGGCTTAGGACGCCATGTTTTTTGACGTAGCTTCGCTTGGCGCAAACTGTATTGAAAAGTAAGGATAAATTAAAAAATGTAATAACGCAATTGTATTAAGAATTAAATTGTCTATCAATCCCTGTCCACCCTATATTTTTTAGTCACGTTTATGAGTATTTATGTATAAGAGTAGATCACTGTCTAAGTGGCGCAAGGACTTTTTCTTTACCAGCTTGTCTACATTTCACATTGTCTAACCATGATTTTGGTGGCTAAATATAAACATTTTCGATCAAACTGTATATGCATGTTGTAATGTGATGTTACAGGAGTGTCATCGGAAGAATTCTGAGAAGGTTAGTGAAAAAATTAATATCTTTTGGCGATGTTGATGTTATCGCTCACTTTGGCTAGAATCAATGCTGGGCTGCTATGTGCTATGTGCTATGCTAATATAACGATTTATTGTGTTTTCGCTGTAAGACACTTAGAAAATCTGAAATATTGTCTGTATTCACAGGATCTGTGTCTTTCGATTCGTGTATGCTGTGTATTTTTACGAAATGTTTGATGATTAGTAAGTAGGTAAACACGTTGCTCTAAGTAGTTTTTCTATTCCATTTGTGACGGTGGGTGCAATTGTAACCTATGCCATCTACCTGAAATATGCATTTTTTTCTAACAAAACCTATCCCATACCATAAATATGTTATCAGACTGTCATCTGATGAGTTTTTTTGTTGGTTAGGGGCTATAAATATCTTAGTTTAGCCGAATTGGTGATGGCTACTGGTGTTGGTGGACAAATAAAAGATGGTGGATTATGCTAATGTGTTTTTAGGTAATAGATGTACATCTTTACATATTGTGTCTTCCCTGTAAAACATTTTAAAAATCGGAAATGTTGACTGGATTCACAAGATCTGTGTCTTTCATTAGCTGTATTGGACTTTAATGTGTGAAAGTTAAATATTTTAAAAAAATATTTTTTTTGAATTTCGCGGCACTGGTTTTTCAGTGGGGGGGGGGGGGGTGTGCCGCTAGCGCCACGCTGATCCTAGACAGGTTAATCTAATCAATAACTAATCATGAACTTGACTAAAAAATACAGGTTGGACAGCAAATGAAAAATACATTAGTTCTTAATGCAACCGCTGTGTTAGATTTTTAAAATTAACGTTACTACGACATACAGCGTGCGTTAACCTGTCTAGGATCAGCGTGCCGCTAGCGGCACACCCCCCCCCCCCCCCACTGAAAAACCAGTGCCGCGAAATTCAAAAAAAATATTTTTTTTAAATATTTAACTTTCACACATTAAAGTCCAATACAGCTAATGAAAGACACAGATCTTGTGAATCCAGTCAACATGTCCGATTTTTAAAATGTTTTACAGGGAAGACACAATATGTAAAGATGTACATCTATTACCTAAAAACACATTAGCATAATCCACCATCTTTTATTTGTCCACCAACACCAGTAGCCATCACCAATTCGGCTAAACTAAGATATTTATAGCCCCTAACCAACAAAAAAACTCATCAGATGACAGTCTGATAACATATTTATGGTATGGGATAGGTTTTGTTAGAAAAAAATGCATATTTCAGGTAGATGGCATAGGTTACAATTGCACCCACCGTCACAAATGGAATAGAAAAACTACTTAGAGCAACGTGTTTACCTACTTACTAATCATCAAACATTTCGTAAAAATACACAGCATACACGAATCGAAAGACACAGATCCTGTGAATACAGACAATATTTCAGATTTTCTAAGTGTCTTACAGCGAAAACACAATAAATCGTTATATTAGCATAGCACATAGCACATAGCAGCCCAGCATTGATTCTAGCCAAAGTGAGCGATAACATCAACATCGCCAAAAGATATTAATTTTTTCACTAACCTTCTCAGAATTCTTCAGATGACACTCCTGTAACATCATATTACACAATCCATATAGAGTTTGATCGAAAACGTTTATATTTAGCCACCAAAATCATGGTTAGACAATGTGAAATGTAGCTCAGCTGGTCAGAAAATGTCCTTGCGCCACTTAGACAGTGATCTACTCTTATACATAAATACTCATAAACGTGACTAAAAAATATAGGGTGGACAGGGATTGATAGACAATTTAATTCTTAATACAATTGCGGAATTACATTTTTTAATTTATCCTTACTTTTCAATACAGTTTGCGCCAAGCGAAGCTACGTCAAAAAACATGGCGTCCTAAGCCACTAAAATGTTTCGACAGAAACACGATTTATCATAATAAAAATGTCCTACTATGAGCTGTTCTTCCATCAGTATCTTGGGCAAAGGATCCTTTCTTGGGAGTAATCGTCTTTTGGTGGAAAGCTGTCCTCTTGCCATGTGGAAATGCCAACTGCGTTCGGGATGAATTGAAAAGCGTGCCCAGCTATTCACATCGTTTCAAAAATAAATGTCCCAAAATCGCACTAAACGGATATAAATTGCTATAAAACGCTTTAAATTAACTACCTTATGATGTTTTTAACTCCTATAACGAGTGAAAAGATGACCTGAGAAATATAACAGGCTAAACTAACGCTTGGAACAGGAGCGGGTCGGTGTCTTCCACGCGCGTTACGCACCAAGAAAAGACTTGCTAGCTACAGGGTTTTTTCATTTGTAGTGCCTGTGAACGCGCAATCGACCCCATTGGAATCGTCATCACGTAAAGGCATCCAGGGGAAGACGTAAGAAGTGTCCGTATAGTCATAGCAATAACAGTGCCCTTTTAACTGACTTCAGAACAGTGGCCAACATTTCTGAAATCTGACTCCATGTCAGGGAAATTGCTGTAGAATGGGCTCTGTTCCACTTAGAGACAAAATTTCAACTCCTATAGAAACTATAGACTGTTTTCTATCCAATAATAATAATAATATGCATATTGTACGATCAAGGATTTTGTGGGAAGCCGTTTCAAAAATTACCCAATTAGCATAAATAGTCTCAACAGCGCCCCCATCCTCAACAGGTTAAAGCGAGACCGCACCGAAATTAATGGCGGAATAGTAGGTCAACATTTTTCAACAGAACAACGAATTAACTTCATAAATAGTTCTTACTTTTTGATGAGCTTCCATCAGAATCTTGGGCAAGTTGTCCTTTGTCCAGAATCATCGTTGCTCGGTTGTAGATTGCCGTCTTCAACTTAGGAATTAGCAGCAAACATTAGCTATGTGGCCCAGACGTGCCCAACTCACTATAACGCAGCACAAAGAAATATCCGAAAATCGCAATATACTGATATAAACTGATATAACTCGGTTTAAAATAACTACATTATGATGTCTTTAACCTGTCTAGGATGAGGGTGCCGCTAGCGGCACTCCCCCCCCACCCCCACTGAAAAACCAGTGCCGCGAAATTAAAAAAATATTATTTTTTTTAATATTTAACTTTCACACATTAAAGTCCAATACAGCTAATGAAAGACACAGATCTTGTGAATCCAGCCAACATGTCCGATTTTCAAAATGTTTTACAGGGAAGACACAATATGTAAAGATGTACATCTATTACCTAAAAACACATTAGCATAATCCACCATCTTTTATTTGTCCACCAACACCAGTAGCTATCACCAATTCGGCTAAACTAAGATATTTATAGCCCCTAATCAAGAAAAAAACTCATCAGATGACAGTCTGATAACATATTTATGGTATGGGATAGGTTTTGTTAGAAAAAAGTGCATATTTCAGGTAGATGGCATAGGTTACAATTGCACCCACCGTCACAAATGGACTAGAATAACTACATAGAGCAACGTGTTTACCTACTTACTAATCATCAAACATTTCGTAAAAATACACAGCATACACTAATCGAAAGACACAGATCCTGTGAATACAGACAATATTTCAGATTTTCTAAGTGTCTTACAGCGAAAACACAATAAATCGTTATATTAGCATAGCACATAGCACATAGCAGCCCAGCATTGATTCTAGCCAAAGTGAGCGATAACGTCAACATCGCCAAAATATATTAATTTTTTCACTAACCTTCTCAGAATTCTTCAGATGACACTCCTGTAACATCATATTACACAATCCATATAGAGTTTGATCAAAAATGTTTATATTTAGCCACCAAAATCATGGTTAGACAATGTGAAATGTAGCCCAGCTGGTGAGAAAATGTCCGTGCGCCATATTAGACAGTGATCTACTCTTATACATAAATACTCATAAACGTGACTAAAAAATATAGGGTGGACAGGGATTGATAGACAATTTAATACTTAATACAATCGCGGAATTACATTTTTTAAATTATCCTTACTTTTCAATACAGTTTGCGCCAAGCGAAGCTACGTCAAAAAACATGGCGTCCTAAGCCACTAACATTTTTCGACAGAAACACGATTTATCATAATAAAAATGTCCTACTTTGAGCTGTTCTTCCATCAGTATCTTGGGCAAAGGATCCTTTCTTGGGTCTAATCGTCTTTTGGTGGAAAGCTGTCCTCTTGCCATGTGGAAATGCCAACTGCGTTCGGGATGAACTGGAAGCGTGCCCAGCAATTCACAGCGTTTCAGAAATAAATGTCCCAAAATCGCAGTAAACGGATATAAATTGCTATAAAACGCTTTAAATTAACTACCTTATGATGTTTTTAACTCCCATAACGAGTAGAAACATGACCAGAGTAATATTACTCCCTCCACTAATGCTTGGAACAAGTGCGGGTCGATGTCCTCCAGGCGCATTACGCAGCAAGAAAAGAGTTCCTAGCTACAGGGTTTTTTAATTTGTAGTGCCTGTGAACGCGCAATCGACCCCATTAAATCGTCATCACGTAAAGGCATCCAGGGGAAGACGTAAGCAGTGTCCGTATACTCATAGCAATAACTGCGGCCTTTTAACTGACTCCAGATCAGGGGCCAACATTTCTGAAATCTGACTCCATGTCAGGGAAATTGCTGTAGAATGGGTTCTGTTCCACTTAGAGACAAAATTTCAACTCCTATAGAAACTATAGACTGTTTTCTATCCAATAATAATAATAATATGCATATTGTACGATCAAGGATTTTGTGGGAAGCCGTTTCAAAAATTACCCAATTAGCATAAATAGTCTCAACAGCGCCCCCATCCTCAACAGGTTAAAGCGAGACCGCACCGAAATTAATGGCGGAATAGTAGGTCAACATTTTTCAACAGAACAACGAATTAACTTCATAAATAGTTCTTACTTTTTGATGAGCTTCCATCAGAATCTTGGGCAAGTTGTCCTTTGTCCAGAATCATCGTTGCTCGGTTGTAGATTGCCGTCTTCAACTTAGGAATTAGCAGCAAACATTAGCTATGTGGCCCAGACGTGCCCAACTCACTATAACGCAGCACAAAGAAATATCCGAAAATCGCAATATACTGATATAAACTGATATAACTCGGTTTAAAATAACTACATTATGATGTCTTTAACCTGTCTAGGATGAGGGTGCCGCTAGCGGCACTCCCCCCCCACCCCCACTGAAAAACCAGTGCCGCGAAATTAAAAAAATATTATTTTTTTTAATATTTAACTTTCACACATTAAAGTCCAATACAGCTAATGAAAGACACAGATCTTGTGAATCCAGCCAACATGTCCGATTTTCAAAATGTTTTACAGGGAAGACACAATATGTAAAGATGTACATCTATTACCTAAAAACACATTAGCATAATCCACCATCTTTTATTTGTCCACCAACACCAGTAGCTATCACCAATTCGGCTAAACTAAGATATTTATAGCCCCTAATCAAGAAAAAAACTCATCAGATGACAGTCTGATAACATATTTATGGTATGGGATAGGTTTTGTTAGAAAAAAGTGCATATTTCAGGTAGATGGCATAGGTTACAATTGCACCCACCGTCACAAATGGACTAGAATAACTACATAGAGCAACGTGTTTACCTACTTACTAATCATCAAACATTTCGTAAAAATACACAGCATACACTAATCGAAAGACACAGATCCTGTGAATACAGACAATATTTCAGATTTTCTAAGTGTCTTACAGCGAAAACACAATAAATCGTTATATTAGCATAGCACATAGCACATAGCAGCCCAGCATTGATTCTAGCCAAAGTGAGCGATAACGTCAACATCGCCAAAATATATTAATTTTTTCACTAACCTTCTCAGAATTCTTCAGATGACACTCCTGTAACATCATATTACACAATCCATATAGAGTTTGATCAAAAATGTTTATATTTAGCCACCAAAATCATGGTTAGACAATGTGAAATGTAGCCCAGCTGGTGAGAAAATGTCCGTGCGCCATATTAGACAGTGATCTACTCTTATACATAAATACTCATAAACGTGACTAAAAAATATAGGGTGGACAGGGATTGATAGACAATTTAATTCTTAATACAATCGCGGAATTACATTTTTTAAATTATCCTTACTTTTCAATACAGTTTGCGCCAAGCGAAGCTACGTCAAAAAACATGGCGTCCTAAGCCACTAACATTTTTCGACAGAAACACGATTTATCATAATAAAAATGTCCTACTTTGAGCTGTTCTTCCATCAGTATCTTGGGCAAAGGATCCTTTCTTGGGTCTAATCGTCTTTTGGTGGAAAGCTGTCCTCTTGCCATGTGGAAATGCCAACTGCGTTCGGGATGAACTGGAAGCGTGCCCAGCAATTCACAGCGTTTCAGAAATAAATGTCCCAAAATCGCAGTAAACGGATATAAATTGCTATAAAACGCTTTAAATTAACTACCTTATGATGTTTTTAACTCCCATAACGAGTAGAAACATGACCAGAGTAATATTACTCCCTCCACTAATGCTTGGAACAAGTGCGGGTCGATGTCCTCCAGGCGCATTACGCAGCAAGAAAAGAGTTCCTAGCTACAGGGTTTTTTAATTTGTAGTGCCTGTGAACGCGCAATCGACCCCATTAAATCGTCATCACGTAAAGGCATCCAGGGGAAGACGTAAGCAGTGTCCGTATACTCATAGCAATAACTGCGGCCTTTTAACTGACTCCAGATCAGGGGCCAACATTTCTGAAATCTGACTCCATGTCAGGGAAATTGCTGTAGAATGGGTTCTGTTCCACTTAGAGACAAAATTTCAACTCCTATAGAAACTATAGACTGTTTTCTATCCAATAATAATAATAATATGCATATTGTACGATCAAGAATTTTGTGGGAAGCCGTTTCAAAAATTACACGATTAGCATAAATAGTGACAACAGCGCCCCCATCCTCAACAGGTTAACACCTATATCGAATAAAATCAGAGCCGGATATATCTAAGGCCTATAACGAGAGCTTTTCAGAATGCCATCCTGAGGTCTGTCTTGCGCCATGACGAACGTTGAAAAGAGTGCACCCCACGTTCCAAGACCATTTATATGGCCTCAGATCTGCCTAGCAACTCCATTCCAATTCTCACTGCTTGCTGACATCTAGGGGATAGGCGTATGCAGTGCATGTCGACCAATAGAAGACATGCAAATTAATAAACTGACCCCAGAACAGACGGCCTTATTTCAGATTTCTCACTTCCTGACAGGAAGTTTGCTCCAACTTGAGTTCTGTTTTACTCACAGATATAATTCAAACGGTTTTAGAAACTAGAGTGTTTTCTATCCAATAGTAATAATAATATGCATATTGTACGAGCAAGAATTGAGTACGAGGCAGTTTAATTTGGGAACGAATTTTTACAAAGTGAAAACAGCACCCCCTATTGAGAAAAGGTTTTAAGACTGCTCAAAGACATTTATCAAATGGATTAACTTGATATATGCTGCAGTAGGTTATAATAAACTGAAAATTGCATGTCAATTCATAAACCATGTTTCATGGAATCGGTACATCGAAAATCTCTTCCCAACTATTTTGCAATCTAAATGGCATAGCTGTCAAGTTTTTGGTCCTTAAATAAAACGGGTATATATTTTTTATTTATCACAATTTTCTTGAACCAATTTTGTTATTAAAAAACTTTTTAGGGCTATGCGTCCCGCTAGCGGGACAACATCTGGTGAATCTGAAGGGCGCAGGATTCAAATAAATAACCATTACGAATTTCCAAGACTATGTCTCCGTACTAAAACTGATATTTCTTATTCGTTTTGGAAGTTACAAGCCTTGAACATAGACTACTGACACCCTGTGGAAGCCATAGGAATTGCATCATGGGAGCAGAAAGCCCTTATACTTGCCATTGTAAAAAAATATAATTGTTTGAATTTTCTTTGGATTTTCTCCTACCATATATCTATTGTGATTTTCTCCCACATTATTTTAACATTTCTACAAACTTCAAAGTGTTTTCTTTCCAATGGTACCAATTATATGCATATCCTGGATTCAGGGCCTGAGCAAAAGGCAGTTTACTTTGGGCACGTCACTCAGGCAGAAATTGAGAAAAAAGGAGCCCTAAGAAGTTATTAATTAATGCAGGGCCGACAGACAAGTTCCTTACTTTTTACCCCTTCCACTTGATAAAGGTTCCAATTGATAAAGTGTTGTTTATCAATTAGTATATTTGAGTTTAACCACAATATTTGCTGTATTATTTGTTCTGTCTTTTCTGGTGGATTAAACTGAACTTTCTATGGCTTGTTTAAAAAAGAACGATATTTTGGAGATGATTTTGTTTCAATTAACAGAAAGTGAGCAGTTGTAATCTGATTAAGTTCATATGGGCAGGTGGGCAGGTGGGACGGTAGCGTCCAACATCCGGTGAAATTGCAGAGCGCGAAATTCAATAATACTAATTTCAAATATTTAACATTCTTGAAAATATATGTTATATATCAAAATAAAGCTTAATTTCTTGTTAATCCAGCCGTGGTGTCAGATTTCAAAAAGGCTTTACGGCGAAAGCACACCATGCGATTATCTGAGGACAGCACCCCGCATACAAAGACATGAAAATCATTTTTCAACCAGACAGGTGCGACACAAAAGTCAGAAATAGCCATATAATTAATGCCTTACCTTTGAAGATCTTCTTCTGTTGGCACCCCAAAATGTCCCAGAAACATCAAAAATGAACATTTTGTTCGATAATGTCCTTCTTAATGTCCCAAAAATGTCAATTTATTTGTCATGTTTGATTCAGAAATACACCGGTTTCAACTCGCCCAACATGCCTACAAAGTCTCTAATATGTTACCTGTAAACTTGGTCCAAACATTTCAAACAATGTTCCTAATCCAAACTCAGGTACCCTAAAACGTAAATAATCGATACAATTTAAGACAGAATAAACTGTTTCTAATACCGGATAAAAACAACGTGGAGCGCACTCCTGTTTACACGCACCAAAACAGTAGTCCACCTGGAGTGACACTTACAATGAATAGGACTACTTCTTAATTTCTCAAAAGAAAAACACTGAACAATTTCTAAAGACTGTTGACATCTAGTGGAACTGCAACCAGGTTCCTAATAATAAGGGTATCCATAGAAACCCTTTGGAAATTCCTATGACCTAAATTTTATTTGTTTGTCCTCAGGGTTTCACCTGCCAAATCAGTTCTGATATACTCACAGACATTATTTTAAGTTTTATAAACTTTAGAGTGTTTTCTATCCAAATCTCCCAATATATATATATATGCATATCCTAGCTTCTGGGCCTGAGTAACAGGCAGTTTACTTTGGGCACGCTTTTCATCCGATCTCAAAATACTGCCCCCGACCCAGGAGAGGTTAAAGTGAAAAAGGCCATTATTGTACATGGGGTGAGACATTCTTACTAATTTGTAAATAAAGCCAGTTTGTTATTTAGAATGATTTATTTCTGTTTTTAGACGGAGAGAAACCAAAAGCCCACCGTGCCTATTTTACGAAAATCGTCAGCCCACATGTCAAGTGAAATTCCCCCATTGTATTTATCCAAGTTCACTCTTCTCCAGGACCAACAACAGTTTTTGGTTGCCTGATGCAGGACTCTAGTGCCAGAGAAGAGAGAATCTCAGACTGAAAATGCCTCCATTAATTGCCAGAGTTTAGACTACCAATAGATCAGCGTTCTATCTCCCCCTTGTGATAGTGTGGTGCAATGACAGAATGCCACCATGTACCATTAACGGTCGCGGCTTAAGCTCATGACTTTTAAAGGAAGAACCACTGTCGGTTACATTTACATTGGTGTTTGAGCTCCACTGATTGCCTTCTCTCTCGTACTTTCTCACTCTCTACCCCCCCTCTCTCATCTCCCCTTCCCAAACCAGTTGTTAAAGAGGAACACAATTGTCTCCAGACGTCCGTGTCTCCCAGGCTCGGCTAATGCTCAGAGAAAAATAATCATTATGTCAGCTGAGTAATTGCCTATAAAAAATAACTAGTGCATTTGCTTCCAGTTCTTAATTTTATTTCTTTTGAATTTGGATGAGTGCAGAATGAAGCACCTCTGAGCTGACATAGTAACTGCTCATCTTCCCATCCGCTCTGGTTCATCTAATGTTCCTCTAACATTCTACTTCAGATGTACATGCCAGGCTCTAACTCACAGAGATGCAGAGCTTTTATCCATGCGCTTTCACCACACCACCATCTGCTATGCTTGTTCTTCAAATCATTAGGGATCATAAGTCTGAACAGACACTCTACAGTACATAGAACTAGATCAACCCAGAGGAGAACAGAGACTTTTCCTTCTTCTGTATTTCTCTCTTATTTTAGCCAGTTAAGAATGTAGAGAATGGACAATTGGTAGACTGCACCACGCTGAGAGCACGGCATTGGAGTCATATTAAATTGATATATTCGTATGAAATGGACAACCCAGAGTTGGACAAAGTTACCAGCATCTCATTATGAGAGAACAGAGTAGCCACTCCACACGCCGGCCAGGGAGACCCATCCTAATCCCAGGGAAAAGCCTAGGAGAACACCACGGCTGTGATTGATTGGTCGTGTCAGTCAACACTCAGCACTTCAAACTCCCAACAAGGCATACTGGCTAGGTGGCTAAGCCTTGCAGACAGCCTGGACAAGTGTATCAAGATAGACAAGGCTTCAAGGTATCTTTTCGCTTAGATTACAGTATTCGTCGATAAGAGAGGCTCATCTTTTCTGCAATGTCCTCCCCACTGCAGCCTGGAAAAACGTTTCCTACTTATCCCCCCATTCCTATCCCTCAGACAGAATTTTATTCCCCAGAAAAACAACAAGACCCCCAAAAAAGCCAGAGCCACTCAAGACATACTGGCTTGTCCTTTTGCTTCCTTTGCTTAGGAAAACACGTCAGGCAGAATTACTGAAATAGATCGCTGTGGAGTTGTGCATCTAAAGATGGCATATCATGGGAGAAGTAGTTTTATTAATATATTTCACGAGGGAAAATCACATAGGGACCCAGGTCTTGTTTACAACTGAGCCGACAATTGAACACATACAAAATACACATTAAATATACATTTCAGGAGGGAAATTGTGTAGTCCTCTCTGAGAAAGTCTGCAATTTAGGTCTGAAAACAACCACGTGTTCTAACTTAAGGCTACATAACATGCAATGTGACAGGGAAATTCAAATCCGAGCCTGGAGGTCTGGAGTACTGCTGGTTTTCCGTTCTGTCTGATAATTAGGTCTAAATCAGTCTTTTGTTGAGGGAAGAATGGGTAAGATTGAAAATCTGCAGTGGATCTGGCTTCAAGGCTATGAAAAATGTGTCCCTTGGTTTGACTGTGATGTAGCAACAGTATACTGTCTTCTCCACAGCCTAGTTTGTACATACAGTGGGGCAAAAAAGTATTTAGTCAGCCACCAATTGTGCAAGTTCTCCCACTTAAAAAGATGAGAGAGGCCTGTAATTTTCATCATAGGTACACTTCAACTATGACAGACAAAATGAGAAAATAAAATCCAGAAAATCACATTGTAGGATTTTTAATGAATTTATTTGCAAATTATGGTGGAAAATAAGTATTTGGTCACCTACAAACAAACAAGATTTCTGGCTCTCACAGACCTGTAACTTCTTCTTTAAGAGGCTCCTCTGTCCTTCACTCGTTACCTGTATTAATGGCACCTGTTTGAACTTGTTATCAGTACTTGAAAGTGAGCTCAGGTATGTCATGTTCCATTGATCATCCTTGAGATGTTTCTACAACTTGATTGGAGTCTGTTGTGTATTGATATTCTAGTTTTGTCCCTTTAGGGCACCTGTAACCCCCTCTTGCTTACCTACGTTGAAATGTTTGGAATGTTCTTCCTGTAAAACGCATTAAACAATGCCCATGTTAATTTTTAGTCCCGTCTCATGTCCTGTCCTTATATTAGTTGTATAAGTAATACAGTGTGCTATACAACAAAACTGGTGACGAGGAAGAAACGTTCTCACGTTTGTGCTTATCATCTTCGACAGAAAGTCTGAGTTAAATTTGTTATTTTTTTCCGCTGTAGAAAGACGCAAACAAAGCGTGGAGCTAACCAGTCGAGTGATGCTAGCTAGCCTTTGATGTCACGGCAACGAGTGCCTCGAGGGATAGGAAGAGTTTCGCTGCGGGAGAAAGTGAAGTCAGCGTGAGTTAAAAGAAAGAAAAAAAGGGTCTGGGAGTAAGGAAGCGTCTGAAAAGTGTGAGAAAGAAAAATTTACCGAAAATGTCTGCATTGGAAATATAGGTACATTTTATGAATATGGAACAATGGAGTTCTTACACAGAACGTTTTGAGTACTTTGTGTTGGCAAATGGAACTAAAGCAGAAGTCGTTGTGCCAACATTTTTGACTGTTATGGGAGGAAAAACATTCCATCTACTGCGCAGCAAAGTAACGCCTGATAAATCATATGATGAAATTGTGGCTACCTTAAAAGGACATTATTCTCCCAAACCACTGATAATCGCAGTGAGATTCCGCTTTCATGAGAGAAATCAAGAGGAGGGGGGAATCAATCTCACAGTTTGTGGCTGTATTGAAACAGTTATCTGAACACTGCATTTGGCCGATCAATGAGTGACACTATACGTGATAGGTTAGTGCGTGGCATGCGCAGCGAGGCAATTCAGAAACGCCTTTTGACTGAGAGTAACTTAACATTGCAGAGAGCAATAGAAGTAAGTACGTCAATGGAAATGGCAAATAAAGACGCACAACAGCTAAGTGCATCGACCAAAGTGCATAAGGTGTCTACAAAGTTAAAAAAAAAGAAGGCAGGAGGTGCGAAGCCATGCTATCGCTGTGGGAAACCAGGTCACCAAGCAGAGGAGTGTTGGTGCAAAGACTTAGACTGCAGAAGTTGTGGGGAAAAGACACAATCAAACAAAAGTACTGAACAAAGGAAAAGCGACTTCAGGAAGTACAAAAATAAAGTCCATAAAATGGAGCACACGGAAGATGGCATGTTTTGTCCATTTCAGACAATGGACACGGGTACAGGGTGACACCGCTACTGGATGGAAATGCAGTACGGAGGCAAGTGGAAACTGGAGCAGCCATATCTTTGCTGTCTGCGGCTGTATACAAGGAGAAACCACATCACCTCACACTGCAGCCCACAAAGATGACGCTGAAAACATACACCGGTGAGATTGTTCCAGTGAGAGGAAGCGTAATTGTTACAGTGGAGCTCAACAAACAGAAGGTAAAGCTACCACTCTACATTGTGAAAGGCAACCATCCAGCATTGCTAGGATGAACATGGCTGGAAAAGATCAAACTAAACTGGTAGGAAATTCACATGGTTGCAAAAGAGGACACAAACCTACACGGGATATTGAGGAGAAAAAAAAAAAATTCAAAGGAGAACTTGGCAGTATGAAGGACATAACAGTTAAACTGGCCGTGAAACCAGACAGCAAGCCAAAATTCTTCAAAGCTAGACCTGTCCCATATGCCATAAAACCAAAAGTTGAAATTGAGCTAAACGGACTAGTCGAGAGTGGAGTATTGGATCCAGTGAATGTTAGTGAATGGGCTACACCCGTTGTTCCAGTCATGGAAAAAGATGGATCAATCAGACTCTGTGGTGATTTCAAAGTCATCATTAACCCAGTCTTGACTGCTGAAAAATATCCACTACCCCTCATTGACGACCTCTTTTCTGGTTTAGCTGGAGGACAAAAATTCAGTAAGATAGACTTATGTCAGGCCTATCTACAGATGCATGTGGACCATGAGTCACAAAAACTGTTGACCATAGTGACTCACAAAGTCACTTCCTTTTGGAATCATCTCAGCTCCGGCCTTGTTTCAGAGAGCTATGGACCAGATACTGAGCTGGCTCACTGGGGTCCAATGTTACCTCGATGATCTACTCATCACCGGCAAAGACAAGCAGGAGCACCTGAGAAACACTCCCCACGCTACAACCAAAGTGGCACCTGTGTCAGCCGTGATGAAAAGACAGCTTTGCACGCGACTCGACCTCCAAAGACGAGACAGGTTGTACAGACACAACAGAGAGCACAGGTGGAGAGACGGAGCAAAGCAAAAGACAGGAGCTTCATAGCTGGAGAGAGAGTTCTTGCTCGGAACTACTGCAAAGGTCCAAAGTGGATACCAGCCACAGTGGTTAAACAAACAGGGCCTGTGTGCTACGTAGTTCACACACCAGAAAACATAATCTGGAGGAGACATGTGGATCAACTGTTGCCAGGAACCAACCTCAGAGATGACTCCTGTCAAGTGACAAACCATGATCAGCTACTGGAGACCTACCATGACTACGAGCTATCACCTGAACATCCACTGCAGCAACCTACAAATGTGGAAAGTGCTCCTGAACCAGCCAGAGTGCCTACTCAGGGTACTGTTGCACCCCAGTCTGGGCATACACCATCACCACTCAGACTCAGAGACAATGTGACTGTAGACTCACCCGTACGTCGTCATTACCCTGCAAGAGAAAGACGACCCCCTGACAGGTTGACTATTTAGTTCAGATTAACCTCCGACATCGGGGCAGAATACACCCCAGGGTTAAGTCTGGGGACTGAGGCAGTCTACCCTCTATACCTAGTTTAGAAAAGGTTATTCTGAAAAGTTCATTTATTTACATTAAGAGAACTTATATTAAAAAGAAAACAATAGGCAAAACAGTGAATATTAACTTTTTCCTTATGAGGCATCAAAGGTAAAGGGGGAGGAATATGTTGTGTATTGATATTCTAGTTTTGTCCCTTTAGGGCACCTGTAACCCCCTCTTGCTTACCTACGTTGAAATGTTTGGAATGTTCTTCCTGTAAAACGCATTAAACAATGCCCACGTTAATTTCTACCCCCGTCTCATGTCCTGTCCTTATATTAGTTGTATAAGTAATACAGTGTGCTATACAACAGAGTCGACCTGTGGTAAATTCAATTTATTGGACATGATTTGGAAAGCCACACACCTGTCTATATAAGGTCCCACAGTTGACAGTGCATGTCAGAGCAAAAACCAAGCCATGAGGTCGAAGGAATTGTCCGTAGAGCTCCAAGACATGATTGTGTTGAGGCAAACAAATTATGTAGCATTGTAGGTCTCCAAGAACACAGTGGCCTCCATCATTCTTAAATGGAAGAAGTTTGGAACCACCAAGACAGTTCCTAGAGCTGGCCGCCTGGCCATACTGAGCAATTGGGGGAGAAGGGCCTTGGTCAGGGAGGTGACCAAGAACCCGATGGTCACTGACAGAGCTCTAGAGTTCCTCTGTGGAGATGGGAGAACCTTCCAGAAGGGCAACCATCTCTGCTGCACTCCACCAATCAGGCCTTTATGGTAGAGTGGCCAGACGGAAGCCACTCCTCAGTAAAAGGCACATGACAGCCCGCTTGGAGCATGCCAAAAGACTCTCAGGCCATGAGAAACAAGATTCTTTGGTCGGATGAAACCAAGATTGAACTATTTGGCCTGAATGCCAATTGTCACGTCCGGAGAAAACCTGGCACCATCCTTCCAGTGAAGCATGGTGGTTGCAGCATCATGCTGTGGGGATGTTTTTCAGTGGCAGGGACTGTGAGACTAGTCCGGATCGAGGTAAAGATGAACATAGCAAAGTACAGAGATGTCGTTGATGAAAACCTGCTTCAGAGCACTCAGGACCTTCGACTGGGGTGAAGGTTCACCATCCAACAGGACAATGACCCTAAGCACACAGCCAAGATAATGCAAGAGTGGCTTTGGGAAAAGTCTGTTTTTGCTTCGTCATTATGGGGTATTGTGTGTAGATAGATGAGGACAAAAAACAATTTAATACATTTTAGAATAAGGTTGTAACCTAACAAAATGTGAAAAAAGTCAAGGGGTCTGAATACTTTCTGAAGGCACTGTATATAAGTGGTAAAGAGAACAGGTCCCAAAATTGACCCCATACAGTACACCTTTCGTAATATTGAGGAAACTACACTTGACACCATCACAAAGCACACATTGTGTCTTCTCTGGAAAATAGTAAACTATTTTCAAGACTCCTAATGTGTGACATATCACGAAGCTGAGTAAACAGCATCATCATTACAAAGGTGCACCTTGTGCTGGTTACAATAAAAGGCTACTCTAAAATGTGCAGTTTTGTCACACAACACATTGTCACAGATGTCTCATGTTTTGAGGGAGTTTGGGATTGGCATGCTGAGTGCAGTAATGTCCACCAGAGCAGTTGCCAGAGAATTTAATGTTAATGTCTCTACCATAAGCCATAATCGTTTTAGAGAATTTGGCATTACGTCCAACTGTCCTCACAACCGTAGACCACGTGTAACCACACCAGCCCAGGACCTTCACATCCGGCTTCTTCACCTGCGGGATCGTCCGAAAACAGCCACCCAGACAGCTGATGAAACTGAGGAGTATTTATGTCTGTAATACAGCCCTTTTGTGGCAAAAAAACTAATTCTGATTGGTATTATACCGAACAAAAATATAAATGCAACATGCAACAATTTCAACGATTTTAACTGAGTTACAGTTCATATAAGGAAATCAGTCATGGGTGGGCACAGGCCCACCCACTGGGGAGCCAGGCCCACCCATGGGTGATTTCCTTATATGAACTGTAACTCAGTAAAATCATTGAAATTGTTGCACGTTGAGTTTCTATTTTTGTTCAGTTTAATACCTTGCCTAGGCAAGATAGATAACTTGAATTGTGGACGTTAGTTAAGTTAGAAGGATCTCAGCCTTTATGCAGGGGGAGAACATGTTCTACTTTCCAAATCTTAAGGATAACACCAATAGCAATTGTCAATTAAATAATTGAGGTTAAAGGTTCAACAATGAGTTGAGAGCTATAGTAAGAAGTGGTTTTAAGTGAATCAGCCTGTGGAATCTGTGGATTTCTTTACATCGATCTTTAGTAAGGCACTTTAATACATCATAGACATCAAAGAGTTGAAATGAAAATAAAGTATGTGAGTTTTGTTAAACCATCATTCTCTATAATCTGTCCAGAGGTTACTAAAGTACTCCCTCTAGTGAAATTAATTACATTTTCATAGACTTTCCTTTCAAAGTGATGGCCAGCTGAAGCATAATGATTATTAAAATAAAAATGTAGTCTAGTAAGGGACCAGAGGCTGTCAAAACCTGCTGTGGCAATGAGGGGGTGGACTTTGGTTTCAAAGATTTGACCACTTTCCAGAAGTTGTAAGGATAACTACCACTCTCCGATACACAATTTAAGAAATATATTGATTTTGCTTTTCTAGCACACACCATTCAACATTTTAAAATGAGGCGAGGTTGACTTTGAGCAGAGAGGCACTTACTGAAACAATGTGAAGAACCGAGGATTTTAACACTAACAATATTGCATTGTGGGATATAATGACTAACATGGGGTGCCGAGAATGGACTGACGCCGTAAATTTTAAATGACACAAACGCGCACACAATAACGATGGGCTGAGTATAATGGAGCACAGGCAGTGGAGGATATTACGCCCGTCGTCGTGTAGGAGAGGCACTTGAGGTGTCATAAAGTCGTGAAGCAGTGAGAAGAGAGAGCACGGAGTGCAAAGTGAGTGCAGTCTATTTGCGGCTATCAGAGTTAGATGCTGATGGCGATGCATATTAAGCTAAAGCACACAGCAAGCTGATATGAGTGGCTATAAAAAAGCAGGCCCTCTCTGATCCAGTCCCCGTGTGGAGGGGTAGATGAGAACTCAGCTGGCCAGAACAGTCTTCATTATATTCAAGAGACCAGAACCCTGAGGTATCAGGTCTCAACAGCAGCCACTGCAGTCACTCTGGTAAAACCTGTGGTGGCCAGGAAATTACTTTGTTGACGTAGAGATCTGACATAATGATCTGGCACAGTTACAGCTGGACACATATACAGTCCTCTGTTTGGACAGTGAAGTTAAAAAGTTTAATTTGGCTCTATACTCCAGCATTTTGGATTTGCACCGTATTTGCACCCTATTCTCTACATAGTGCACTACTTTTTACCGGAGCCCTATGGGTATCCCTATGGGCCATGCTCAAAAGTAGTGCACAACAAAAGTAATAGGTTATCATTTGGAACTCAGAGAGTGATAGTCCCTCCACCACTACAAACACTCTGAGGGAGAGAACACAATGCATTGCCATGTATCTGCAGGAGAACTGGACTCCTCGCTTATCCTGGTTAATGCAGAGGCCTTTAGCATCCTGTCCTCATCATTAATCTGTGGCCACCTCCATCTTTCTTTCTTTCTCTCTGGCTTTTCCTCTGTTGCTGTTTCTCTCTTACCTACACACCTATCCATGCAAGCAATGCCACCTTTTATTTGAGGAGATTTTCATAGACATCTGTTTTACCGTTTCGAAATGAATGCACTTCATGTAACTAGTACACCCATTTGAAGATGCATAAGTCAGGCAGGTCACTCGTGATACAAGTCAGTATTCAACGTGCATCCATGTCTGAGGACGTCGGGAGATGACGTGGAAACAAGCCACTAGGGGCAACAGTGAGGGCTGTTACTTTCAAGTAGGGTGTTGTGGACGGGGATAGTGGATGGGCGTAAGCATCTGCCTCTGGTTCAAGAGGTCACATGTTTGAATCCAGCGATAGGAAGTTGTTTTTAATATTTTTATTTTAAGCCTATACCAAACCTTAACCCTGACCTTAACTATTCTGAGTTAATGCCTAACCTTAAGCATCTGCCTCTGGTTCTAAAGGTTGAATGTTCAAATCCAGCAATATGATGTTTTTTTTTGTTTTAACCTCTCTAGGGTACGTGGGATGGTAGCGTCCCACCTCGTCAACAGCCAGTGAAACTGCAGGGCGCCAAATTCAAAACAGAAATCTCATAATGAAAATTCATCAAACATACATGTATTTTACACCATTTTAAAGATACACTTGTTGTAAATCCAGCCACATTGTCCGATTTCAAAAAGGCTTTACGACGAAAGCAAACCAAACGATTATGTTAGGTCAGAGCCAAGTCACAGAAAAACACAGCCATTTTTCCAGCCAAAGAGAGTAGTCACAAAAAGCAGAAATATAGATTAAATTAAACACTAACCTTTGATGATCTTCATCAAATGACACTCATAGGACTTCATGTGACACTATACATGTATGTTTTGTTCGGTAAAGTTCATATTTATATCCAAAAATCTGAGTTTACATTGGCGCGTTATGTTCAGTAGTTCCCAAACATCCAGTGATTTTGCAGAGAGCCACATCAATTTACAGAAATACTCATACGAAAAGTCAAAACGTTCCATTACAGTCCGTAGAAACATGTCTAACGAAGTATAGAATCAATCTTTAGGATGTTTAACATAAATCTTCAATAATATTCCAACCGGAGAATTCCTTTGTCTGTAGAAATGCAATGGAACGCAAGCTAGCTATCAAGTGAACGCGCATGGTCAGCTCGTGGCACTCTGGGAGAGATCTTACTCAATCCCCTCTTATTTTCCTCCACTTCACAGTAGAAGCCACAAACAAGGTTCTAAAGACTGTTGACATCTAGTGGAAGCCGTAGGAAATGCAATATGACCCAATTTCCACTGCATCTTGGATAAGCAAATAGTTGAAAAACTACAAACCTCAGATTTCCCACTTCCTGGTAGGATTTTTTCTCAGATTCTTGCCTGCCATATGAGTTCTGTTATACTCACAGACATCATTCAAACAGTTTTAGAAACTTCAGAGTGTTGTCTATCCAAATATACTAATAATATGCAGATATATGCATATCCTAGCATCTGGGCCTGAGTAGCAGGCAGTTTACTCTGGACACGGTTTTTATCCGGACGTGAAACTGCTGCCCACTACCCCAAAGAATTTAAGCCTTTCCCAAACCCTAACCATTTGGAGTTAATGCCTAACCTTAACCATAAACACTTCATATTTTGACGTTTGGAACAAATTCGAAATTTGACGTTTGAGAAACAGGGATGAACATATAATTCTAACTTTCTCACTCATCATTATGCACGATTCATTCATGATTATCCAAAATCATGGTAGCATCCACATTAATGTATAACTACAACAACAGGCAGTAAACAAACAAGTGCTTGTGGTATTTTTCTGAAGGTAACGTGTTTGCCTGTGGTTGGTTTAAAGTATTAGGCAGGTCTAGTTTATGGTTGTATGAGCGTGAATATGTTGCTTGGATGGATGCATTGCTCCAACCTAACACACCCCACTCAGCTTTAGGATCTGAGTGAAACATTCATTATTGGTTTCATGTGTGTTGAGCCAAGGCCAGAGTGACAGCCCAAAGGATGGCAGACCCCCAGGGCCAGGACTGAGCAACCAACCAGCTAGTGATTGCCTAAATAGGTATCTCCCCTGACGTGGGCATGTTTTCAATTCTCGTATTCCCTGTAAGGAATCCACACCTCATGAAAGTTGCCCAGTACAACTTTAATCTTGTAATGCATCAAATCTAGTAATACACTGTCACGGATCCCTCCAGAAACTGAATTTACACACACCTGGCCCCTATTCCCATTGATTAGTAATTGTATAAGTGTGCCCTTTGTTCACTGTTGTCCTGTCGATTATTGTTCCAATGTCCGTTGGTCCTGTGAGTACCTGTGCTATGTTGTTTTGGCTTTCATGCCACGTGTACTGTGCAGATGATTACAGGTCTCTTCCCGTGGGATAATCATTGTGCGATTGTGTATTTATTTGAGGTACTCCTCGCTCTTTTGTTTGGGTCTCAACCCTGTGTTTGGTATGCGTGTTTGTTTGGTCTTCGTCCCTGTGCCTGTACACGGCACGCTGTAATTTGGGTAAAGAAATTCAAACAGGAAATACCCATGCTACAGACTATTCAATGCTGGTCTGACCAATTGGAATCCATGCTTCAAGATTGTTTTAATCACACGGACTGGAAAATGTTCTGGATAGCCTCTGAGAATAATATCGACAAATACACGTATACGGTGACTGAGTTTATCAGGAAATATATGGGAGATGTTGTACCCTTTGTGACTATTAAAACCTACCAAAACCAGAAACATTGGATAGATGGCAGTTTCGCGCAAACTGAAAGCACGAACCACCGCAGTTAACCATTGTGACTGGTAATATGGCAGAATACAAAATGTCAGCACGGAGACAAAGTGGATTTGCAATTCAACGGCTCAGACACGAGATGTATGTGGCTGGGTCTACAGACAATCACAGAATACGAAGGGAAAACCAGCCACTTCACGGACACCAATGTCTTGCTTCCGGATAAGCTAAACACCATTTTCGCCCGCTTTGAGGATAACACAGTGTCACCGACACAGCAAGCTACCAAGGACTGTGGGCTCTCCTTCTCCGTGGACGACGTGAGTAAGACATTTAAGCGTGTTAACTCTCGCAAGGCGGCATCTCTCTCATCCCAGACGGCATCCCTAGCCGCGTCCTCAGAGCATGCTCCGGCCAGCTGCCTGGAGTGTTTAAGGACATTTTCAATCTCTCTCTATCCCAGTCTGCTGTTCTCACATGCTTCACGATGTCCACCATTGTTCCTGTAACCAAGAAAGCAAAGTTAACTGAACTAAATGACTATCGCCCCATAGCACTCACTTCTGTCATCATTAAGTGCTTTGGGAGATTAGTATAGGACCATATCACCTCTACCTTACCTGACACCCAAAACCAACTTCAATTTGCTTACCGCCCCAATAGATCCACAGATGATGCAATCGCCATCGTACCGCACACTGTGCTATCCCATTTGGACAAGAGGAATACATATGTAAGAATGCTGTTCATTGACTATAGCTCAGCATTCAACACCATAGTACCCTCCAAGCTCATCATTAAGCTTGAGGCCCTGGGTCTGAACCCCGCCCTGTGCATCTGGGTCCTGGACTTCCTGAGGGGCCGCCCCCAGGTGGTGTAGGTAGGAAACAACTCTTCCACTTCACTGATCCTCAACATAGGGGCCCCATAAGGGTGCGTGCTCAGCCCCCACCTGTACTCCCTGTTCACCCATGACTGCGTGGCCACGCACTCCTCCAACTCAATCATCAAGTTTGCAGATTACACAACAGAAGTAGGCTTGATTACCGACAATGACGAGACAGCCTACAGGGAGGAGGTGAGGTCCCTGGGGGTGTGGTGCCAGGAAAATTACCTCTCACTCAACATCAACATAACAACAGAGCTGATTAAGGACTTCAGGAAACAGCATTTGGAGCACCACCCCTATCCACATCGACAGGACCACAGTGTAGAAGGTGGAAAGCTTCAAGTTCCTCGGTGTACACATCACGGACAAACTGAAATGGTCCACCCAGACAAACAGTGTGGTGAAGAAGGCGCAACAGTGCCTCTTCAACCTCAGGAGGCTGAATAAATTTGTCTTGACACCTAAAACCCTCACAAACCTTTATGGATGCATAATTGAGAGCATCCTGTCGGGCTGTATCACCGCCTGGTATGGCAACTGCACCACCCATAACCGCAGGGCTCTCCAGAGGGTGGTGGGGTCTTCCCAACACATCACTGAGGGCAAAACACCCACTCTCCAGGACACATACAGCGCCTGATGTCACAGGAAGGACAAAAAGATCATCAAGGACAGCAACCACCCGAGCCACTGCCTGTTCACCCTGCTATCATCCAGAATGTGAGGTCAGTACAGGTGCATCAAAGCTGGGACCGAGAGACTGCAAAACAGCTTCTATCTCAAGGCCATCAGATTGTTAAATAGCCATCACTAGGACCTTTGAGGCTGCTGCCCTATATACATAGACTTGAAATCATTGGTATAAGGGCACAAGGCGAGACCCAAATGCAGACACAGGAGGCAGATGGTTGAGCTCTGATATTTATTATACCAAAAGGGGTAGGCAAAAGGCAGGTCGGGGACAGGCGAGAGTTCATAAACCAGGTCAGAGTCCAAACAGTACCAGGCGATAGGCAGGCTCGAGGTCAGGACAGGCATGGGTACAGTGAACAGGTCCGAGTCCAAACAGTGCAACGGGATAGGCAGGCTCGAGGTCAGGACAGGCAGAGTGGTCAGGCAGGCGGATATGACGTCGGGACAGGCAAGGGTCAAAACCAGGAGGGCTAGGAAAAAACAGAGACATGGAAAATAGGAGTTAGGAGAAACACTGGTTGACTTGGCAAAACAAGACAAATTGGCATAGAGAGACTGGAAACACAGGGATAAATACACTGGGGACTAATGGGGAAAACAGGAGACACCTGAAGGTGGGTGGAGACAATCACAAAGACAGGTGAAACAGCTCAAGGCATGACAACTGGACAATTTAATTATGGAACACTAGTCACTTTAATAATGTTTACATATTTGGCATTACTCATCTCATATGTAAATACTGTATTCTATTTTACTGTATTTTAGTCTATGCCGCTCCTACATTGCTCGTTCGAATATTTATATATTCTTAATTCCATTCCTTTACTTTAGATTTGGGTGTATTGTGTGAATTGTTGTGAAATTGTTAGATATTACTAGTTAGATATTACTGTACTGTTGGAGCTAGAAACACAAGCATTTTGCTACACCTGCAGTAACATCTGCTAAACATGTGCAGGTGACCAATACAATTTGATTTGATCTGAATCCATTGTGACATTGTGGGAGGATATCCAACCTTCCAAGTAATGGCAATGGACTTCTTAGCCACAACAAATGCAAGGTCTCCAGTATTCACATTTCCAAGCAAACAAATACTAACATTTGTAAAATATAATTTTTTTTAACACTAATATATCTTTGACCCCGTGAGTCAATGCATGTTAGGATCACATTTGGCAGCAATTACAGCTGTGAGTATTTCTGGGTAAGTCTCTAAGAGCTTTGCACACCTAGATTGTACAATATTTGTACATTTAATCTTTTTTATTTTTTATTATTGAAACTCAACTTGAGTTCAAACTCAAGTTGATTGTGGATCATTGCTAGACAACCATTTTCATGTATTGCCATAGATTTTCAAGCCGATTTATATAAAAAATGTAACTAGGCCACTCAGGAACATTAACTGTCGTCTTGGTAAGCAACTCTAGTGTATAATTAGCCTTGCGTTTTAGGTTATTGTCCTGCTGAAAGGTGAGTGTGTCTCTTCACAGTCCCTGCTGTTCCATAAAGTGTTTTTTTATCATTTAAAAAAAGCTGATTCTACTACTTGCGTCAGTTACCTGATGTGTAATAACGTTCCATGTAACCATGGCTCTGTGTAGTACTGTGCTCCTCCCATAGTCTGTTCTGGACTTGGGGTTTGTGAAAAAAGCTCTGGTGGCATGTCTAGTGCGGTATGCATGGGTGTCTGAGCTGTGTCATAGTAATTTAAAAATACAGCATTCAGGTGCATTCAGCATGTCAATACTAATAAGTAGAGATGAAGTCAATCTCTCCTCTAATTTGAGCCATGAGAGATTGACATGCATATTATCAATTTTAGCTCTCCGAGTAGATTTAAGGGCCAGCCATGCTGCCCTGTTCTGAGCCAAATGTAATTTTCCTAAGTCTAGGTGTGATAAAACTAGGGCCTGTAGGACATGGATTGTTGAGAGTGTTGTTAAGAAGGCAGAGCAGCACTTGATTATGGACAGACTTCTCCACATTTTAGCTACTGTTGCATCAACATGTTTTGACCATGACAGGTTACAATCCAGGTTTACTCCAAGCAGTTTAGTCACCTCTTCTTGCTCAATTTCCACATTGTTTATTACAAGATTTAATTGAGGTTTAGTGAATGATTCGCCCCAAATACAATGCTTTTAGTTTTTGAAATATTTAGCAGTAACTTATTCCTTGCCACCCATTCTGAAACTAACTGCAGCTCTTTGTTAAGTGTTGCAGAGATTTCACTTGCTGTAGTAGGTGACGTGTATAGTGTTGAGTCATCCGCATACATAGACACACTGGCTTTACTCAAGGCCTGTGGCATATCATTAGTAAAGATTGAAAAAGTAAGGGGCCTAGACAGCTTCCCTGGAGGGATTCCTGATTCTACCTGGATTTTGTTGGAGAGGCTTCCATTAAATATCACCCTCTGTGTTCTGTTAGACAGTTAACTCTATCCACAATATACTGTAGCAGTGGTTGTAAAGCCATAACACATACATTTTTCCTTAAGCAGACCATGATCGATAATGTCAAAAACCTGCATGGAAGTCTAACAAAACAGCTCCCACAATCTTTTTAGCATCAATTTCTCTCAGCCAATCATCAGTCATTTGTGTAAGCGTAGCGCTTGTTGAATGTCCTTCCCTAAAAGCGTGCTGAAAGTCTGTTGTCAATTTATTGACAGTAAAATAGCATTGTATCTGGTCAGACACCATTTTTTCCAAAAGTTTACTACGGGTTGGTAACAGGCTGATTGGTCAGGCATTTGAGCCAGTAAAGGGGGCTTTACGATTCTTGGGTAGCGGACCAACTTTTGCCTCCCTCCAGGCCTGAGGGCACACACTTTCTAGTTGGCTTAGATTGATGATATGGAAAATAGGAGTTGCAACATCTAAATGTTTTTTAAACTTAAAATCCATATCAAAACAAATGCCTAAGTATTTATAGGTTGGGACACGTTTGATTGGAGAGCCATCTAATGAGTGAACATGTAGGATATCAGAGCGGCGGTAACTCACCAGCATTACCAGCATTACGACCAGGAATATAACTTTCCAGAATTGGATCGCTTGTTCATACCCCCCAGGGCAATTGAACTGATTCCAGAGGCTGATCCAAAATACCGTCTGCGGAGAAGAGGTATTCGGAGTTGATTCCTAGTCCGACTCAGGAGGCGCGCACACCATCCACCATCATTAGAAACATTCTTACGAGAGTTTAAAAACAGAATTTTGTTTTGTCTGTATTAAGCACAAGTTTTAAATCAGCAAGGGATTCCTGCATAGCTATAAAATCTGACTGTAGTTTTGATACAGCCAGATCAACAGTCAGGGCAATAGCATACATAATACTACCATCCGCATATAGATTAAGTTTACAATTGTTTACAGATTGACTAATGGTGTTTATATAAATAGTGAAGAGAATGGGTCCCAAAATTGACCCCTGTGGTACAACTTTATGTACTTCAAGAAATTCTGACTTAAACCCCCATACATCACGATGGCCTGAGTTCTGCCACTAAAATAATCATGAAACCAAGACAGGCGTCAGATCTCAGGCCTATTGAGGACAACATATTCAACAAAATACCATGATCAACAGTATCAAAATCTTTTGACAGGTCCACAAACAAAGCAGCACATTTAATTTCAGTGTCTGGATGGACAAGATCATTAACTAAAGTGGTTGCTGTAATAGTGCTATGCCCAGGCCTAAAATTTCTCAGATAAAAAAGAGTAAAGTTGTACATTTACCAAGGGTTTAAGAATCTTAGCTAAACAGGGAAGCTTTGAAATGGGGCGATATTTATTAAGATCGGTACTATCCCTGTCCTTATGGAGTGGCAGCACAAGAGGAAGATTTCCATACTTCTGGAATATTTCCTGATAACAATGTTAAATAAAATATGTGGCTTATTGAGCCAACAATGATGGGCGCTGCACACTTAAGCAGACCAGGATCCAATTGCTCAGCCCCTGTGGATATCTTGTTGTCTATTGCTTGCGAAGCATCCAGTAATTATTTTTCTGTAAATAGCCTAAAAGTAAAGCTTTGACAGTCATTTCTCTGATCATTCAACACGTTTCCCTTTTCAGCATCCAGCCCATTATAATTTTGAATAGACTTAAAGTTATTTCAAAGAGATTAAATAAAATGGTGATTGAATGCATCAATGATGTAATTGTTTTCATGATGAGGCCAGTGTCTGAATTAATTTGTTGTGGCAGAGAGGAAGAGATAGGACCCTTCAGGGATTTGACAGTTTTCCAGAATTATAATCTGAAAGAGCGGTCACATAATAATCAGATTTATCCTTTCTGATTTGTTTTACACAATGATTCCTCGGTTGCTTTAAAGATTGCCAGTCCAGGCCTAAGCCTGTGTCCCTAGCCATGACCCAAGCATCATCTCTTTTCTTAATGACTTCTGATGATTCTGGAATGTACCAGCCATTCGATCTACCTTTTAACACTTTAACTGTGCATGATTATCCAAAATGGTATTAAAGATATCTGTGAAGAGGCTCAAAGCTAAATCACGTTCAGGGATTGCTGAAATACAATCAAGGTCACTAAAATAAAGATCTGGTTAAAAAGCCTGTTCACTGAACACTAGATGTTCCTACATCTAGTGGAAAGCCTTCCCAGAAGAGTGGAGGCTGTTATAGCAGCAAAGAGGGGACCCACTCCATATTAATTCCCATGATTTTGGAATGAGATGTTCGACGAGCAGGTTTCCACATACTTTTGGTCATGCAGTATATTTCTCCGGTGTATTTGTTCAAATAAGATCAAGTAGAGTTAACTTTGAAGGATCTCTAGGGTTGGGACATGTGGACTTAGTCACCAGCTGGTTTAGATTTAAATTATAGGAACATAAATATGACAGCACTCCAATAAATAATTTACATTTTTATTGCCGCACAAACATTTAAGGTATGAACCCTTCTTGAGCGTGCAAGGCAATGGCAATCAATGTCACAACAACACTATCACACAGGTGGCCATAATTATAAACTCATAGTCAGTATTGGCCCAATCAAGAGATCCCAACAGAGGGAGTTGTGGAGGAAACATGAAAATCAAATAAAGATAGACACAATATTATTGTTATTATTGTACTGTTTTGTTGTGACATTGATTGCCATTGCCTTCAACGCTGAAGAAGGGCTCATACCCGAAACATTTGTGAGGCAATACAAATTTCTATTTAAGTTTAAGCTTATTTACAGTAGTGCTGTACTATTTCTATTCTTTGGATTAAATAAGATGATCCAGCACCTGATTTAAGTTTATATAAGGTGGAGTCGAGCACTTAATTTTTTTTATTTTAGGTTTTGATCATTACACATGTTTTTAGATGGTTTTAGATTGTCTGAAGCCTGCATTTCCCAATCATAATGTAGGTCACCCAGGATAATAACTTCTGATTTAGTAAAATAAGACAACAAACTAGTTAACTCCTCGAGTGCACAAAGGTTAGCTGAGGGAGGACGGTATACCCCTATAGGAGTTATGGATTCATTTAAGTATAGTAGCTCAAGCTTTTTGGCAAGGGAAACGGATGTCAGTGAAGACAGCTCTGAACACAGGAATACCCTCAATATTCAAATCAGAGTGCAGAATGTCCCCAGAGATCCAAGTTTCAGTAAATACCAGAATGTACGGATTCATATGCATAGCCAAGATCTTGATGTAATTCTGTTTAGGACGTAAGCTCCTAATGTTCAGATGCATCAAACCAAGTCCTTTACGATTTTTCAAGTCACATGGAAACTCCAACTCAACACAATATGTTCAATAGGCAGTTGCAGGCCCTGTCTGATGGTTGATATTGATATAGTTGGTATGACTATAAGATTGCACTGAACAGCACCATTTGTTATTTTTAAAGAATATATATATATATAAATATATATATATATATGTATTTTATTTAACCTTTATTTAACTAGGCAAGTCAGTTAAGAAAAACATATTATTTACAATGATGGCCTACCCCTCGGCTCTATCCCTATTAGTAATAGAGGAAGGGGAAGTAAATGTAATTAATTTTCGAAGGTTAGCACCATAGGACCTGAGGATGCAGGCAATGTCAATATGAGGAACTCTCAGAGTAACCAATGATGGAATGTTATTAACTGACTTACAAGGGCTTTGGTTGATATCGCGAAAACAGCCCAAACCTCTACGTGATTTGAAAACCGAGGGCTATTCAAGTTTATGGAATTCCCATTTGATCTAAAAGCCCTGGGTGAGCAGACCACGGTGGGCTCCTCTTTTGAGCTAACAGTAGCAGATATAACAGTGGAGTTCAAACAAATGTGTAGAACATTACAATTGGCAACACCCCTGGTAGTATAGACAACAGTATGACAATAACTCTTAGAGAGGATGGGAGCTATTACCTGAGCGGGGCTTGGTCTGTCTCTGACTCGATATCTTAACGAGCATTGAAGTTTGAAGAGAGGGTCCAGGCTCCTAGATGGTTGGAGTCGATCATCCCTGTAGAGTATATTTTATTTCCAAAAAGTGTTGAAATTGTCAATAAAAGTTATGCCAACGGGGTGGCAGTAGCAGATAGAAAGAACTAAGAGCCTGCTGAACCTTTCACAGCCGATTCAGCTGCCCTATGTACTGGGTAGTCTAAGTATTCCCATTTAGAACCATTTCATGTGTCTGGAGGTACAACTCCGCCTTCCCGGCCGGCCAGGAGAGCAAATCAAGTGCACTATAGGCCTACCTCTGGCCAATCGGATTGCTCAGATTTGTCTGCAATAACATAGCCAGGTGTAAAAAAAAAAGGTACAGCAAAGTTGATTCCGTAAGATTTCAAAACCATGACTGGAGAGAGAGACTGTCCACAAATACAGCAAAGGGCTGCTGTTTTTATGAGTGAGTTCATGTTTAAGTTCTTACTCAGCACAGTGAACACTTTTTATTCAACACTTAGGCTATAAAATGAGCTTTCCTCCTACTTCCACTTGCGCTACAACCAGCACTGCAGCATTGTTATTTTTAGCGGCTTGGGTCTTTTTTAATATCAAGACATATTTAACATTCTCTGTTCATAGGAGTAACAACATGAATTTGTGCATGAGGCAGAAATAATGCAGTGTGATTCGAGTTTCGCCATCAGCTGGAAGACTGTGTCTCTTTTTGGTTTGTGGAGGAAAGGGAGAGTGGAGGGACGTTGAGAGGTGGACTCTGTCTGCTGCTCTCTCCCTTGCTGAGACTGACCATCAGATGCAGGCACCATCAACCCAGTAAAATACAAATTAAAAGCACATTATTTACAATGGCAAGAAAAATTATGTCAATCATTTGGAATTACCTGGACTTCTGCATGAATTGGTCATAAAATCTGATCTGCTCTTCATCTAAGTCATAAAAAAAGGCAAACAGTGTGCTTATAGTAATAACACACAAGTTATTGTATTTTTCTTGTCTATATTGAATACATAATTTAAACATTCACAGTGTAGGTTGGAAAAAGTATGTGAACCCCTAAGCTAATGACTTCTCCAGAAGCGAAAAAGAGTCAGTAGTCAGCTAACCTGGAGTCCAATCAATGAGACGAGATTGGAGATGTTGGTGAGAGCTGCTTTGCCCTATAAAAAACACTCACAAAATTTGAGTTTGCAATTCACAAGAAGCATTGCCTGGTGTGAACCATGCCTCAAACAAAAGTGATCTCAGAAGACCTAAGATTTAAAATTGTTGACTTGCATGAAGCTGGAAAGGGTTACAAAAGTATTTCTAAAAGCCTTGATGATCATCAGTCCAAGCTAAGACAAATTGTCTATAAATGGAGAAAGTTCAGCATGCTGCTACTCTCCCTAGGAGTGGTCATCCTGCTGAGAGGACTGCAAGTGCACAGCGCAGAATGCTCAATGAGGTTAAGAAGAATCCTAGTGTCAGCTAAAGACTTACATAAATCTCTGGAACATGCTCAGATCTCTGTTGACGAGTCTACGATACGTAAAACATGAAACAAGAATGGTGTTCATGGGAGGACACCATGGAAGAAGCCACTGCTGTCCACAAAAAACATTGCTGCACTACTGAAGTTTGCAAAAGTGACCCTGGATGTTCCACAGCGCTACTGGTAAAATATTCTGTAGACAGATGAAGCTACAGTTGAGTTGTTTGGAAGGAACACAACACCATGTGTGTAGAAAAAAGGCACAGCACACCAACATCAAAACCTCATCCCAACTGTAAAGTATGGTGAAGGGAGCATCATGGTTTGGGCTGCTTTGCTGCCTCAGTGCCTGGACAGCTTGCTATCATCAATGGGAAAATGAATTCCCAAGTTTATCAAGACATTTTGCAGGAGAATGTATGGCTATCTGTCCTCCAATTGAAGCTCAACAGAAGTTGGGTGATGCAACAGGACAATGACCCAAAACACAGAAATAAATCAACAACCAAATGGCTTCAACAGAAGAAAATACGCCTTCTGGAGTGGCCCAGTCAGAGTCCTGACCTCAACCCGATTGAGATGCTGTGGCATGACCTCAAGAGAGCAGTTCAAATCAAATCAAGTTTATTTTATATAGCCCTTCGTACATCAGCTAATATCTCAAAGTGCTGTACAGAAATCCAGCCTAAAACCCCAAAACAGCAAGCAATGCAGGTGTAGAAGCACGGTGGCTAGGAAAAACTCCCTAGAAAGGCCAAAACCTAGGAAGAAACCTAGAGAGGAACCAGGCTATGAGGGGTGGCCAGTCCTCTTCTGGCTGTGCCGGGTGGAGATTATAACAGAACATGGCCAAGATGTTCAAAATGTTCATAAGTGACAAGCATGGTCAAATAATAATCAGGAATAAATGTCAGTTGGCTTTTCATAGCCGATCATTAAGAGTTGAAAACAGCAGGTCTGGTACAGGTAGGGGTTCCATAACCGCAGGCAGAACAGTTGAAACTGGAATAGCAGCAAGGCCAGGTGGACTGGGGACAGCAAGGAGTCATCATGCTAGTCCTGACGTATGGTCCTAGGGCTCAGGTCCTCCGAGAGAGAGAAAGAAAGAGAGAAGGAGAGAATTAGAGAGAGCCAAGATTTTCAAAATGTTCATAAATGACAAGCATGGTCAAATAATAATCAGGAAAAAATGTCAGTTGGCTTTTCATAGCCGATCATTAAGAGTTGAAAGCAGCAGGTCTGGGACAGGTAGGGGTTCCATAACCGCAGGCAGAACAGTTGAAACTGGAACAGCAGCAAGGCCAGGTGGACTGGGGACAGCAAGGAGTCATCATGCCCGGTAGTTCTGACGTATGGTCCTAGGGCTCAGGTTCTCCGAGAGAGAGAAAGAAAGAGAGAAGGAGAGAATTAGAGAAAGCATACTTAAATTCACACAGGACACTGGATAAGACAGGAGAAGTACTCCAGATATAAACAACTGACCCTAGCCCCCGACACATAAACTACTGCAGCATAAATACTGGAGGCTGAGACAGGAGGGGTCAGGAGACACTGTGGCCCCAACCGAGTTCACACCAGACATCAAGAATATTGCTGAACTGAGTTTTGCAAAGAGGAATATTCCAAATTTCCTCCTCCTTACCGTTGTGCAGGTCTGATCCGCAACTACAGAAAATATTTGGTTGCTGCCAAAGGAGGGTCAACCAGTTATTCAATCCAAGGGTTCACATACTTTTTGCACCCTACACTGTGAATGTTTACACGGTGTGTTCAATAAAGACATGAAAACGTATAATTGTTTGTGTGTAATTCATTTTAACAGGCTGTGTTTGTCTACTGTTGTGACTTAGATGAAGATAAGATCAAATTTTATGACCAATTTATGCAGAAATAGGTAGGAGAAAGCCCATGTAATGCTTTGTAGGTTGGCAGTAAAACCTTGAAATCATCCCTAGCCTTAACAGGAAGCCAGTGGAGAGGCTAGCACTGGAGTAATATGATCAAATTTGTTGGTTCTAAGTCAAGATTCTAGCAGCCGTATTTAGCACTAACTGAAGTTTATTTGGTGCTTTATCCAGATAGCCAGAAAAGTAGAGCATTGCAGTAGTCTAACCTAGAAGTGACAAAAGCGTGAATTAATTTTTCTGCATAATTTTTGGACAGAAAGTTTGATTTTTGCAATGTTACGTAGATGGAAAAAGCTGCCCTTGAAACAGTCTTGCCAGGACCTACTTTGACCAACACCATTCTTTGAATGTGTCAACACTTACGACTTGTAGACTGACAGATGTGTGACAGCACATGTTTTGTAGTCCAGCTTACCTTCTTTACAATATATCCATGGGTATGCCTCCTGTTTGTTCCTTCACATACTATTTGTCCAAACATCAGCCAGTACTAACTATACTCACGTTACCAAATAATTGATTAAAACACTTTTTCAATGAAGGTCTACAGTAGCCTCTGCAGCATTCTGTAGGGTAGCGCCATTGCGTAGCCGAAGGACAGCTAGCTTCTGTCCTCCAACCTATCAGAGCTCTTGCAGCATGAACTGACATATTGTCTACCCAATCAAAGGATCAGAGAAGGAATCTAGTAATGAAAGCATCATCTACAGCTAGCTAACACTTCAGTACATACAATGTGGTAGTTGACTTGGAGACAAAGACAACAGTTTTGAACAAATTCATTTATTCCACAATTAAGGAGAAGCAAGAGAGAGAGATGTAGCTATATTTCATAGCTATATTTAATTTTTTTCACTTTCAATTACTTAGCTTGTGTCAAATGCAGCTAGATGGTTTAGCCTACTCAAACAGAGAGGGACGCTATGTTAGCTAGCTGGCTATGGCTATCCAACACTGAAACGGTTCCAAGTCAAGGTAAACCTTTGGTTCTATTAGTTTATTGCCACTGGTGTAACTGCTAAACTAATTGCTGCTGACTACACTGTACTGCATGATTGTAGCGGGTTTACTAATGCATTCATTATAGCAGCTATGTTGACTATGACATGACAACGATGAAGGCTGTGTGTAGCAGTTAGCAGTCATGTTTGTCTTGTATAATCTTTGGGGGCTAGGGCTGGGCGATATGGCTAAAATGTCATATCCCGATATAGGTCATTTCATATCCCGATAACGATACATATCACGATATAGCACATTTTCTGTAAATGAATAAGTATTTTATATAAAATTACCATATGTAAAGGCCTATTTCTTATTACATTTTGAATTATACTCAACAAATAAAAGGTACTTACTCATATTTGATTATTTCTCTTTTTATTTAGAACCTTTTGTGCAAACGTTCAATTAAGCATGTAACAAAATACAAAATATTTATGTATAAGATCTAAAAAGGAAAATAGAAAACACGTCAACTATAGTTGCAAAAAAAATAAACATAGGCCTAAAATATGTATATATATTTTGGGGGGCTTTCCTGTTTTGGCATGTTATTTTGGCTTTAATACATGTCACATATCAATTTGCATTTGGTACCTTGGGTCGAGTGTTAGCACCAACTCACAAACCCCCTGTTTCTCGACCGTGTAAATTGGGGCCATGTCTTTGCAGGTGTAAGTTGTAATGGCAGCTGTTATCTCCTTCCATCTTCGTGATTCTTTGCCATATGGTGTGCCGCGGCAAAAGCCTCTTGCAACGTCTGAGTCGGGGGTTTGTTTTGATCACTCGACTGTACTTTTTTGGTTCTCATCCATAGACTCTCTCCGTACTGTTTCACATGATTCTTGCGTAGGTGGTAAGAGGTTAGTGGTGTTTGAGCCTCTTGTCGGGACCGGCCTGCGGCATGTTTTGCAAAGGACGGTTTTCTGGTACGCGTCAGACTTTTCATACCCAAACCACGTCCATGCGACCGAAGTAGCCCCTCGTTTAGGTACGAGCTCTGTGTTACGTTCACTCTCCTCCATTTTTGTTTATGTCGCAAAGTGCCGTATGGAAGAACTCAAAGCGCCGTCCAATTTACAAAAAATATTACCGTAAAGAGTGTGATTTGCGACGCAACAAAATAAACAATAGAGCATAAAATGAAACGATAGACGTTTTTCTATTGTAAAACTATATTTATCGTCATTCTAGGAGCTCAGAAGCAAAAATATTTATGTCCAACGTTTCGACAGACAAGCTTTCTTCATCCGGGTATAATGACAAACTAATGATAACACCTAGGTGCAGGCAGGAGTGCGCAAGTCAATATTGAATGTGTCACTGTCTGTCAGCTTGATTTAAAAAAAATGATCTCGACCTGTGCACCTACGTTGTAAACTTTTATTCATAGGCTAGGTTGTAGCAACCTCATGATGGGTACATGGAAAATCTGAGTATCATGTAGTAGCCTAACCTGTCGATGCTATATTAAGTTGGGGGAACGGAATATGAATGACAGACATCCAATATGCTGTAGAAATAAGTTATTGCTCATTTAAAAAATTATAATCTTCCCTTACAGTGTCTTGCAAAAGTATTCATCCCCCTTGGTGTTTTTCCTATTTTGTTGCATTACAACCTGTAATTTTAATGGATTTTTATTTGGACTTCATGTAATGGACAGACACAAAATAGTCCAAATCCCCAAATTTTTTAAGCGGAAAGTGGTGCGTGCATATGTATTCACCCCCTTTGCTATGAAGCCCCTAAATGAGATCTGGTGCAACCAATTACATTCAGAAGTCACGTAATTAGTTAAATAAAGTCCACCCGTATGCAATCTAAGTGTCACATGATCTCAGTGTATATACACCTGTTCTGAAAGGCCCCAGAGTCTGCAACACCACTAAGCAAGGGGCACCATAAAGAACAAGGAGCTCAGGGAAAACCCAAACAGGTCAGGGAAAAAGTTGTGGAGAAGTACATATCAGGGTTGAGTTATACAAAAAATGTCAGAAACTTTGAACATCCCACAGAGCACCATTAAATCCATTATTAATAATGGAAAGAATATGGCACCACAACAAACCTGCCAAGAGAGAGTCGCCCACCAAAACTCACAGACCAGGCAAGGATGGCATTAATCAGAGAGGCAACAAAGAGACCAAAGATAACCCTGAAGGAGCAGCAAAGCTCCACAGTGGAGATTGGAGTATCTGTCCATAGGACAACTTTAAGCCGTACACTACACAGAGCTGGGCGTTTCAGAAGAGTGGCCAGAAAAAAGCATTTGCTTAAAGAAAATAATAAACAAACACATTTGGTGTCCGCCAAAAGGCATGTGGGAGACTCCCCTAACATATGGAAGAAGGTACTCTGGTCAGATGAGACTAAAATGTAGCTTTTTGGCCATTAAGGAAAATGCTATGTCTGACGCAAACCCAACACCTCTCATCACCCCGAGGTGCCCATCCCCACAGTGTAACATGGTGGTGGCAGCATCATGCTGTGGGGATGTTTTTCATCGGCATGGACTGGGAAACTGGTCTGAATTGAAGGAATGATGGATGGTGCTAAATCCTGGGAACATCTTGAGGGAAACCTGTTTCAGTCTTCCAGAGATTTGGGACTGGGACAGAGGTTCACCTTCCAGCAGGACAGACCCTAAGCATACTGCTAAAGCAACCCTCGAGTGGTTTATGAGGAAACATTTAAATGTCTTGGAATGGCTAGTCAAAGCCCAGACCTCAATCCAATTGAGAATCTGTGGTATGATTTAAAGATTGCTGTACACCAGCGGAACCTATCCAACTTGAAGGAGCTGGAGCAGTTTTGCCTTGAAGAATGGGCAAAAATCCCAGTGGCTAGACGTGCCAAGCTTATGGAGACATACCCCATGAGACGTGCAGTATAATTGCTGCAAAAGGTGCCTCTACAAAGTATTGACTTTGGGGGTGGGTGGGGGTGAATAGTTATGCACCCTCAAGTTTTTAGTTTTTTTGTCTTTTTTTTTGGTTTCACAAAAAAAAATATTTTGCATCTTCAAAGTGGTAATGATACAACCCCCCCAAAAAATATATTTTAATTCCAGGTTGTAAGGCAACAAAATAGGAAAAATGCCAAGGGTTGTAAATACTTTCTCAAGCCACTCTAACGTACACTGACCACCACTGATATCATCGCATGGTAGTAGGCCTATTGGTGCTGTGGTGGGGGTACCATCTGCACAGAGAGGAGCTCCCCTGTCGTCTCAGGGAACCGGGGTAGCTGAAGTAGTGGTGGGATTGGTAGCTGAGGATGTGTGGGGATCGATGGCCGAGGTGTTGGCATACTGTAGGTACATTAGCTGAGGTGGTGCGATCAGGAGCTGTCAGTGTTTCGGAGATCAGGCCTGGACGCGGAGACTGGGGGGAGCCATTAATGTCAAGGTCGTGGTTGGGGCTGCCATGCTCAGTTCATCCATGTCTGAGGATGTCGGGAGATGACGACGTGGAAAGCGGCCACTAGGGGTAAGAGTCACTGGCCTCAACCTCTGATTCCAAAGGTTACACGTTTGAATCCAGCGATAGAAAGTTGTTATTGATATTTTTTGTTTTCAGCCTATCCCAAACCTTAACCCTTAAGGATTCAGAGTTAATGCCTTAATTTAATTTAACCCTGACCTTTAAAATGTTGCGTAAATGCCTAAACTTCTAAATTTGACGTTTGAGAAACATGGATGAACGTCTAATTCTGAAGTCAGCCTGTGAGAGCTGGTGGGCCTTGCTAATAGCCAGGTCAGATGAGGAAGGAGCTGGATCAGGATCAGGATCTTCACCTATGTCAACTTGCTGGCTGTTGTTTGTTTTTGTTAGGCCTATTGGTGGTGGTAGTTGCTTCAGCTTTTGCAAAAACAAAAAAAGAATGCACTTATGCTTACTTGTTTTGTCGCCATTATGTCTATGACAGCTAGCCATCTGTCAAAATGTTTTGCCTCTGCTAAACATGCAGGCAAATGATGACACATTAGCCAAAGTGGCCAAGCCTCTGATGGGCTTCCGCATTGTACACGTAGCCTACAGTTCTTCATCATCCTTGCCACCACCAGAGAGAAGACTGGGAAGAAACCACCATTTACTTACCTCTAGGCTGCTAACCATATTTATTTGGTTTGTCATTATATCGTTTTCCATTTAATTTTTGTGGTATTTAAATATAATAACATTTTCCAGAAATAATTTTACCGGTGTTGTATATTCTCAAGTTGACGCCCCTAGCACTACACACCTGGTCCCCCACCTCTGTGTCCTGTCACTGTCCTCAATAGTCCTGCGCTGTCTGATGTCTTGTGCATCTGTGTCCAACTACCTCAGCATCCTGTCACTCTATCCTAAATAGTCCTGCATTGCTGATGGCTTGTCCCCCTGTGTCCTGTCCTCTTGTCACCCTGATTCCTATTGCTCTGTCCTTTCCTCAGATATTGTAATGCTCTATAGCTAAAGCGGTACATAGCTGAACATAGACCACACGACAAGGCATCCAAGGACAACTTGTCCCAAATGGCAACCTATTCCTTATGTATTGCACTACTTTTCATCAAAAGTAGAGCACTATATAGGGAATAGGGTGCCATTTTGGAGGCAGCACTTGGCTTTTTCACTGGCCTCTTCTCCAAACTGTTAACTACTCAAACAATTTGAGGGAATAATTATCTTGTTCCACAGGGTGGGTAATGAGAGAGCAATTAGGGACATCAGTCATTTTCACTTAGCCAGCCACTGCCCTTGGCTTGGCCCGAACGAACACAGAGACACACACACGCCCGTGAGCGCGCGCAGACGAACATAGGCACACATACGTATACACATACTCAGGCACACGCACACACACACACAGGCACGCCCACGTACATACACACATATGCAGGCACACACACACGCACAGACACACTTAAGTACACACACACTTAGCATAACGGTGATGCAATAACCACTCAGCTGAGACACAATCTTATTGCACCAAATTACTCCATCACAGAGAGATACAGAAATGAAGACAAAGGGGGCATTTTGGAGGAAAATAAGGGATTAGCATACAGTGTGAGGAAGATGGATGAATTGGCAAAAAATATTACCCACCATTCCATGTAATTGACAGAATGTGGGGGGGCAAAAATGTTCACTTTCTTTTTTCCCCTCTGAACTGTTTTATCCCACCACCGATTCCTATTGTCGGTTCTTCTGACCGGGGATTGATTTGAGACGTCTGTGCCCATGCCCAGTCTTATCCCAACAGTTCTGCCGAAGGCCCGAAAGAACAGAGTGCTTTATGATGGGACGCTCCCCAAGCACTGCCATACATTCACGTCATATTTTACTGTTGACAATTAAACATGCCAATGACCTTTCATTCTGACTGGTGTAGGTGTAATTTAATGCTCCACATGAACCAAGAAAATGTGTGGCATTACATCATGGTGCACACCGTGTCAATACTTCAGACTCTTTTAGATCATAAGTGATCTTAAAGAGTATGTGTGTGAGTGTGCATGTGTGGGTGATTTATGATTGCCGTCCCCATGAGTGTACCACCCTCCTTCAGGCTTGGATTCGCCATGCCAAAGGTTTTTCCCCAGATGCATGAACAATGAGGACATTTACTGCGATGTCGATGAGAACCTATAGCCAAATGCTCAAGAAAGATTTATTGGAAACTAGTGCCTGCTAAATATCATTCTTTCATTTATTTAATTTGTTTCATTTGATTACAGCACACCTATGTTGTAATTATATCTGAACAATAAATGTAGTCTTTGCATCAAAGATTGTGCAAGATGTCTTCAACGATCAAACCTTTGATCACATATGGGATAGAAATGATGCACATTTGATGTTCAGTAAATTTTAGTGGGTAGTGTATTGCCTCATGTGAAAGCAGTGTATTGTGCTCTAATTTACAATGCTGTAGAATATTACATTCAAAGGGCAATTTTGAAACATCTATCTTGTATTTCTTGCTATTGGATTAACTGGTTTTAAAATAACTAAGTTGAGAAGATATTATCATGGTTTGTTTTGGTGATTAAATACATTTTCTCATGATATTTCACAGTAAACTTATATTTTGGGTCAATTTGATGAAAGCTGTCTTCAAGAAAAGATAATACACAATAAAACATTTTTAATAGGAGACTTGCTGCTTTACAAGTCTTACTAGTTTGGAGTTTTGTACTAAGAGTTTTGAAAATTCTACCACATACTTATGAAAATACACTGCTCAAAAAAATAAAGGGAACACTAAAATAACACATCCTAGATCTGAATGAATGAAATATTCTTATTAAATACTTTTTTCTTTACATAGTTGAATGTGCTGACAACAAAATCACACAAAAATGATCAACCCATGGAGGTCTGGATTTGGAGTCACACTCAAAATTAAAGTGGAAAACCACACTACAGGCTAATCCAACTTTGATGTAATGTCCTTAAAACAAGTCAAAATGAGGCTCAGTAGTGTGTGTGGCCTCCACGTGCCTGTATGACCTCCCTACAACGCCTGGGCATGCTCCTGATGAGGTGGCGGATGGTCTCCTGAGGGATCTCCTCCCAGACCTGGACTAAAGCATCCGCCAACTCCTGGACAGTCTGTGGTGCAACGTGGCGTTGGTGGATGGAGCGAGACATGATGTCCCAGATGTGCTCAATTGGATTCAGGTCTGGGGAATGGGCGGGCCAGTCCATAGCATCAATGCCTTCCTCTTGCAGGAACTGCTGACACACTCCAGCCACATGAGGTCTAGCATTGTCTTGCATTAGGAGGAACCCAGGGCCAACTGCACCAGCATATGGTCTCACAAGGGGTCTGAGGATCTCATCTCAGTACCTAATGGCAGTCAGGCTACCTCTGGCGAGCACATGGAGGGCTGTGCGGCCCCCCAAAGAAATGCCACCCCACACCATGACTGACCCATCGCCAAACCGGTCATGCTGGAGGATGTTGCAGGCAGCAGAACGTTCTCCACGGCGTCTCCAGACTCTGTCACATGTGCTCAGTGTGAACCTGCTTTCATCTGTGAAGAGCACAGGGCGCCAGTGGCGAATTTGCCAATCTAGGTGTTCTCTGGCAAATGCCAAACGTCCTGCACGGTGTTGGGCTGTAAGCACAACCCCCACTTGTGGACGTTGGGCCCTCATACCACCCTCATGGAGTCTGTTTCTGACCGTTTGAGCAGACACATGCACATTTGTGGCCTGCTGGAGATCATTTTGCAGGGCTCTGGCAGTGCTCCGCCTGCTCCTCCTTGCACAAAGGCAGAGGTAGCGGTCCTGCTGCTGGGTTGTTGCCCTCCTACGGCCTCCTCCACGTCTCCTGACGTACTGGCCTGTCTCCTGGTAGCGCCTCCATGCTCTGGACACTACGCTGACAGACACAGCAACCCTTCTTACCACAGCTCGCATTGATGTGCCATCCTGGATGAGCTGCACTACCTGAGCCACTTGTGTGGGTTGTAGACTCCGTCTCATACTACTACTAGAGTGAAAGCACCGCCAGCATTCAAAAGTGACCAAAACATCAGCCAGGAAGCATAGGAACTGAGAAGTGGTCTGTGGTCACCACCTGCAGAACCATTCCTTTATTGGGGGTGTCTTGCTAATTGCCAATAATTTCCACCTGTTGTCTATTCCATTTGCACAACAGCATGTGAAATTTATTGTCAATCAGTGTTGCTTCCTAAGTGGACAGTTTGATTTCACAGTGTGATTGACTTGGAGTTACATTGTGTTATTTAAGTGTTCCCTTTATTTTTTTGAGCAGTGTAGTATTCTCTATTTCCCGATGGCTGCGTTCAGAACTGAAGCCTGATGTGTGTGCACAATTGTGTGTGTGAGTGTGTGCTTATCTCAGTGCAGATCCTTGAAAGCTCACCGCCTGTGAGAGCTGCACCTGAGAGTTGTTTGAGAGTGTGTGCATTATGTGTCTGTGTGTCAGAGAAAATAGTTCAGTTATACAGAGCAGACTCCATGGCCCAAAGCCCGTACCCCAACCTCCAGCCCTAGTCCCAGACCAATACCCCCAGGCCCGTACCGCCAGCTCCAAACCCACAGTCCCATACCCACAACCCCATAGGAAGCCCAGTGGCTATGGAGTTGGACCTGTGGCCGGTTTGAATCATGGTCCGGGCGCTGGAAATAGGGGGGAATTGATCGGGCAACTGGAAGGCTGCTGGGTTCACATCCTAATGACATTCCGCCACAGTCGGGCCCTTGAGCAAGGCCCTTAAGTCCTCAACATGTTCTCCATCCAGGGGCGCTGTACTGCAGTTTAACTCTGGGCGTGTCTCAATTGAGTGTGATGTGTGCTGTCGAGAACGGAGCAGAAAAGTTTACACGATCAAACCTGTGAGAGAAGCACTGTTATCATTCATCATTTAGGGAAATCAAGAACAAAAACCTCTGTGTTCTATTGGTCAGAGCAAACCTCTGTCTGTGCTGTAATCCTGAAAAGGAGAGAGAAGGAAGGGAGGGCGGCAGGGAACAAGGGAAAGTGATTTTCTATTCCACATGAAGTGCTAATCGGTCATGCAGGTTGAAGGAACAGGTTTGATACTGCTGTTTGATGTAATGAAATGCAATCATCTGTTACATTACCACAGCTAAAAGCCTCAAACATGTATTTTAGTGGGTGTGTGTGTGTGTGAGTGTGTGTCTAAGCTTAATATACTGGTGCATATACAGTATTACACACACATGTAAGGGCGCACAAACACACACCCACACTGTTAGGAACTCCGTAGTAATTGGCTGAGAGGTGCGTTGACACAACAATATGTAAATGACAGAATCAGGTGACAATCATTAGTTCAAATGTTTGATTGCTTGATCAAGCGCTATTGAATACGTTTGAATAATGACAGTAATAGTGTGTCCAAGTATTGCTCTAGCTGTTGTCTATATCTTAACCTTGTAAAACAAATGTACCCTGCAACACTAATTTAAACCCTATAACAACCTATTCCCTATGTATTGCCCTACTTTTGACCAAGGCCCATAGAGCTCTGGTCAAAAGTGTGCAGGGAATAAGGTGCCATTTGGGACTCAAACAAGAGATTTAAGCCTTATGTTACACATTATTACACACCATTGTTAATGTCACTACTCAAATGCAATCAATCAAATATCTTCAATAATGACTGTCACCTGACATTTACATATTGTTGTGTCAACGCACCTCTCGGCCAATGACTACGGAGTGCCTGACATTGTGTGTGTGGGTATGGGTGTGTGTTGGCGTGCTCCCTTACATGTGCCTCATAAGATATGAGAAAACTGTGTTCAAAATCAAAGACGACATTCCCCTCCCACTCAGAACAAGATTAGATAAGCAATGTAACATCAACACTCAAGTAGCTTTTAATTTGTCTTCAGGTATTAAAACGTCTCTCCTGCACTTGCCACTGATTATGAATTACAGATGAAAGGAATACCAAATAAGGGCATCACTGTGATTGGCAGAAGGTTAAACACTTTCTTATCTGCAGAGACGCAGGGTTTTCACACCTCGCCACCAGGGAATCTGACGAGACTACTAAGCCATAGCAAAGAGAGCTATCACACTATTAATCAACAGAAAAACAATGATTTACCTGTCACCTGGCTTGAAATCAAGTAGTGCACTATAAGCGGAATAGGGCGCTATATGGGACGCAGATTTGGTTTATTTTCAGTGGGACCGAAGACCCAGAGAGGCCAGTTCAGGGTTTTCTATCACGATCTTCACAGTTTATCGAAGCACTCGCTCTCTCTTCATGGAAATTGTTAAAGAAAAGTTACAACATAAGTTGTGTTGAGAATAAATTCATTTATAAAAATGTTGGCTATGGGATTCAAACCAGCAACCTTTCAATTACTGTCCCAACACTCTTAACCGCTAGGCCACCTGCCGCCCATAATAGACAATGCATGTATTATTGTCCCCGTCTGAGACCGTAAGCTACTTTAAGTTGGATGTATTAGTTGTTCTTCTTGACTTGACTATCGTATGTATACTGTGAAGGTTCCTTTAATATGTATTACCATTATCTTCCTCTAAAATGTATATAGCATGTAGCCAGGCTTGTGATTGATGGATGTAGTGGTTTTCTTTCACTCTACCCTTCTCACGATCCCACCATTTTGTAGAAAATCATTCTCAGATTTTGTACTGCATCTTTCGCTATCTCTCTCCCTCTATATTCCCCCTCTTTCTTCCTCTCTTTCCCCCGCTCTATCACCACCTCACCTCTCTCTTTCTACCCCCTCCTCATCTCTCTATTCCCCTCTATCGTTCTAACCCAGAGAGAGAGAGAGATAGAGAGAGAAATGGCAGGCAGTAAGCTTGTTGAAAGGGAACAAGGTGATATGGGGAATGTCACATGCCCTCTGTGGGAAGCCATGGAAGCTCGGCTGTTTTTAGCTGCTGTGAATTGAAAATCTCTCAATGTTTAATTTCCCCTTGAGAGTCACCTTGAGAGAGATAAGGTGAGATACAGTAAATGTAGGGACAAAGAGAGAGAGAGACGTACACTCTTAGAAAAAGGTTTGTCCCCATAGGGGAACCCTTTTTGGTGCTAGGTAGAACCCTTTACAGAGGGTTTTACCTATAACCATTCTATGTAGAGTTCTTCATTGAATCCCCTGGAAATGGTTCTACCTAGAACCCATGAAGGGTTATGCCGAGAACCCTGTATGAACGGTTCTACCAAGAACCCTTTAATCCTCTAAAGGTTCTTTCTATAATCCTCTACGAAGAGTTCTACAAATAACCTTTTCATCCTAAAGGTTCTTCCTGGAACCAACTATGAAGGGTTGTACCGATAACCCTTTTATATTTGAAGGCTTCTTCCTAGATCCCTCTATGAATGGTTCCATCAGCCTTATAAGCCTTTAAAATGTAACTCTTTACAACATAAGGCCTTTCTTTGATGGCCTAGTTATACCCTAACACAGTGATGTTAGGAAGCCCCATGTTTACAGGGCACATCAGGCCTGCAAATCACATTATGCTGGCTGCAAAGTGATGTGTACTTCCTATTGGAATCCAGCCAGAGTGAGGATATCCAACAATTAGAACTTTTAATCACCTGGAACCTGCATTCAGAATGACTGCCACATTCACTAATGGGACGACCTAAATCATCTGAACTGGAGCAACTATCTCAGTAATGGGTGCAATAAGTCCAACTATTAACAGATTGGATTAGTGTAGAAAAATGTGTTATTTATCTTTATGTAACATAAGATCAATCAACCAATCAAAACACAACTAATTCTGAAAAGTAAAAATTACAATCAGAGTAAAAAGTGTCATTTTTACTCTTCAATCACAAACATTAGTTATTTTTTCATTTTTAATTTAACCTTTATTTAAGCTAGGCAAGTTATTAACTGTTGTAATTTTACTCTTTTGAGGGTTCGTTTAACTCCTGATTCAACATAAGAAATGTTACACTGAAAAGTCTTGGAAAAAATATTTGCTGTGTCAGCACTGTATGTAAACGTACCTAAAATGATTAAGGGAATACCAGATACATGCACTAATATTCCCATTTAGTTTAAAACGTTCTCACACCTTTAAATATATCAGATTATTCAAACTCCTGAGGTTAAAGTTTAAACACTGAGGTAAACACTAATGCTCAGGCACTATTTACAGTAAAAAAAAAAAAAACGAACAAATAATACAATTTAAAATACATTCAGAAATGTTCTATGCAGAACCCTTCTTGTCATCCAAAGAATCCTTCTTGCCTTCCAAACAATCATCAAATAACCTTTTATTCTATAAAATTGTTATTTGGATGAAAAAGGTTCTCGATAGAACTCTTTGCCTTACAAAGAACCCTTGTCTTCCAAAAAGGGTTCTTCAGATTAAAACAGTTCTTTGTATAACCATATCCCTCCGCATACAACCCTTTTTTAAGAGTGTAGAGAGAGTGTCACGATCGTGTGGCGGATTGACGGACCAAAATGCAGCAGTTGGAAAATAAGCCATCTTCTTTTATTTAACAACACGAAGATGAACACGACACAAAACTCTATACAAACTAACAAAACGACCGTGAAGCTACAAACGTTGTGCACATACATACAGGCTACAAATGTTCTACATAGACAATTACCCACAATTAATGAGAGCCTATGGCTACCCTAAATAAGGCTCCCAATCAGAGACAACCGACATCAGCTGTCTCTAATTGGGAACTCATTCAGGTAACCATAGACTCTTCTAGATCACTCACCAACATAGACAACGCTAGACATCTACACTAAACACAAAACCATATTTTACACCCCATAACCCCTTTACCAAATAAACATCAAAAACCAACAAAACATAAACATTACCCATGTCACACCCTGACCTAACTAAAATAATAAAGAAAACAAAGAATACTAAGGCCAGGGCGTGACAGAGAGAGAGAGAGAGAGAGAGAAAGAGAGAGAAAGCACAAAGACCCAAATAATGGTGAATTACACCTTCATTTTTGTGAGACTTTAAAACTCAATAAATGTACACTCAGTACCAAAAAAGCACATGTACAACAGAAATAAAATGACAGTAATTGAAGAGTCCATAAACACAAACAACTTTGTCCATAAACACAAACAACTGACAAAATTGGAAAAACCTCTTGGAAGAAAATTGAATCAAAAGGAATTAGCAATACAAAATGGTGATATAGACAACACATTTTTAAACGTTCTACAAACCGTTCAAATTGATGCAGATGTAGACCAATGTCAAAGTTGAGAAGTTTAATGGATTAGAAAAAGCTATAAAGGACAATCAAAGTCCATTGACTCCCCAATTACTGGCCAGGAGCTCTATAAGAAATTTCAGGCCCTCTCAATTTAAAAAGCATGCGAACCATATGGCATCCTAAATGAGATACTCAAATTTACTAGTGCAAAATATCAATTGGCTATATTAAAACTGTTTAATTTGATCCTGAGGATAGGTTATTTCCGTGACATCTGAAATCAAGGACTCCTAACCCCAATCTTTATGAACAGAGTCAAATTTGACCCTAACTATAATGGAGGCATTTGTGTGAACAGTAACCTGGGGAAGGTTTTCTGTAGTATTATAAATGTAAGAGTTCTACATTTCCATAATAAGCACAATGTAATGAGTTAAAGACAAATTGGATTTCACTCTCAGACTAATAGGCAGAGCTATGGATTCAAAGACTGACCATCCATGATATCAAAATTATTGTTTTTAGCAATCTTTTGAGGCTATACAGTGTTTGTTTACATTTACAATTGTGTTCAAATACACATTTAAATTTGTAAACAGCCATCCACAACAACCACAATCTGTAAGGCGCATGAGAGAGCAGTAGTGGGATTCACATCAATACGCTATATTCGTATCGCCATAGATTACACCTCTGCTGTCGTCCTTACCTCCAAGCATTTATTCAAGTTGGATAATCTTTGGATGCCGACAGCAGTCGCACCATTGGAAGACATAGAATGGACTGTAGCCTACAAAAGCCTATTCTTGCTCTTTTCCCGCGATCCAACGAACCCATTTGGTGATGTCATCATAGTGGTCTCTGACTTGTAGTCAGACTCGCTCAGGTGGAACAAACTTAAACTTGCGCCTTTCTTCAATGCTGATTTGAATTTCATTGACAAAAACAGAGATGTGTCAAATATTTAGTTTTTCCGCAAACATCCTTTCTGAATTTAAAAGTAGTCATCTAGTTTTTCAAGCAATGTAGCTCAGCTGGACACCTAAATGATGCAGGGAATGAACTTAGAGAGAAAGCACACAGGATATTCTAAGCCATTAAAAACATATTCAAAATCAAATACCTGGTTAAAACGAATTTAATGTCTCATTGAACCAATTGCACTTCATGGCAGTGAGCTGCGGGGTCCACTTGCAAAACAAGATCTCACCCAATGGCACAAACACCCCTGTAAGAGCTGTCGCTCTCCTCATCCTCAGATGAGGTGAGGAGAGAAGGATCTTCTGACCAAAATGCGGAGTCTGGGAAATATGCCATCTTTATTATAAATTACAATGATGCAGATGGCAACACGAAAACTAAACAAAACACTTTCAAACTACAAAATAACAAAACGACGTAGAACGAAAACCTGAACATAAACTTACATAACTGGAACGTAAACTCACGAACAGGCAACAGACGACATCGAAACAAAACGAACAGCCAAACAGCTCCATATGTGAAAAAAACATCGATAACGCCACGAAGACATCACAAGAGACAATCACCCACCAACACACAGTGAATAATGCCCTACCTAAATATGACTCTTGATTAGAGGAAAATGCAAACCACCTGCCTCTAATCAAGAGCCATACCAGGCACACCGAAACCAACATAGAAACAGATAACATAGACTGCCCACCCAAAACACATGCCCTGACCATAAACACATAAAAAACAACATAAAACAGGTCAGGACTGTTACAGTACCCCCCCCTCAAGATGCGCACGCCGGGCGCACAAGCACAAAGTCCAGGGGAGGGTCCGGGTGGGCAGTTGACCACGGTGGTGGTTCCGGCTCAGGACGCTGTCCCCATACCACCATAGTCACTCCCCTCTTCTTTCTACCCCTTCTAATGCCCACCCTAACACTACCTTCCCCTAAATAAACAGCTAGCACCAGGACAAGGGGCAGCACCGGGACAAGGGGTAGCACCGGGACAAGGGGCAGCACCAGAACAAGGGGCAGCACCGGGACAAGGGGCAACACCGGGACAAGGGGCAACACCGGGACAAGGGGCAGATCCCGGCTGAAGGACTCTGGCAGGTCCTGTTTGGACGGCTCTGGCAGGTCCATGCTGGCTGACGGCTCTCTACGCTCATGGCAGGCTGACGGCTCTTGACGCTCATGGCAGGCTGACGGCTCTCGACGCTCATGGCAGGCTGACGGCTCTCGACGCTCATGGCAGGCTGACGGCTCTCGACGCTCATGGCAGGCTGACGGCTCTCGACGCTCATGGCTCTCTGACGGCTCTGGCTGCTCATGGCTCTCTGACGGCTCTGGCTGCTCATGGCTCTCTGACGGCTCTGGCTGCTCATGGCTCTCTGACGGCTCTGGCTGCTCATGGCTCTTTGACGGCTCTGGCTGCTCATGGCTCTTTGACGGCTCTGGCTGCTCATGGCTCGCTGGCGGCTCTGGCAGATCCTGTCTGGTTGGCGGCTCTGGCAGATCCTGTCTGGTTGGCGGCTCTGGCAGATCCTGTCTGGTTGGCGGCTCTGGCAGATCCTGTCTGGTTGGCGGCTCTGGCAGATCCTGTCTGGCTGACGGCTCTAGCGGCTCCTGTCTGGCTGACGGCTCTAGCGGCTCCTGTCTGGCGGATGGCTCTGTAGGCTCATGGCAGACGGGCGGCTTTGCAGGCTCATGGCAGACGGGCGGCTTTGCAGGCTCATGGCAGACGGATGGCTCAGACGGCGCTGGGGAGACGGATGGCTCAGATGGCGCTGGAGAGACGGATGGCTCAGATGGCGCTGGGGAGACGGATGGCTCAGATGGCGCTGGGGAGACGGATGGCTCAGATGGCGCTGGGGAGACGGATGGCTCAGATGGCGCTGGGGAGACGGATGGCTCAGATGGCGCTGGGGAGACAGATAGCTCTGTAGGGAGGAGAAGGAGAGACAGCCTGGTGCGTGGTCTAGGCACCGGCTGCGCTGGAGAGGAGGAAACAGCAGGAGAGAGAACCCGGAGAGACAGCCTGGTACGGGGGGCTGCCACCGGAGGACTGGTACATGGAGGTGGCACCGGATATACCGGACCGTGAAGGAGGACACGTGCTCTTGAGCACCGAGCCTCCCCAACCCTACCAGGTTGAATGAACCCCGTAGCCCTGCCAGTGCGGCGAGGTGGAATAGCCCGCACTGGGCTATGCAGGCGAACCGGGGACACCACCTGTAAGGCTGGTGCCATGTACACCGGCCCGAGGAGACGTACTGGAGACCAGCTACGTTGGGCCGGCTTCATGGCACCCGGCTCGATGCCCAACCTAGCCCTCCCAGTGCGGCAAGGTGGAATAGCCCGCACTGGGCTAAGCACGCGTACTGGGGACACCGTGCGCTTTACCGCATAACACGGTGTCTTACCAGTACGACGCCTTCTACCTCCACGGTAAGCACGGGGAGTTGGCTCGGGTATCCTACCCGGCTTTGCCACACTCCTCGTGTGCCCCCCCCCAAGAAATTTTTGGGTCTTACTCACGGGCTCCCAACCGCGTCGTCGCGCTGCCTCCTCATACCAGCGCCGCTCAGCCTTCGCTGCTTCTAATTCCTCCTTTGGACGGCGATATTCCCCTGGTTGAGCCCAAGGTCCTCTACCGTCCAAAATCTCCTCCCAAGTCCAGAAATCCTTATTGCTCTGTCGAGCATTCCCATACCGCTTGGTCTCTGTATTTTGGTGGGTGATTCTGTAAGAGCTGTCGCTCTCCTCATCCTCAGATGAGGTGAGGAGAGAAGGATCTTCTGACCAAAATGCGGAGTCTGGGAAATATGCCATCTTTATTATAAATTACAATGATGCAGATGGCAACACGAAAACTAAACAAAACACTTTCAAACTACAAAATAACAAAACGACGTAGAACGAAAACCTGAACATAAACTTACATAACTGGAACGTAAACTCACGAACAGGCAACAGACGACATCGAAACAAAACGAACAGCCAAACAGCTCCATATGTGAAAAAAACATTGATAACGCCACGAAGACATCACAAGAGACAATCACCCACCAACACACAGTGAATAATGCCCTACCTAAATATGACTCTTGATTAGAGGAAAATGCAAACCACCTGCCTCTAATCAAGAGCCATACCAGGCACACCGAAACCAACATAGAAACAGATAACATAGACTGCCCACCCAAAACACATGCCCTGACCATAAACACATAAAAAACAACATAAAACAGGTCAGGACTGTTACAACCCCATTGAAACCCTGCATGCATAGTACTGTAAGATTATCCCACATGTCCAAAGGAAACCTACAAACAATGCATGCAGGGCAGAATTAGGCCAATAGCCACTAATAATAGAAACTCAAAAAAGAGCAGTTAAGTTTGGAAACATCTAAAATACATTTATCCCCTCTCATATCATTACCAAGCCCTTCAATGCCAAGAGTTGAGCAAAGAAATAGGTAGAGTTCACAAACATGTTCTACTAACACACTGAAGCCTCAGGACCAGAACCTCCAATCAATCAGAATAAACCAAATTAAATCACAGTCAAAACAAAACTACATTACCTATTGGAAAGCACAACAACAAAATACAGGGATATCTGGCACGAAATCGACAGTACTTTTTGAACATGGTTACTTTTAAAATGTATTTTATTTTACCTTTATTTATACAGGTTTTTTCTCATTGAGATAATATCTCTTTTCCAAGAGAGACCTGGTCCAATAGCAGCAGGGGAACAATTATTCAGACAAAACAACTTACATACACTAACAAACATTAAACAAAACTATAAACACACATACAGTACAATAATTACATATTACATTAAAAACACAAACTTCTTGACTAAAAATAGCTGGCCTAAAAACAATTACACTCTTCTATGATATATACATCGATCAAGTGTTTAAACTCCACCAACGAAACTAGATCATCACATTTTAAAATGTTCAGGAGAGAATTCCAGGACCACGGTGCTAAGTAACTAAAACTATTTCTACCATGACCTGTTCTAATTTTTGGTACTTTTAGAAGCAAATCAGAATGGGACCGTAATTTATATTTATTTACTGACCAGACTAAAAAAGAACAGAGATAAAATTGCATTTGACCCAATATGGCCTTATAAATCAGTGTATACCAGTGTTTAAGCCTAAGCAAGGTCAATGACGACCAGCCAACAGCGCTGTAGAGATCACAATGATGTGTTAGACGTTTCTGATTTGTAATGAACCTGAGGGCTGCATGATATACTGAATCAAGTGCTCTCAGGGTAGTGACTGAGGCCTGCATATATATAACATCACTAAAATCTAAAACCGACAGTAATGTAGATCGTACCAGCTCCTTCCTGGCCTCAAAAGAAAAACAAGCCTTATGCCGGTAATAAAATCCTCTTTTCAGCTTGAGCTTCCTTATCAAGTTCTCTACATGCACAGTGAAGCTCAGCTTATCATCAACCCGCACACCCAAATATTTGTACACTTTAACTTGCTCTATAGTATGTCCAGCCAATGTAGCAATGACATGATTTGTAACATGCCTGGCATTTGAATATACCATGCATTTTGTTTTACCCGAATTTCGAATCAGCTTTAAATCATACAGATTCTGTTGTATGATGCTAAATGCTCTTTGGGCATTTAATAAAGAACAGTATCATCTGCATAAAAATTAACATCCGCTATTTCAATAAGATCCCCAATGTTGTTGATATACAAAATGAACAAAAGTGGGCCCAAAATAGAACCTTGTGGAACACCTGAGCACACCTCTATGGACTCAGTATTACAACCATCCGCCATTACACATTCTGTACGATTTGATAGGTAATTTATAAACCAATGTAGAGCATGACCAGTAATTCCACAACATTTAAAGCTTTGCACTAACACAGCATGGTCCAAGGTGTCAAAAGCCTTCGACAAATCAATAAAAACAGACACACAATGTAACTTCTTATCAAGAGCACAGTGGATGTCATTTAAAACCTTCAATGTTGCTGAAACAGTGCTGTGGCCAGACCTAAAACCTGATTGCATTCAATTTAATATGTTGTTTTCTTGGAAGTAAGCCTTTAGCTGCCTACTAACTAAGGACTCCAGTACCTTTCACAGTACGGGCAAGTTACTGATCAAACACTTAGAAAAGCTTTGACAAAGTACAGGCTCAGTGAGCACAGCCTTGCCATTGAGAAGGATAGACAAAGGAAAACTTGGCTCCCTGTAGAGGTAAGGCTGTGCAACTACTGCACAATTTAAAAAAATTGAATATGTTTCACCTTTATTTAACCAGGTAGGCCAGTTGAGAACAAGTTCTCATTTACAACTGCGACCTGGCAAAGATAAAGCAAAACAGTGCGTCAAAAACAACAACACAGAGTTACACATAATCAAACGTAGAGTCAATAACACAATGGAAGAATCTATGTACAGTGTGTGCAAATGTAGAAGAGTAGGGAGGTAAGGCAATAAATAGCCCATAGAGGTGAAATAATTACAATTTAGCATTAACACTGGAGTGATAGATGTGCAGATGATGATGTGCAAGTAGAGATACTGGGGTGCAAAAGAGCAAGAGGATAAATAACAATATGGGGATGAGGTAGCTGGGTGTGCTATTTACAGATTGGCTGTGTACAGGTACAGTGATCGGAAAGCTGCTCTGACAGCTTATGCTTAAAGTTAGAGAGGGAGATATATGGCTTCAGTGATTTTTGCAATTCGTTCCAATCATTGGCAGCAGAGAACTGGAAGGAAAGGCGGCCAAAGGAAGTGTTGGCTTTGGAGATGAATGGTGAAATATACCTGCTGGAGCGCGTGCTACGGGTGGGTGTTGTTATGGTGACCCGTGAGCTGAGATAAGGTGAAGCTTTACCTAGCAAATGTTTGGCAGCATGAGTAAAGGAGGCCTTGCTGCAAAATAGGAAGCTGATTCTAGATGTAATTTTGGATTGGAGATGCTTAATGTGAGTCTGGAAGGAGAGTTTACAGTCTAACCAGTCACCTAGGTATTTCTAGTTGTCTAAGTCAGAACCGTACAGAGCGGGCGCGTGCGGGCAGCAACCGGTTGAAGAGCATGCATTTAGTTTTACGAGCATTTAAAAGCAGTTGGAGGCCACGGAAGGAGTGTTGTATGGCATTGCAGCTCGTTTAAATGTTTGCTAACACAGTGTCCAAAGAAGGGCCAGATGTATATGGAATGGTGTCGACTGGTGTCGAGGTGGATCAGAGAATCACCAGCAGCAAGAGTGACATCATTGATATATACTGAGAAAAGAGTCAGCCCGAGAATTGAACCCTGTGGCACCCCCATTGAGACTGCCAGAGGTCCGGACAACAGGCCCTCCGATTTGACACACTGAACTCTATCTGAGAAGTAGTTTGTGAACCAGGCGAGGCAGTCATTTGAGAAACCAAGGCTATTGAGTATGCCGATAAGAATGCAGTGATTGACAGACTCGAAAGCCTTGGCTAGGTCGATGAAGACGGCTGCACAGTACTGTCTTTATCGATGGCGGTTATGATATTGTTTAGGACCTTGAGCATGGCTGAGGTGCACCCATGACCACCTTGGAAACCAGATTGCATAGTGGAGAAGGTATGGTGGGATTCGAAATGCTAGTTTATCGGTTTGTTAACTTGGCTTTCAAAGATTTTAGAAAGGCAGGGCAGGATGGATATAGGTCTAAAACAGTTTTTGTCTAGAGTGTCTCCCCCTTTGATAGACAGATGACCGCGGTACCTTTCATGTCTTTGGGGATCTCAGACAATACCAAAGAGAGGTTGAACAGGCTAGTAATAGGGGTAGCAACAATTTCGGATGATCATTTTAGAATGAGAGGGTCCAGATTGTCTAGCCCAGCTGATTTGTAGGGATCTAGATTTTGCAGCTCTTTCATAACAAAAGCTGCCTGGATTTGGTTGAAAGAGAAGTGGTGGGGGGATTAATCTTAGACTTAGATAAGACTTAGACTTATCCCAGCTCAGAGCAGTGGGCAGCTGGAGGTGCTCTTGTTCTCCATGGACTTTACAGTGTCCCAAAACTTTTTGGAATTAGTGCTACAGGATGCAAATTTCTGTTTGAAAATGCTAGCCTTAGCTTTCCTGACTGACTGAGTATATTGGTTCCTGACTTCCCTGAAAATGTGCATATCGCGGGGGCTATATGTTGCTAATGCAGAACGCCACAAGATGTTTTTGTGCTGGTCAAGGGCAGTCAAGTGTGGGGTGAAGGGTGGTCGTTTGACTGCGGATCCATTACACATGTAGGAAATGAGGCAGTGATCGCTGAGATCCTGGTTGAAGACAGCAGAGGTGTATTTAGAGGACAAGTTGGTCAGGATGATATCTATGAGGGTGCCCATGGTAACGGATGTAGGGTTGTACCTGGTAGGTTCCTTGATAATTTGTGTGAGATTGAGGGCATCTAGCTTAGATTGTAGGACGACCGGGGTATTAAGCGTATCTCAGTTTAGGTCACCTAACATTACGAACTCTGAAGATAGATGAGGGGCAATCAATTCACATATGGTGTCCAGGGCACAGCTGGGGTAGGAAGGGGGTCTATAACAAGCGGAAACGGTGAGAGACTTGTTTCTGGAAAGTTGGATTTTTAAAGTAGAAGCTAAAATTGTTTGGGCACAGACCCGGATAGTATGACAGAACTCTGCAGGCTATCTCTGCAGTAGATTGCAACGCCGCCCCCTTTGGCAGTTCTATCTTGTCGGAAGATGTTATAGTTAGGGATGGAAATTTCTGTATTTTTGGTGGCCTTCCTAAGCCATGATTCAGACACGTCTTGGACATCAGGGTTGGCGGAGTGTGCTAAAGCAGTGAATAAAGCAAACTTAGGGAGGAGGCTTCTAATGTTAACTTGCATGAAACCAAGGCTTTTACGGTTACAGAAGTAAACAAATGAGAGCGCCTGGGAATGGGGGTGGTGCTGGGGGCTGCAGCGCTTGGGTTAACTTCTTAATCACCAGAGGAACAGAGGAGGATAAGGGTTTGATTAAAGGCTATAGGAACAGAGAGTAAAAGGAGCACATTTCTGGTTGCAGAAGAATAGATTCAAGGCATAAAGTACAGACAAGGGTATGGTAGGATGTGAGTACAGTGGAGGTAAACCTAGGCATTGAGTGACGATGAGAGAGGTTTTGTCTCTAGAGGCACCAGTTAAGCCAGGTGAGGTCACCGCATGTGTGGAAGGTGAAACAATAGGGCTATCTAAGGCACATTTGACAGGGCTGAGGGTTCTACAGTGAAATAATACAATAATCACTAACCAAAACAACAATAGACAAGGCATATTGACATTAGGGAGAGGCATGTGTAGCCGAGTGATAGGGTCCAATGAGTAGCACTAGATGAGTCAGGGAGCCAATTCAGTAGTCACTACTACGCTAGGCAAGCTGGAGACACGGCGATTCAGACAGCTAGCGGGCCGGGGAAAGCAGATGGGCCCCCGGCCATGTCACTACGGAAGAGCCTGTTGAAACCACCTCAGACAGTTATGTTGGCAGACCCGTTGCGATGGATCGGCGGGGCTCCGTGTCGGCAGTAAAGGGTCCAGGCCAATTGGCAAAAGAGTTATTGTAGCCCAAGAATTGGCTGGTGGACCTCTTTGGCTAGCTGGGAGATGGACATAGCTCGAGGCTAGCTCCAGGCTAACTGGTGCTTGCTTCGGGACAGAGACGTTAGCCAGGAGTAGCCACTCTGATAGCAGCTAGGTAGCTGCGATGATCCGGTATAAAGGTTCAGAGCTTGCGGTAGGAATCCAGAGATGTGGTGGAGAAAAAGCAGTCCGATATGCTCTGGGTTGATATCACGCTGTGCAGACTGGCAGGAATTGACCGGTTGAGGCTGGCTGATGTCCGAGTTAACGGTGAGGACCGCTAGCAGTGGCTAACTGACTAGTAGCTAGTTAGCTGGCTTGCTTCTAATGGGGGTTCTGGTTCTAAAGTATAAAAATAGCAGATCCGTACCACATCGGGTGAGGCGGGTTGCAGGAGAGTATATTCAGTCCATAGATGGAAAGTGAGATTAAAATATATACGAAGTATATACGAAGAAAACAATATATACACAGGACAGGACAGGACAGGACAGGACAAGAGAAAACACACGTCCAACTGCTACGCCATCTTGAAATATTGTTCCTTCACCTATCCATCCTTCAACCTACAGTAATTGTGTCATTTAGAGAATGTATCCTGTTTTTCTTTCTGTTCTTCTCCTGAGTTCGGTTTTAACTGTCCTGTATTCCCACTCTGTCCTCCCCTTCCTGTCCTTGTACCTTTCTGTCTGACTTTCTTCCTCACGGTGTGGGCTAGCTCCAGGCCAGGAAGTCTAGTCCGCTTCTCTGGCTTGCTGCCCAGCACCACAGCAGGAACTGAGACAGAGCTGCATTTACTGACAAAATGTAAAAATATTAAACAATTAGAGTGCAATTTCGCCAAATTTGAAGTCTTTATTGAAGGTTTCCAAGACCTCTCTGATGAGAAAAGACTACCCGTCCTGTTGGCGGAAGCCGCAAACAGCTGTGGGTTGGCAGCGCACTACTTTGCTGCCTGCAATAAGATGAGGGACAGTGTTTGACAGACCAACTTGCACATGTCCTCTATGCTTTTGTTATTGTCCATTGTATGGTTATTTTTTACCCTTGATTATTGTTGTTACTGATTGTTCCGTTGACAATATTGAATATTATTATTATGTTAATATTGTAAATAAATCACAAAATCTCCAAAGTATGCTTTGTCAATATGTACACTGTCATGCCAATTTAATTTAATTTAAATATTGAGAGAGAGAGAAATAGATAGAGATAGAAGAGAGATACTTTTATATATATAGTGTAAGTGGACACCCCCTCAAATTAGTGGATTTGGCTACTTCAGCCACCCCCGGTACTTACAGGTGTATAAAATCGAGCACACAGCCATGCAATCTCCATAGACAAACATTGGAAGTAGAATGGAAGAGATCAGTGACTTTCAACGTGGCACAGTTATAGGATGTCACTTTTCCAACAAGTCAGTCTGTCAAATTGCTGCCCTGCTAGAGCTGCCCTGCTATAGCTGCCCTGGTCAACTGTAAGTGCTGAAGTCGAAACGTCCAGGAGCAATAACGTCTCAGCCGCAAAGTGGTAGGCCACACAAGCTCACAGAACGGGACCGCCGAGTGCTGAAGCTCGTATTGTCTAAAAATTGTCTGTCTGTTCTGTAAAAATTGCAACACTCACAATCGAGTTCCAAACTGCCTTTGGAAGCAAAGTCAGCACAAGTACTGTTCTTTGGGAGCTTCATGAAATAGGTTTCCAATGGCCGAACAGCCACACACAAAACCTAAGAACACCATGAGCAATGCCAAGCGTCGGCTGGAGTGGTGTAAAGCTCGCCGCCATTGGACTCTGGAGCAGTGGAAACGCGTTCTCTGGAGGGATGAATCACGCTTCACCATCTGGCAGTTTGACGGACTAATCTGGGTTTCGGCCGATGCCAGGAGAACAGTACCTGTCCCAATGCATAGTGCCAACTGTAACATTTGGTGCAGGAGGAATAATGGTCTGGAGCTGTTTTTCATGGTCCGGGCTAGAACCCTTAGTTCTAGTCAAGAGAAATGTTAACACTACAGCATACACTTAGATTTTAAACGATTCTGTGCTTCCGACTTTGGCAACAGTTTGGGGAAGGCCTTTTCCTCTTTTAGCATGACAATGCCCGCATGCATAAAGCGAGGTCCATACAGAAATGGTTTGTCGAGATCAGAGTGCAAGAACTTGACTAGCCTGTACAGAGCCCTGACCTTAACCCCATCGAACACCTTTGGGATGAATTGGAACGCCGACTGCGAGCCAGACCTAATCGGCCAACATCAGTGGCTGACCTCACTAATGCTATTGTGGCTGAATGGATTCAAGTCCCCCAGCAATTTCCAACATCTAGTGGAAAGCCTTCCCAGAAGAGTGGAAGCTGTTATAGCAGCAAAGAGGGGACCAAATCCATATTCATGTCCATGATTTTGAAATGAGATGTTCGACGAGCAGGTGTCCACATACTTCTGGTAATGTAGTGTATGTATAAGACATAGAGAGAGAGATTCTTAGGGATGCATAGAGAGAGAGAGAAAGAGAGGGAGAGAGAGAGATACGTGTGCATACATAGAGAGAGAGATAGAAAGAGAGAGTTTTGTACTGCAGGGACACAGAGAGATAGAAATGCAGTGCAAAATCCGAGAATGATTTGAGCTCCACAGAGGAGATTTGAACCGCGACCCTCTGATTAAAAATGTATGTCTTGTATGACGCATATTGCATCATTTGGGATGCCTTGCATGTGTGGTTTTCAAAAGCTTTGTAACTGTCTGATAGGGAACTTCACCATAACACATTTTCAGGGGAGTGTGAGCACCTCCTACTGAGCTCATGAAAATGTGATGCCCTCAGACGTTCAAGTGCGGAGGTGTGTGTGTGCATATGTGCATGTATAGTACCAGTCAAAAGTTTGGACACCAACTAATTCAAGGGTTTTCCTTTATTTTTTATCATTTTCTACATTGTAGAATAATAGAGGAGACATCAAAACTATGAAATAACACATATGGAATCATGTAGTAACCAAAAAAGTGTTAAACAGAAAATAAATCCAAAATGTATATTTTAGATTCTTCAAAGTAGCCACCCTTTGCCTTGATGACAGCTTTGCACACTCTTGGCATTCTCTCAACCAGCTTTATCTGGAATGCTTTTCCAACAGTTTTAAAGGAGCACTTGTTGGCTGATTTTCCTTCACTCTGCAGACCAACTCCTCCAGAACCATGTCAATTGGGTTGAGGTTGGGTGATTGTGGAGGCCAGGTCATCTGATGCAGCACTCGATCACTCTCCTTCTTGGTCAAATAGCCCTTACACAGCCTGGAGGTGTATTTTGGGTCATTGTCCTGTTGAAAAATGATAGTCCCACTAAGCGCAAACCAGGTGGGATGGCGTTTTGCTGCAGTGTGTGCCTTGAATTCTAAATAAATAACAGAGTCTCACCAGCAAAGCACCCCCACACCATCACACCTCCTCCTCGATGCTACACGGTGGGCACCACACATCCAGAGATCATCCGTTCACCTACTCTGCATCTCACAAAGACACAGCAGTTGGACCCAAAAATCTAAAAGACCAAACGACAGATTTCCACCGGTCTAATGCCCATTGCTTGTGTTTCTTGGCCCAAGCAAGTCTCTTCTTCTTATTGGTTTCCTTTAGTAGTTGTTTCTTTGCAGCAATTCGACCATGAAGGCTTGATTCACACAGTCTCCTCTGAACAGTTGATATTGAGATGTGTCTGTTACATGAACTCTGTCAAACATTTATTTGGGCTGCAATTTCTGAGGCTGGTAACACTAATGAACTTATCCTCTGCAGCAGAAGTAACTCTGGGTCTTCCTTTCCTGTGGCTGTCCTCATGAGAGGCAGTTTCATCATAGCGCTTGATGGTTTTTGCGACTGCACTTGAAGAAACTTTCACAATGTTCTTGAAATGTTCCGGATTGACTGACCTTCATGTCTTAAAGTAATGATGGACTGTCATTTCTCTTTGCTTATTTGAGCTGTTCTGTCCATAATATGGACTTGGTCTTTTACGAAATAGGGCAATCTTCTCTATATCAAATCGAATCAAACTCTTTTTGTCACATGTGCTGAATACAACATGTGTAGACCTTACCGTGAAATGCTTACTTACAACCCTACTTGTCACAACAAAACTAATTGGCTCAAACGCATTAAGAAGGAAAGAAACTTCACAAATGAACTTTTAACAAAGCACATCTGATAATTTATATGCATTCCAGGTGACTACGTCATGAAGCTGGTTGAGAGAATGCCAAGAGTGTGCAAAGCTGTCACCAGGAAAAGGGTGGCGACTTAAAAGAATCTCAAATATAAAATATATTTTGATTTAGTTTAACACTTTTTTGGTTTCTACATGATTCCATATGTGTTATTTCATAGGTTCCATGTCTTCACTATAATTCTACAATGTAGAAAATAGTCAAAATAAAGAAAAACCCTTGAATGAGTAGGTGTGTCCAAACATTTGAATGGTACTTTATGTGTACAGTATGTGTCTGTTTATGTCTGTGTGTGTGTGAGCGTGTGAGCGTGTGCATGTGTGCCCTAGTGCTATTTATTTATTAATCTATCAGGGGATCCCTATTACACAGTGTAATTGGAATAGTAAGGCCTCTGACAGAGAGCTCATATTTGCACACAGGGCAAACGGCTATGTGGTTACAGAGACTTCATTAAATCTAAAGCAAAATTAATGATTCACTCACAGCAGCAGCAAAATCTCTCTACTGCTCCACTTCCTCGGCTTCTCTCCTCGTCGAAAACTAGTTATGAATTTTTTTCACTCAATTTTATTTTCTCTCTTTCTCTCTCTCTCTCTGTCATTCCAGTTATTCTTCTCACACTGTCTCACCCCTCCTCTCTCTCTCTTTCCCCTTCCCTCTGGTACTTTCATGTCGAAGGCGAACAATAGGACTGAGAACAATCACAGCGGCTTTGAACTGACTTACGAGCTTCCAGACCCATAAAGCTACACCCACATTTATTTCTCTAGTTTTATTTAACCAGGCAAGTCAGTTAAGAACAAATTCTTATTCATAATGATGGCCTACCCCGGCCAAACTCGGATGATGCTGGGCCAATTGGGCGCCGCCCTATGAGACTCCCAATCACGGCCAATTATGATACAGCCTGAAATCGAACCAGAGTCTGTAGTGATGCCTCTAGCACTGAGATGCTGTGCCTTGGACCACTGCACCACTCGGCAGTCCCACATCTACTGTATACTGGAGCTACTGTAGGTCTACATATATGCAGTACAGGTTAACCTTTTCATGCCCAGAACTGTCCTCCCAAAATCCTTTTCCTGTTATGGATCTCTGTGTAAGGACAACATCGCCAGGCTGTGTAGGGCTATTTGACCAAGAAGGAGAGTGATCGAGTGCTGCATCAGAGGAGGATGCCATCCCTCTCTTCAATCATCCCTGTCCCATGTCCCTCTTTCTCCTCCATCCCTCTCTCCCATACCTTGTTGTTGCTCGTCCCTCACTCCCATCCCCTCTCTTGTCTGCCTCTATATTATCCATATTTCCCTCTCTCCCATCCCTTCCTCTCTCTTTCCTCTTTCTCACTCCCATCCCATCCCTCTCTCTCTCCTCATCCTTCTCATCTCCCAGCCCTTTATCTTCCTTGCTCCCATTCCTCTCTCCTCCTCCCTCTCTCTCTCCCACCTCCTCCCGGTGAATCCACATTCTGTGGCTCCCCCATATGCTCTGCTGTCCTGCGTTATTGATGGGGCCCTATGGGGCAGACTGCTGGAACAACACAGACCCTTTATTATCCAGCCAAAATACAATTTATTTTGGTTGCTGATAGCACGCCACAATAGCGAATCCAAGAAAGTTTACAACAAAGTAGCCTATGGTTACATATTTATAATGTTGTCCATATGTTGCTACGTGTTGCTACGTATTGTCGTCGTCAGCCCAGCAACAATTCTCCCTCAAGGCTAAATAAAGTTTAAGTTTATGGAAACTTGCATAGTTCAGAGAGTCATTGGGACACGTGTAGTTCAGAGAGTCGGAGGCATCCGAGACGCCACTAAATGGCCATCAACGATCAAAGGGTGCTTGTATTTGGTTGTTGTTTCTTTTCAAACGTATGATGTAATCACCGTCATTTTCCTTTTGCTCGCCGGCTAGTGAACAAATCTGTATCCAAGTCCCCACTCATTAGCGATGCGTCATGCGCTGCCGGGTGGGCTGCGTTCGTCAGGCGGCTCGCTTTCTATTTTAAGTGCAGTTGTGTTGTTCGTTGAAACAGTTTATACAGGGTGTTGCTGGTACTTTGTTATTCTCATTGCCTCATATAATGACTGTGTGCGATGCACTGTGTGTTTTCTGTGTTAAACTTTGGAAGGAAAATTGCAGAGTGGAGTGGGATGCTTGTACACTCTTAGAATTAGTGGTGACGCAAGGAACCGTGGTGTTCCTCAAGGAACCATTGCTAGTCAGTGGTTCATATTTGCACCTTCGCCTAGTTGAGGGTATCTGGAGGAACCCTGGAGTGGAGGCATGGCTCAGTAGGGGCGTAGCTTTAATATCAATATTTTTGGGGCCGCCTGTTTGGTAGATGCCATTCCTGTTCATCTGTTCTATTGTATTGTCATCAGATGTTAAGGTTGAACAATGATAGTTTTGTTGCTTCAATGAGGCTAACAGAGAGCCTATGCAAATCTCAAGTTGGAATAGTTGGAATTTATTACTGTCAGCAATGTTAATAGTATTAATATAAGATTAGATTATTTAAGATGCATAAATATTCAAGGAACATTTTAGTTTGCAGAGTACAAACAAATCTGAAATAAAATCACATTTTATTGTCACATGCGCCGAATACAATTTCACCTTACAGTGAAATGCTTACTTACAACCCCTTAACCATCAATGGTTTAAGAAGTTAACAAAAAATAAGTGTTAAGTGAATAATTGAAAATAAAAGTAACAAATAATTAAACAGCAGCTGTAAAATAACAAGCGAGGCTATATACAGGGGGTACCGGTTAATGTGCGGGGGCACCAGTTAGTTGAGGTAATTGAGGTAATATGTACATGTACATAGAGTTAAAGTGACTATGCATAGATTATAAACAGAGAGTAGCAGCAGCGTAAAAGAGGGTTCTAGGTAACCCTTTGCTTAGCTGTTCAGTAGTCTTATGGCTTGGGGGTAGAAGCTGTTAAGAAGCATTTTGGACCTAGACTTGGCGCTCCGGTACCGCTTGCCGTGCGGTAGCAGAGAGAAAAGTCTATGACTAGGGTGGCTGGAGCTTTTGCAATATTCAGGGCCCTCCTCTGACACCGCCTGGTATAGAGGTCCTGGATAGCAGGAAGCTTGGCCCCAGTGATGTACTGGGCCGTACGTACTACCCTCTGTAGTTGCCATACCAGGCAGTGAAACAACCAGTCAGGATGCTCTTGCAGCTGTAGAACTTTTTGAGGATCTGAGGACCCATGCCAAGTCTTTTCAGTCTCCTGAGGGGGAATAGGCATTGTCGTGCCCTCTTCACGACTGTCATAGTGTGTTTGGGCCATGATACTGTGTTGGTGATGTGGACACCAAGGAACTTGAAGCTCTCAACGTGTTCCACTACAGCCCCGTCGATGAGAATGGGGGTGTGCTCGGTCCTTCTTTTCCTGTAGTCCACAATCATCTCCTTTGTCTTGATCACGTTGAAGGAGGGGTTGTTGTCCTGGTACTACATGACCAGGTCTCCGACCTCCGCCCTATAGGCTTTCTCATCGTTGACGGTGATCAGGCCTGCGACTGTTGTGTCATCAGCAACTTGATGATGGTGTTGGAGTCGTGCCTGGCCATGCAGTCGTGGGTGAACAGGGAGTACAGGAGGGGACTGAGCACGCACCCCTGAGGGACCTATGTGTTGAGGATCAGCATGTCGAATGTGTTTTTACCTACTCTTACCACCTTGGGGCGGCCCGTCAGGAAGTCCAGGATCCAGTTGCAGAGGGAGGTGTTTAGTCCCAGGGTCCTTAGCTTAGTGATGAGCTTTGAGGTTACTATGGTGTTGAATGCTGAGCTGTAGTCAATGAATAGCATTCTCACATAGGTGTTCCTTTTGTCCAGGTGGGAAAGGACAGGTTTGAGTGCAATACAGATTGCATCATCTCTGGATCTGTTGGGTAGGTATGCGAATTGGTGGGGGTCTAGGGTTTCTGGGACAATGGTGTTGATGTGAGCCATGACCAGCCTTTCAAAGCACTTCTTGGCTACAGACGTGAGTGCTATGGGTTGGTAGTCATTTAGGCAGGTTACCTTAGCGTTCTTGTGCATAGGGACTAAGGTGGTCTGCTTGAAACATATAGGTATTACAGACTCAATCAGTGACAGATTAAAAATGTCAGTGAAGACACTTGCCAGTTGGTCAGCGCATGCTTTGTGTACACGTCCTGGTAATCCGTCTGTGAATGTTGACCTGTTCAAAGGTCTTACTCACATCGGCTACAGAGAGCGTGATTACGCAGTCTTCTGGAACCGCTGGTCCTCTCATGCATGTTTCAGTGTTACTTGTCTCGAAGCCAGCATAGGAGTAATTTAGCTCATCTGGTAGGTTCATGTCACTGGGCAGCTTGTGGCTGTGCTTCCCTTCGTACTCTGTAATAGTTTGCAAGCCCTGCCACACCTCCAATAAGCCATGCCTCCAATCTGATAGGCTGTCACCTCTACAAAATACTATTAAAAATGTTCTAAATTCACAAAAAGATTGGGTGGGTTTCCTCAAAGACACTTTTCAAAGGGGTTCCTCAAGGAACCTTTTTCAACTGAAAGGTTCCGCCAGTGTGGCAACCCAAAAGGTTCTTCCAAGTACATTTACTTCGAATAGTATAAGCCAAGGTCAGATGTCCATATTTATCCCCAAAACAAGTTTGCCATAGACTTCCAGCTGCATTTAAGATAAGTAGGATGAAGACTGAGATAAGAGACCTGTTCAAAGACTTTCATTTCATTTCATTTACTTTAATTTCATTAAATGTAAAATGTAAGACTTTAGAAATACATCCTTCTTTACTGCTTGCCTTTAAGGCATTAGTAATCTAACATGATTGGTTAGGCCATAGAAAGGTGTCCACTACGTTGTGTCCACCAGTCATGCCATGTCAGATCAGCGATTATTTCGATGAAGGAAGAAAGGACGGACAAACAAAGCATATTAGGAAGTGAGTAGTCTGACAATCTGTGGTATCATAGACAATGGCTGTCCTCCAATTTGAACAGTGACTTTTCAGCTTCTTTAACCGGGTCTGTGTGATTGTCAGGTATATTGATGACGTTAATGAGGGGCTGATGGCCTCTGCTTCCGCTGACAGTATGTGTAGTAATGCTCAAACAATGGGCTCGCCTCGGCCTGTCACACACATTTGGACTACTGTCTCTGTAGCTATAGTTCTGAGATAGAAGCAGAGGGGGGAGTCTATGCCAAAATGGGGGGGTTGAGAGAGAGAGTATCCAGTATGTGTGAGTATCTGTGAGTGTGTGTGTGTGTGTGTGCGTGAGTGTGTATGTGTACAGTCATGGCCAAAAGTTTTGAGAATGACACAAATATGAATTCCTTGCAGGTAACCATGATTGACAGAGGAAGAACAATGATTCCAAGCACCACCCTCCTTTTGAAGCTTCCAGTCTGTTATTCGAACTCAATCAGCATGACAGAGTGATCTCCAGCCTTGTCCTCATCAACACTCACACCTGTGTTAACAAGAGAATCACTGCCATGATGTCAGCTGGTGCTTTTGTGGCAGGGCTGAAATGCAGTGGAAATGTTTTTGGGGGGATTCAGTTCATTTGCATGGCAAAGAGGGTCTTTGCAATTAATTGAAATTCATGTGATCACTCTTCATAACATTCTGGAGTATATGCAAATTGCCATCATACAAACTGAGGCAGCAGACTTTGTGAAAATTAATATTTGTGTCATTCTCAAAACTTTTGGCCACGACTGTATGTGTGTGAGTGCGTATACATGTGAGTACTTGCCTGCCTGCATGCCTGTTTGTTTGTGTGTTTGTGTGTGTGAGAGAGAGAGTTTGTAGAAACCACTTTGTTCAATCCAGGTTGCTGTTGTGCTTTTTATTTGACAACAATGAAAGGGGCCTGTCATGACGTTGCTATCATTAACCCTTTCATGCGTGAGTTCCAAATATATCTAACGGTCACCCCAGCATGAGTATTTTTTATGCACCTGATGTTAGAACATTCTCTCCATTCCAGAATGTGATTGTTACGCAACATAACATTTAATCTGAGTTGCCCTCAAACCAAGGCACGCAGCCTGTTTTCAATTTTGTTTTCAATTTTCTAAGAACAGTTTGAATTGAGGTGTGTTCCACCTCATTCCTTCACATAAAAGTAGTCATTTTTACTTTTGCGGACCAATAAATTTTTTGACATTTCTGACGCGGACAACATTCCCAAAAACACTTCCCAAATGTTTGTGCAGTTCAAGTCAGCAGACATTTGCTCATCTTCCGTCCTGCACACACGTGTCACATTTTCCGTCTGTTGCCTAGATTGCAGTCATAGTTGTTTTCGTTACCAATAATAACTTTGGAAATGTGTGCAATTTTATCAAAGTAAGTGCCTTATTACGTTATAATACTTTCTGCATGTCGTGTTATATTGTTTCTACTGTAGCATAATATTTTTGCATAATATTTTCGTGCAAAATTCTTAGAACCGCGGACACGCGAGGTAACGTTACTCATTTCATAACCTTTATGGTGTTATACTCGATGCTTAGGTAGTTAGCTACATTCTTCTATTAAAACTTCTTATGACTGCAAGGGGCAGTATTGAGTAGCCAGATAAAATGTGCCCATTTCAAACGGCCTCGTACTCAATTCTTGCTCGTACAATATGCATATTATTATTACTATTGGATAGAAAACACTCTTTAGTTTCTAAAACCGTTTGAATTATTTCTCTGAGTGAAACAGAACTCATTCTGCAGCACATTTCCTGACCAGGAAGTGGAATGTCTGAAATCGATGCTCTGTTCAACTTCCTGCCTATACATGAGCATAAAACGTAAGAGTCTATGTACACTTCATAGACCTTCCCCTGGTTGTCAAGAGGCTGTGAGAGAAGAAATTTTGTGTTCATCTTGTTCTGAATTGGAATACAAGCTCTTTGTATGACGTGTCCCTCATTTCCGGTACTCTTGGCAGTGCCAGTTGGACAGTGGGATTGCCTTCTGTTTAGCTGCCGTTATGGACGACTACTATCTCCGGTTCGGATTTTATTTGATACATGTGACCATATCATCGTAAAGTATGTTTTTTCAATATAGTTTAATCAGATTATTGAAATTTTTTCGGGAGTTTTGCCGTGTTCCGTTCTCTGACTTTGTTGACGTTGGAGAGATCCGTGCCACTTGGCAAGTGCCCATGCTAAATAAAGAGGGAAATTTGCCGTTCCAGATCCAAACAACGACTGTTCTGGACAAAGGACACCTTGTCCAACATTCTGACGGAAGATCACCAAAAGTAAGAAACATTTTATGATGCTATTTCTAATATCTGTCGCGCATGTGAACTGGTCGTCGGCGCCCAAGTGTTTCTGGCTATTGTGGCTACGCTAATATAACGCTACATTTTGTTTTCGCTGTAAAACATTTAATAAATCGGAAATATTGTCTGGAATCACAAGATGCCTGTCTTTCAATTGCTGTACACTATGTATTTTTCAGAAATGTTTTATGATGAGTAATTAGGTATTTGACGTTGGTGTCTGTAAATATTATGGCTGCTTTCGGTGCAATTTCTGATTGTAGCTGAAATGTAAACTATGATTTATACCTGAAATATGCACATTTTTCGAACAAAACATATGCTATACAATAAATATGTTATCAGACTGTCATCTGATGAAATTGTTTCTTGGTTAGTGGCTATTTATATCTTTATTTGGTCGAATTTGTGATAGCTACTGATGGAGTAATAAACTGTTATAGTAAAAAAAAGTGGTGTCTTTTGCTAACGTGCTTAGCTAATAGATTTACATATTTTGTCTTTCCTGTAAAACATTTTAAAAATCGGACATGTTGGCTGGATTCACAAGATGTGTACCTTTCATATGCTGTATTGGACTTGTTAATGTGTGAAAGTTAAATATTAAAAAAAAAATATCTTTTGAATTTCGCGCCCTGCACTTTGAGCTGGCTGTTGTCATAAGTGTACCGACGTTGGGCTTGCACGCCAAACAGGTTAACTCTGGAAAACAATGCTAATTGTGTCAGAAAAGTATTAGCATGTGTTGTATTTTGAAGCTACACTGACCTTATGACTCCCAAGTGGTGCAGCTGTCTAAGGCACAGCGTCTCAGTGCTAGAGGCGTCACTACAGACACCCAGGTTCAAATCCAGACTGTGTTTCTATCAAAGTAAGTTCCTTATTATGTTATAATATTTTCTGTATGTCGTGTTATACCGTTTATTCTGTAGCTCACTGTGTGTATGGCATAATATATTTGTGTGTATTCCTTATAAGCGCAGACACGCGAGGTAACATTACTCATTTCATAACCTTTATGGTGTGATATTCAATCGTGCTTATGTAGCTAGCTACATTATTCTATTAGCTCTGTAAAACAATCCTAGTTGCATCAGAGAAGTATTGGCTTGTACCACTTGGTCGTTTTCTGAGTGCATTCCACAAAGCTGTTTATCATGTCTGCCTTATCCACTGCCCCCATTTTGAGGTTATAGTCAAGCACGCCGTCTGGTTTGATTTTCCCCTCTCCCTTCAGGTGGTACAACTTCCCTGTGGCCGACATGGTTGCTGTATGGACAGTGAAGAGGACATGGATGTCTCGTTTGTCATGCCACTCTACTGCCAGCTGTTGACATTTCTTATTTTGTATAATGGATCGTTTAGGATGGCACTAGCATTGTTGATGAATTGCAGTCATCACAGCAGAACTAGGAAGCAGTCTTGGGAAAAGAGGGTGGCAAAGAAGGGAGTTGCAAACATAGGATCTGTGCTCCAGTATTCTCTTAGGGAGATCTTCTTTTACTCTCCCCATGAGAAGGACTGTCACCAGGAAGGTATACATTTCGCTAATTGTGGTTGTCCAACCCACTCCTGGCTCTCTCTTCTCCTGGAGCTCCAAGGCATAGCGATTGGTCTCTCCTATGTCTCCCACCAGCTCCTCTGTCAGAAACAACATGAAGCAGTCTGCCTCAGATGGAAATGGCAATGGGTGTTGCACTCCAGACTGGGACTCATCAAAGCAAACAGCAGGTCCAGGAGGGGTGAAATGGCTGGCAGCCTTCCAGCATCCACATAACTCCTGTACTTCATCCACTGTCGGTCTGCCTCCATCACCACCAGCATCTTCAAAGGTAACTAGGACTTCATCTGTGGACAAGGGGTCCTCAGATTCAGGATTCTCAATGGCTGGGGGGCATCTCTTCACTGTCTGGACTTTCAGAGTCATTGTCAGAATTTTTAAAAAAAATCTCCAGAATTTCCGCATTTGTGAGTTGTACCCTTTTGAAAGACATTGCTAATCCTACAGCTTAGCTCTCTAGCTACATACATAAACAACAACAACACTGAATGGCTCAGAGTGGGAGTGAGAGGTTACGTGATTGACTGCCTGCACACGTCATTTGCATCAATAAATCACTATCAGAAAATATTTTGTGTGGTAATTATTGATATATTTACTGTTTCATTCATGTTTTTCAAGTATCGGTGATAAATCATGCATTCCAATTCTTGCATAGATTGTAATGGGCACATATGTGTGTAAAATACTTTTTTGAAGGTTGTACTGATTATGATAAGCTAACCTAATTCCAGCTTTGTGTGGAGCCATGTTTTTTGACATACAATGCATTCTGGGTTTCATATAATCGTCTGTCGGACCAAAGATGCTATAACAAAATGAGGTGAGTAAGGGTTCACTCATTTTTTGAGAACTTCAGGAAGTGAATGGTGGGATGTGAACAATGGTAGATAACACACCCCTTCAACATGCATACTATAAACAGACCAAACTCATCTCTTACTTTCTTTGGTTTTTGTGAGGAAAAAAAGCATGGCTATGAGCTGAAACTAATCGCCGGATTACTTCCGATTTCTAGAAAGTGTTTTACTCAATTATTTCGATCAATGGTGAGCTCACTTGTGATGTGAATAATTATAAATAGTAATTGCTATTAGCTAATTCATATTGTAGTTTGCCAGCCGAAAGTTATAAAATATGACCGCTTGTGTTGTGTCAATCTTTCCTCAGTTAGCGCTAGTGCAAATGTAGCATACATTTTCCCGGTTTGGATGTTTGTGTTATTCACAGAAGTATCTATAGCATATCTGAACATTGCATCCAAAAAATAAACTGCTCACATTCTGGACATAACTTTGTAAGGACTGTGTTTGTGTAAATAGTTTCTGTAAAAAGTGTGGCCAGCTCAAATGCTGATTGTAGCGTAATTCGAAACTGGCCGTTCTAAATAAGCGTTCTAATCATAATGTGATCGTACGCTTCAGAGACCACTGTAGAACAATCACACCCATCTGATGCTACATGTGAAAGTGTTAATATGATGACATGCTATTTATCGAATAATTTTCTATGTTTGATCATTACGTGATTAAATTAATCATGTAACAATCAACTCATTAGTAATCTGGGACACCACCGGAAAAGTTTGTTTAATGAGTTACCGTTTCCCTGATTAAATCAAGAATAAATCCCAATCTCGAAATCATAGCAGTCAATCATATCCTCATATCAGTCTCATTCTGAACGTCGCATAATCCTTTAAATCTGCACAAAGCCGGGTCTCACTAATCATTCCGTACCACACAAATTGAGTTGATTATTTATTTACTAACAAGCTAAATGATAACATAAGATACACACACACACACACACACACACACAGTCTAGGTTATTGATTATAACTTAAGACAATGACAACAGGTCCCTAGCGGACCAAAACAATATGACACGTGTTACACAAGAGGGAGATTTAAAGAGAGAGAGAAAAGCAACACTCGGATACATTTGTAAACCATGCTTAGTTTAGCCGTAACACCTTGCCCCTAACTGCCGCTCTTATGGGTAAGAATTGTAATGCATCTATTTACGTGTTGAAGGTCTCCGTTGGTTATCTCTGTTGGGTTTCTCTGTTGGGCCCAGGCTTTGTTGGGCCAAGTTCCGCTTAGTGGGAGAGGTTCAACTGATGCCTAGTTCTTTGGATGGTGGTCTCCTTTGTTTTCGGGTGTAAGTCTCTGATTGTCCACAAGATGTCACAATGTCCTTTCTCTTAGTTGTCTGTTTCCTTGCACTCGAGATGGGGTCTTCCGAGGACGGCTAATCAGCCGTGTCGATGATGCCAGTGTGGGAATGGAAGCTGTGTAGACAACTGATTACTTTGTAGGGAATAACTGGGTGGTCCTGCTTGAATTCACCTTCTTAGATACAGTACTCAACCGTAGCATTGATTGTTAAGAGGTTCCTTTGTCCTCTTCAACCTCGTGTTGCGTTTCGGTGTTGGCTGCAGCTTGTGGTCCTCTAGTTTAATATGTTAACTCTTAACTCACATGCGTTATACCCTCGTGTCAAAAGGGGGCATTTCCGTCTTTATGACACGCTCTCTGGGTTCCCTGGGCATAGCTCGTTACATGGCAAGGTATTAGGATGTACTATGATCTCTTTTAGATAACTAAAATCACAGTCTTATCGTCACAAAAACATTCTCTTTAATCTGAATATTTTATACACAGCGCACAGTATGTAAACATCATGTACACATTATGAAAACTCTTCAAGTTACAATGTTTTCGTCATCACGTCCTCATTTAACATCACAAAATCGACATACATTTTTCATATTCATCTATCATTGTTACCACCATTTTGGCTGATGAAATATACTGTCCCAAAGTGCATTTGTTGCATCTTAGAGTTCTGAGGTAGACTCTCCATAAACCAAACAGACATTCTAATCCCCAATACTAAAGGAAAAAGTATTCATCTGCTGCCTTAAAATTTACGATGGTCGCCCCGACTACATACCTCTCCCCCTCTGCGGGGTGGGAACATTGTACGATCAATAATGTGTCATGCTAGGGAATTAAATGCAGAGGAGCCCTCCCAAATCCTCTGGGAGATGTTTAATCAGGTGAAATATTCCATCAAAGGAAGAAAGGCCATTATATTAGTCTAGGATACACACCGTAAAGGTTAGGAAAGCAATAGGAGTAATGCTGACTGAACATGGCAACTTGATGGAAAGGGCCTTCTCTTTCATTTGTTTGTTAGTTTTTGAAAGGGCATTAAAAGCCTCAACTACAATATGTCACTAAACTAATGTGCAACTACACAGACACAGAAATATCCTAGTAAAATTCACCCACCGGGCAAAAATATGGGCCATTCACCCACCGGGCCATTATATTAGTCTAGGATACACAGCGTAAAGGTTAGGAAAGCAATAGGAGTAATGCTGACTGAATATGGCAACTTGATGGAAAGGGCCTTCTCTTTCATTTGTTTGTTAGTTTTTGAAAGGGCATTAAAAGCCTCAACTACAATATGTCACTAAACTAACATGCAACTACACAGACACAGAAATATCCTAGTAAAATTCACCCACCGGGCAAAAACATGTTGATCTAATGTTTTATCAATGTCATCTGTCAACATAGGGGTGGCAGGTAGCCTAGGGGTTAGAATGTTGGACTAGTAACCGGAAGGTTAAAAGATCAAATCCCTGAGCTGACAAGGTAAAAATCTGTCGTTCTGCCCCTGAACAAGGCAGTTAAACCACTGTTCCTAGGCCGTCATTGAAAATAAGATTGTTTTCTTATTAACGGACTTGCCTAGTAAAATAAAAATAAAAAATACTAGTACTGAACGTCAGTGAACTTTTGCGTTGAAATCAGCTGCGGCTCAACTGCAAGGGCATTAGGGGCAGCGCCCCACTTGTGATTGGTCAAATAAATATATTTTAAAAATTATTTGTATACAGTACCAGTCAAAAGTTTGGACACAAACTATGAAATAACACATATGGAATCATGCAGTAACCACAAAAATGTTGAACAAATCTAAATATATTTCATATTTGAGATTCTTTGCCTTGATGAAAGCTTTGGACATTGTTAGTATTCTCTCAACCAGCTTCATGAGGAAGGCTTTTCCAAAAGTCTTGACAGAGTTCCTACATATGCTGAGCACTTGTTGGCTCAGGTGACTACCTCATGTAGCTGGTTGAGAGAATGGCAAGAGTGTGCAAAGCTGTCATCAAGGCAAAGGGTGGCTACTTTGAAGAATCTCAAATATACACTTTTTTTGGTTTCTACATGATTCCATATGTAATTCATAGTTTCAATGACTTCACTATTATTTTACAATGCAGCAAATAGTAAAATAAAGAAAAACCCTTGTATGAGTAGTTTTGTCCAAACTTTTGACTGGTACTGTATTTTATATAATTCATTGATTATGTTTTAAATGCTCATAAAAGTGCAGTAAATGTTCCTGTTTCAAAAATATAATGTTCAAAACAAGCTGTTCAATTACTTACCACTCTACCCCTCAGTGACTGCCACCTCGCGCCCCGGGTATTCAGCCAATCAACGGCCAACACTGGTTGAAATGCAAAAGTGGACAACGATTTTTTTTTATTTTTTATTTCACCTTTATTTAACCAGGTAGGCCAGTTGAGAACAAGTTCTAATTTACAACTGTGACCTGGCCAAGATAAAGCAAAGCAGTGCGACAAAAAACAACAACACAGAGTTACACATGGAATAAACAAAAGTACAGTCAATAACACAATAGAAAAATCTATATGCAGTGTGTGCAAATGGAGTAAGGAGGTAAGGCCAATAGTAGCGAAGTAAATACAATTTGGTAAATTAACTCTGTAGTGATAGATGTGCAAGTAGAAATACTGGTGTGCAAAAAAATGTAATAAAAACAACATGGGGATGTGATAGGTAGTTGGATGGGCTATTTACAGATGGGCTGTGTACAGCTGCAGCGATCTGTAAGCTGCTCAGATAGCTGATGCTTAAAGTTAGTGAGGGAGATATAAGTCTCCAACTTCAGCGATTTTTGCAATTTGTTCCAGTCATTGGCAGCAGAGAACTGGAAGGAAAGGCGGCCAAAGAGGTGTTGGCTTTGGGGATAACTAGTGAGATATACTTGCTAGAGCGCGTGCTACGGGTGGGTGTTGTTATGGTGACCAGTGAACTGAAATAAGGCGGAGCTTTACCTAGCAAAGACTTATAGATGACCTGGAGCCAGTGGGTCTAGCGGCAAATATGTAGCGAGGGCCAGCCGAGGAGAGCATACAGGTCGCAGCAGTGGTGGGTGGTATATGGGGCTTTGGTGACAAAACGGATGGCACTGTGATAGATTGCATCCAGTTTGCTGAGTAGAGTGATGGAGGCTATTTTGTAAATGACATCGCCGAAATCAAGGATCGGTAGGATAGTCAGTTTTACGAGGGTATGTTTGGCAGCATGAGTGAAGGAGGCTTTGTTGCGAAATAGGAAGCCGATTCTAGATTTAATTGTGGATTGGAGATACATAATGAGTCTGGAAGGAGAGTTTCTATTGTACCCAGACACCTAGGTATTTCTAGTTGTCCACATATTGTAACATGCTGACCAGACCGGACACGTCGCGTGCGCGAGCGTCGCAAAATAAATTTAGAAATCCATGTTATTCAATTATTGCACCCACACTGCTCGCGCGCGCCAACGAGCGTCTGCGACGCCAAGGGCTTAAATAGATCTAATTCCTATTTCTGACGCAGATCGTGCTGCAAGTCCTGCCTCTCTCCTCATTGGTTTATAGAAGCAGGTACCCACGTGCCATCTCCTCATTGGTTTATAGAAGCAGGTACCCACGTGCCATCTCATCATAGGTTATACCCACGTGGGTGATAGAAAGACGAACTGTTTTGCCGGTAGTCGAGGTAATACAATGAAAGTTTAGATGCGATCACCATATAATTTAAACGATGACAAAGCCTGGAAGGAGGAGAGATGACTAGAAATGATGCGGTTGGCCGTTTTATGTGTGGATTAATTGTCGGAGTAGAGATCCTTGTGCATTTCAGGTAAAATAACAACTCAATGTCTATATCCCAGTACAAATTAGCTAGCAACAGCAAGCTAGCTAAATAGGACAAATTAACGTTAGCTAGCTAACTACCTAAATTACCATATATGTTTAATGCTTTTCGACCTGTCCCCAAATTAATGTCATTGGTTCAGAGTTTGTTTTGATATTTTAACCTGCGTGTCGTGATCGCGTTTGGTGTGGGGGGGCAAAATAAATGAATGCACGATAACGCACGATGGCGCACGCGCGCAGCCGGTTTGGGCAAGATGTTAGTCAGAACTGTCCAGAGTAGATCGGTAGAAGAGCATGCATTTAGTTTTACTAGCATTTAAGAGCAGTTGGAGGCCATGGAAGTGTTGTATGACATTGAACCTCGTTTAGAGGTTTGTTAACACAGTGTCCAAAGAAGGGCCAGATGTATACAGAATGGTGTCGTCTGCGTAGAGGTTGATCAAGGAATCACCAGCAGCAAGAGTGACATCATTGATGTATACAGAGAAGAGAGTCGGCCCGAGAAATGAACCCTTTGGTACCCCCATAGAGACTGCCAGAGGTCCGGACAACAGGCCCTCCGATTTGACACACTGAACTCTATCTGAGAAGTAGTTGGTGAACGAGGCGAGGCAGTCTTTTGAGAAACCAAGGCTGTTGAGTCTGCCAATAAGAATACGGTGATTGACAGAGTCGAAAGCCTTGGCCAGGACAATGAATACGGCTGCACAGTACTGACTTTTATCGATAGCGGTTATGAAATCGTTTAGTACCTTGAGCGTGGCTGAGGTGCACCTGTGACCAGCTCGGAAACCGGATTGCACAGCGGAGAAGGTACAGTGGAATTCAAAATGGTCAGTGATCTGTTTGTTAACTTGGCTTTCGAAGACTTTAGAAAGGCAGGTCAGGATGGATATAGGTCTGTAACAGTTTGGGTCTAGAGTGTCACCCCCTTTGAAGAGGGGGATGACTACAGCAGCTTTCCAATCTTTAGGAATCTCGGACGATATGAAAGAGAGGTTGAACAGACTAGTAATAGGGGTTGCAACAATGGCGGCAGATAATTGTAGAAAGAGAGGGTTCAGATTGTCTAGCCCAGCTGATTTGTACGGGTCCAGGTTTTGCAGCTCTTTCAGAACATCTGCTATCTGGATTTAGTTAAAGGAGAAGCTGGGGAGGTTTGGGCAAGTAGCTGCGTGGGGTAAGGAGCTGTTGGCTGAGGTTGGGGTAGCCAGGAGGAAAGCATGGCCAGCCGTAGAGAAACACCTATTGAAATTCTCAATTATCGGGGATTTATCGGGGGTGACAGTGTTTCCTAGCCTGAGTGCAGTGGGCAGCTGGGAGGAGGTGCTCTTATTCTCCATGGACTTTACAGCATCCCAGAACTTTTTGGAGTTAGAGCTACAGGATGCAAATTTCTGTTTGAAAAAGCTAGCCTTTGATTTCCTAACTGACTGTGTGTATTGGTTCCTGAATTCCCTGAAAAGTTGCATTACGCGGGGACTATTCGATGCTAGTGCAGTACGCCACAGGATGTTTTTGTGCTGGTCGAAGGCAGTCAGGTCTGGAGTGAACCAAGGGCTATATATGTTCTTAGTTCTACATTTTTTGAAAGGGCCAAGCTTATTTAATATGGTAATGAAATTACTTTTAAAGATCAAACAGGCATCCTCTACTTACGGGATGAGGTCAATATCCTTCCAGGATACCCGAGCCAGGTCACTTAGAAAGGCCTGCTCGCTGAAGTGTTTTAGGGAGTGTTTGACAGTGATGAGGGTTGATCGTTTGACCGCGGACCCATAACGAATGCAGGCGATGAGGCAGTGATCGCTGAGATCCTGATTGAAAACAGCAGAGGTGTATTTGGAGGGCAAGTTGGTCAGGATAATATCTATGAGGGTGCCATGTTTATGGATTTAGGGTTGTACCTGATGGGTTCCTTGATAATTTGTGGGAGATTGAGGGCATCTAGTATAGATTGTAGGACGGCCGGGGTGTTAAGCATATCCCAGTTTAGGTCACCTAACAGAACAAACTCTGAACATAGATGGGGGCAATCATTTCACATATGGTGTCCAGGGCACAGCTGGGAGCTGTGGGGGGTCTATAACAGGTGGCAACAGTGAGAGACCTTTTTTTTTAAATTAGAAGCTCGAACTGTTTGGGCATAGACCTGGAATGTATGACAGAACTTTGCAGGCTATCTCTGCAGTAGATTTCAACTCCGCCCCTTTTGGCAGTTCTATCTTGACGGAAAATGTTGCAGTTGTGGATGGAAATCTCAGAATCTTTGGTGGCCTTCCTAAGCTAGGATTCAGACACGGCAAGGACATCAGGGTTGGCGGAGTGTGCTAAACCAGTGAGCATAACAAACTTAGGGAGGAGGCTTCTGATGTTAACATGCATGAAACCAAGACTTTTACAGTTACAGAAGTCAACAAATGATAGAGCCTGGAGGCAAACAGGGCCTGGGTTAACCTCTACATCACCCGGGGAACAGAGGAGGAATAGGATGAGGGTACGGCAAAAGGCTATCAAAATTGGTCGTCTAGTGCGATGGGGGAAGAGAATAAAAGGAGCAGATTTCTGGGCGTGGTGGAATAGATTCAGGGCATAATGTACAGACAGGGGTATGGTAGGGTGCGGGTACAGTGGAGGTAAACCTAGGCATTGAGTAACAATAAGAGAGCTTGCATCGCTGGAGGCACTAGTTATGCTAGGTGAGGTCCCCGCATGTTTGGGAGATGGGACAAAAGAGGTATCTGAGGCATGTTGAGAGGGGCTAGGGGCTCCGCAGTAAAATAAAACAATGATATCTACCCTAAACAACAGTATACAAGGTATATTGACATTATAGAGAGACATAAAGCGAGGCATAAAGCAATCACAGATGTTGATTGGGAGAGTTAGCTAAGACAACAACGGGTAAGACAACAGCAGCTAACCAGCTAAGACAACAACAACAGGTAAAATGGCGATGAATGGGCAGAGAGGGTCAGTTAACTACACACAGGGCCTGAGTTTGAGGCTGGGGCCGACAGGTAAACAAAATAAACAAAAATGGAGTAACGTGACTAATGAACAGTCTAGCAGGCATCAGCTATGTAGCCAGGTGATCATAAGGTCCAGTGAACAGCAATAGAAGCCTTTAGGTAGTCGTTAGTACGCTAGCAATCGGGGGACATGTTCATAAAGTTAGCAGGCCGCTACTAGCAGAAGCGTCTTCACCGACGTCCGACAAAGGCCGGTTGAGGGCACATCGGACGGAATTACGTCGGCAGACCAGTCGTGATGGATTGGCGGGGCTCCGTGTCGATAAATTAATTTTAAACAGATTTCAAACACAAATCAATGCAGGGATTTCAAGGGTTGGTTTTATTTTAAGTAGAACTTCAAATGGACATTGATATTACGATACGACAGCTTTTTGCCTGGAGGGCATATGAACCATATAATTATCCCAGTGTAGCAGAAACCCAATCCTCCACTGCAATTACTGGCTCTCCTAGTACAGAGGATCTCCATGGCCTCGTTGTGTCATGTCTCAGTGTCCACACATCCCTCTTCCATGGTCTCTTCAGTGAAGAGTGTCTGGGCGGTGAGGGGATGAGAGCAGCTGAGAGAGGGGGGGAGCTGGCTCCCTGGAGTTGTTGGCATGGAGTGCTGTCTCTGTGTGCCAGATGGTGAGGCTGATCCACAGTTCTTCCAGGTTCAACCAGACTCTAGGTTCTATCTTTGTATCACACTGCTGGAACAACACAGTCAGAAAAACATTGCTATACCCACATTGCTGGAACCACACAGAACGACACAGTTAGAAGCACTTTTCTAGAACCTACAGTTACAAACACACTGTACTCAAAAAAAGCGTCTCTATGCTCAATACAGGTCTTCACCACCCACTCCCAATAATTAATCCATACCACCCTCATGCACAAACGCAGACAAACTGCTTGGTTTTTCAAACCTTCCCCGGGCTAACCGGAGGCTAAACGCAATGTGTTCTCCATTGTAAAGCATATTGGACTGATGTAGTTGTAATATCTGATAAATCTTCTGCATTGTTATTGGATTTGACTCGAAGCCCATTGTTCAGCAAAGTACATTATAAATTATCATAATAACAAAGGAATTGTGTTTTGTGTGGGTTTTTTCCCACCGCAGGCAGTTGCATCAGCCAAAATGATCTTTGTCCTTACGTCTGATACTGTAGCTCAGTGTGGTGTGGCCCGTACAGTCCGCATGGCCTCTCTCCCACTCACACTGCCACTCAGCTGTGGCAGCGCGCGCGCGCACACACACACACACACACACACACACACACACACACACACACACACACACACACACACACACACACACACACACACACACACACACACACACACAGAGCTGATGTCTGCTGATACCTTCCACTTAGCGCTCCTACTCTACTCTGTGGCAGCAGCTGCCAACCAGCAGCTAGCTGGTCAGTGGGCTGAGACCACCGCTGTCATCGTCATCTTTCTGTGTGTCAACAGCAGGGAAACGCAGCCAGCTGGTCAGTGGGCTGAGACCACCGCTGTCATCATCATCTCTCTGTGTGTCAACAGCAGGGAAACACACACACACAAAAACAAGCAGTAAAAACACAGATAAACCACACACAGTGGCACACACTCACACACGCCTATATTCCAGTAGTGATAACACACCGAACTGCATTCAACCATTGACCACACACCCACACACACACACACACACACACACACACACACACACACACACACACACACACACACACACACACACACACACACACACACACACACACACACAATTCTATATTCCATTTGAGTAGCGTGATATTAGCCCCTGCAACAGAAATGTAACACACCCAACAGTATTCAACCGTTGACAACACACACACACACAACAAACAGGCAATATACAACCAGTAAAAATACAGGTAACTCTCATACAATGGTACAAATACACACACACACCCTCCCCTCATCCTTCCTTCTCCTATTCCCCTTCTCCTCCCCCATCCCCGTTAGTGGCTTTATAAGATATTTATAAGCATTTTTATAGTTTTCTTCCAGTCTCTCTCATCCAAGGTGAATGCTGTCATGTCATATTACCATGAGATACCTGCCATGGCTTTCAGACCATCCTCCAAAGATTCCCATACACTGGCAGGTCTCTGTGTCTCAAATGGGTTCCTATTCCCTATGTAGTGCACTACTTTAGCCCAGGGCCCATAAGGCTCTGGTCAAAAGTAGTGCTCTACATAGGGAATACTCTCTGTGTATATTCTTCTTGATCAGGCTCAATTATGAAATGTCATCATGTCATTAGGTGTGTGTGTGTTTCCCTGCACACTTTGTGTGTGTGTGTGGGTGGGTGGGTGTTATCATGTGTCATGTCCTTAAGCTTTCAGTAAAACCTCCCCTGTCACTCTCCTGACATGGAAGGGAACACAACACAACACATCAATGCATACAGTAATAGGGGAGTTGCCATAGTGTTTCTATGCTTTGTGGTGAGGATGTTACTTTGAGAAATTACAGTCGTGGCCAAAAGTTTTGAGAATAACCCAAATATTAATTTCCACAAAGTTTGCTGCTTCAGTGTCTTTAGATATTTTTGTCAGATGTTACTATGGAATACAGAAGTATGATTACAAGTATTTCATAAGCGTCAAAGGCTTTTATTGACAATTACATTAAGTTGATGCAAAGAGTCAATATTTGCAGTGTTGACCCTTCTTTTTCAAGACCTCTGCAATCCGCCTTGGCATGCTGTCAATTATCATCTGGGCCACATCCTAACTGATGGCAGCCCATTCTTACATAATCAATGCTTGGAGTTTGTCAGAATTTGTTTTGTTTTGTTTGTCCACCCGCCTCTTGAGGATTGACCACAAATTCTAAATGAGATTAAGGTCTGGGGAGTTTCCTGGCCATGGACCCAAAATATCTATGTTTTGTTCCCCGAACCACTTAGTTATCACTTTTTCCTTGTGGCAAGGTGCTCCATCATGCTGGAAAAGGCATTGTTTGTCACCAAACTGTTCCTGGATGGTTGGTAGAATTTGCTCTCGGAGGATGTGTTGGGACCATTCTATATTCATGGCTGTGTTCTTAGGCAAAATTGTGAGTGAGCCCACTCTCTTGGCTGAGAAGCAACCCCAGACATGAATGTTCTCAGGATGCTTTACTGTTGGCATGACACAGGACTGATGGTAGCGCTCACCATGTCTTCTCTGGACAAGCTTTTTTCCGGATGCCCCAAACAATCGGAAAGGGGATTCATCAGAGAAAATGACATTACATTTACATTTAAGTCATTTAGCAGACGCTCTTATCCAGAGCGACTTACAAATTGGAAAGTTCATACATATTCATCCTGGTCCCCAAGTGGGAATTGAATCCTGCTCCCCCCGTGGGAAATGAACCCACAACCTTGGCGTTGCAAGCGCCATGCTCTACCAACTGAGCCACACGGGACCTACACGGGAATGACTTTACCCCAGTCCTCAGCAGTCCAATCCCTGTACATTTTGCAGAATATCAGTCTGTCCCTGATCTTTTTCCTGGAGAGAAGTGGCTTCTTTGCTGCCCTTCTTGACACCAGTGCTGATGCACTCACATCTGCCTGCTGCCATTCCTGAGCGAGCTCTGTTCTGGTGGTGCCCCAGCCCCGCTGCTGAATCAACTTTAGGAGACGGTCCTGGCGCTTGCTGGACTTTCTTGGGCGCCCTGAAGCCTTCTTCACAACAATTGAACTGCTCTCCTTTAAGTTCTTGGTGCTCCGATAAATGGATGATTTAGGTGCAATCTTACTGGCAGCAATATCCTTGCCTGTGAAGACATTTTTGTACAAAGCAATAATGACGGCACGTGTTACCTTGCAGGTAACCATGATTGACAGAGGAAGAACAATGATTCCAAGCACCACCCTCCTTTTGAAGCTTCCAGTCTGTTATTCGAACTCAATCAACATGACAGAGTGATCTCCAGCCTTGTCCTCGTCAACACTCACACCTGTGTTAACAAGAGAATCACTGCCATGATGTCAGCTGGTCCTTTTGTGGCAGGGCTGAAATGCGGTGGAAATGTTTTTTGGGGATTCAGTTCATTTGCATGGCAAAGAAGGCCTTTGCAATGAATTGCAATTCATCTGATCACTCTTCATAACATTCTGGAGTATATGCAAATTGCCATCATACAAACTGAGGCAGCAGACTTTATAAAATGTTTATTTGTGTCATTCTCAAAACTTTTGGCCACGACTGTACACTTTAAATTGTCATTTAAATTTTTTTAAATGGAGAATACTGAATCGTTCTCAGCAACAACAACAAAAATCTGAATAGGGTTTGTGTGTTTGTGTGTTTGTTTGAATATTTGTGTGTCCGTGCATTCTTGCGTGCGTGCATGTGTGCCTGCACATGCAGAATACAGAGTAGCTATATGACGCATATGCACACATGGTGACGGCAGGAAATGTATTTTGTCAACAACAATAAGAGATGAATGGAGCGGTGCTCAGTCTTGCGTGGTGATTTCAATGATAAAATATAGTGATAAAAATACAGAGGAGAGATCTTTCTCTCCCTCTCTCTCTCTCTGTCTCCTATTCATCATGCCATCATAATGATGGAGAACACGGCTGCACACACAGTAGCAGCCTCACAGTGTGTGTGTGTGTGTGTGTGTGTGTGTGTGTGTGTGTGTGTGTGTGTGTGTGTGTGTGTGTGTGTGTGTGTGTGTGTGTGTGTGTGTGTGTGTGTGTGTGTGTGTGTGTGTGTGTGTGTGTGTGTGTGTGTGTGTGTGTGTGCGTGTGTTGTGTGCGTGCGTGCGTATGAGAAGAAACACAACGGTTGAATAAGCTTAAAGAGCAACTGCACCTAACAAGCAACTTCTCATTTTGAAAATGGCCTATGTGGCATCGATATAGGTCAGAAACATTTATTCCCTTGTAAAAATGTTGTACAAAGTGTAAATGTGACCGACTGGCTCAAATCAGTCTTATGTAGCAAAATTTGAAATTGTGTTTTTTACATTAGATAAAAGTAGAAACTCAGAGCTAGAAAATGATACATCATACACTACAGTTGAGGAACAATGGGAAAGTTATTCTGCTTTGAAAGTTGATAAACTTGTAAACTCACTTTTGAGAAAATGGCCTTTGATTATTTGTGACCCGTTTTAGGAAACTAGGCGTATGTCGCAAGTCACGACTTCACAGGAGAGCCGTTTCAACGTAAATGTCTTCTTGAACATGTGAACTTTCATTTGTCTTAATAACAAACTTCTATGCCATCTGTAAATACGAATACAATTGTTAAATTATGAGCCTTCTTGGTTAAACCACAGAAAAAGTGAGCAACCTTCCCACTAGCCATGACTGGCTGAGATAATGATTGGGCTGGACATGCCGAGAGAGGATTGGTCTGCCATAGAAGCTCGTCAGTCTGTGTTGGTAATCCTGTTGAACGCGGCTTTTTTAAAATGTATTGTGTAATGGAGCTGCATAAGTGTGGCTCTCCACTTTCTGGAGGATCAAGTTTTGAAATCAGTGTAATTAGAGTATGATAGCTAAATAGATGGAGGAACCTGTCTCCAGATTACATCTTCAAACTAAGGGGAACCATGGCGAGGCATTCCTGACAGGGAGACGTGTTCATGCACAATGATGTATACAGGTAAGATAGTCTAGCGTTAACTAGCTACATTTTCAGATATTACAAATTTTATAATTTTGACAGAAAGTGGTTTCATTTCAAACTAAAGTGTACTGTTAGCTAGCTAGCATTAGCTGGCTGGCTCCCTAGCTGATGTTATTATTCGTTTCCCAGAGCCATTTGCTGTTCTAGTTAGAGCCTAATGTTAGCTACCTAACATTGCACATCGTTGGATAGCTCCCAGCACTGTGGCTTGTTGGCACATTTTATTGTTTAACTCACTAATGTTGGCTGGCTGGCTCATTAGCTAACGTTTCATGACGTGTGTACAACACACGTTGAATATGGCCGGTGTCAGTAAACGTCTGCAAAAGGCTATTTTCATGTTTTCCAGAGGTAAACAAATCATCGGCCAGAGCGTCAAGTGTGCGCTTCGAGAGCGAAACGAGATGGATGGGGCTAAAGTTTAGGGTGGGGGTGTGAATGGTGCTGAATGGGTGTAGACAAAGAAGAGCTCTTCACTAGATTGCAAAACATTCAAAGGCGATTTTCTCAAAAGTGAGTTTACAAGTTGATCAACTTTCAAAGCAGAATTACTTTCCCATTGTTCCTCAAATGTAGTGTATGATATGACATTTTGTAGCTCTGAGTCTCTACTTTGATATAATGTAAAAAACACAATTTAAAATGTTGCTACATAAGACCGAATCCAGGTGGTGAGTCACATTTTGGTACTACTACTGGAGAGCCCCTCTTTGTCTACACCCATTCAGCATCATTCACACCCTCTTAAACTTTATCCCCACCCATCTTTTTAAGGGTTGATCCGATTATTCTGTACTAACAACAGCAGTCAAGCACCAAAGCTAATTTGCTAGCTACTTCCAGACACACATGAGAGAATAGCTCACTGAATATTACTCGCCCTAGCAGAGCTGGTTAGGCTGTTATGTTATCCAGAGTGTTGGTGACTGTAACTGTGCTGTCAGATTGTCCGTTCCTAAATACAGAGCGTTCAGAAAGCACACTGGACACTGGCCGATGGGTAGGGTTGATCCAAACTTTCTGACCTAACAACAGCAGTCAAGCACCCAAGCTAACTGGCTAACATTGGCTAGCTTGCTAGCTACATCCAGACGCAAATGAGCGAACACCCCACTCTGACTATTTTACTCACCCTAGCAGAGCTGGTTAGGCTGTTTTCATGTTATCTAGAGCGTTGATGACTGTAACTGTGCTGCTGGCAACATTTTAATGGTGCGTTTTTGGAGACGTTTCCTGACACACTGGCCCCCGGGGGTTGAGCGTTCGTAAATTCATAATTTATTCTGAGCTCTGGCACACTCAGACGAGAGTGCTCTGAAATCGGAGTAGATGGCCAGACTGAATTTACGAACGCACCCGAAATTGTTACTTGCCTAGTGGAGTCTTTAGTAAAGACATGTAGCTAGCTAGGTAGGTAAACAATGAACAATAATCCAAACTCATGACTTACTACCCTGCATGAATCTGCAGGTAGCTAACCAACCAGGTTCAATGTTAGCTAGCTAACATTAGGCTTTAACTAGCAAATCAAATGGCTCTGAGATACGAATAAAAAGATCATAAACGTAACGTTACTTAGCAAGCCAGCCAGCTAACATTAGTTAGCTAGTTACCAGTATACTTTAACTTGAAATGAAAAGACTATGTCTAAATTAGAAATGTGTCATATCTGAAAATATAGCTAGCTAGACTATTTTACCAATGGTAGATAGCCAGAGCGAATTTACCAGCTAAGTTACGTATATCAACATTTGTTGCAGTGACATTCTATTGAAATGGGTACTTACATAGTGGAGTATTTTGTTAAGACATGTAGATAGGATTATGGTTAATTGTTTAGCTAACTAACTCATGATGTTACTACCCTGCATGAATCTGCAGGTAGCTAACCAAACAGGTTCAATGTTAGCTAGCTAACACTAGGCTATAACTAGCCAAGTAAATGACTCTGAGATACGAATAATAAGATCATACACGTAAAGTTAGCTAGCGTGCCAGCCAGCACTCTTTAACTTGAAATGAAAATGATTTAGAAATGTGTGATATCTGAAAATGTAGCTAACTTCAAGGTTGGATGCTTCTCCCTGTCACGGATGCCACGGTTGTCCTCAGTTTGAAGATAATCCTGAGACAGGTGTTTTGTCCATCTCTTTAGCTATCATACTCTAATTCCACTCGGTACTCCAGAAAGTGGACAGCAACACTTATGCAGTTCTACTGAGCAATTTTTTTTTTAAAGCCGCGTTAGACAGGACTACCTTCACATACTAACCAGCTCAAATAGACAGAAGCGTGCTATATAGCAGATCATTCTGGTCATAAAGTCAATCTTGTCCAAAACTGAGATTTGCGAGATGATAGGAAAAATGTGTAGGTCACGGAATGAAGGGTACAGTAACAGTTTTAAGTAGGGTTGGGTTTATTTTAATCCTGACCACATGCCCACAGCTGGAAGCACCCAAGTAATCATTCATTTGGATCTCAACTGCCTATGATGGTCAATTTGGTTTGACATTCTAGTTAGGCACCATCAGTAAATTACACAATGTACATGGGACACATTTTTTAAATAAGTTGATTGACGCGTACCGTTTATTTTAGTTGCTGCAGCTCAATTCCGCCCATATTAAGTTTGAGCCTTTTCCATAACATGGGGCTTGTGAAAGTGGTCATTTTCTCAACATGAAAGGATCCAGAAAATAAAATTGTCACAAAATAGTCTGTAAAACCCAAACCATTTGAGTTACAAACTAATGAGTGACCACCATCGAAAGGTGAGGCTCTACGACATCCTCAAGCTTCACTGCAGTCGTCATCAATAAGCTATGGACCCTGGGACCAAACACCTCCCTCTGCAACTGGACTTCCTGACGAACAGCCCCCAGGGGGTAAGGGTAGGCTATAACACATCTGCCATGCATATCCTCAACACTGGGGCCCTTCAGGGGTGTGCGTTTATTCCCCTCCTGTACTCCCTGTTCACCCACGACTGCGTGGCCAAGCACGACTCCAACACCATAATCGAGTTTGCTGACGACACAACAGTGGTAGGCCTGATCACTGACAACGATGAAACAGCCTATAGGGAGGAGGTCAGAGACCTGGCAGTGTGGTGCCAGGACCACACAAACTCTCACTCAATGTGAGCAAGGCAAAGGAGCTGATCATGGACTATAGGAGAAGGAGTGCCGGACAGGCCCCTATTAACATTGTCGGGGCTGAAGTGGAGCGGGTCGAGAGTTTCAAGTTCCTTGGTGTCCACATCACCAACACACAATCATGGTCCAAACACACCAAGACAGTGAAGAGGGCACGATAACATATTTCCCCCCTCTGAAGATTGAAAAGATTTGGCATTGGTACCCAGATCCTCAAAAGGTTCTACAGCTGCACCATCGAGAGCATCCTGACCGGTTGCATCACTGCCTGGTATGGCAACTGCTCGGCATCTGACCATAAGGCACTACAGAGGGTAGTGCGTATTGCCCAGTACATCACTGGGGCCAAGATTTCTGACATCCAGGACCTATATACTCGGCAGGGTCAGAGGACAGCCCAAAAAATTGTCAAAGACATAGACTGTTCTCTCTGCTACCGCACAGCAACCGGTACGGGAGCACCAAGTCTAGGACCAAAATGCTCCTTAACAGATTCTACCCCCTAGCCATAAGACTGTTGAAAAAAAAAATCAAATGGCCACGCACACTACACTCCTGCTACTCACTGTTTATTATCTCTGCATAGTCACTTTACAAATTACCTCGACTAAACTGTACCCACGCACATTGACTTGGTACCGGTGCCCCCTGTATATAGCCTCGTTATTGTTATGTAATTTTCTTTTCTTTTACTTTAGTAAATATTTTCTTCACTCTATTTCTTGAACTGCATTGCTGGTTAAGGGCTTGTAAGTAAGCATTTCACAGTAAGGTCTACACATATTGTATTTGGCGCATGTGACATATACAATTTGATTTGATTTCGAAGAGGTTTTCTAACAAAACAGACTGTCCAGACCGAACCATTGGCACAATGAGTAGCCCCGAGTCTGAGAAGGAGTTCATTACAAAGAATTAAATAATGTTAGTTACTGAACCCGTTCATGTTTGAACCGATCTTTGCCCCAGATCAAAGAATTCGTTCTCATAGCAGTAACAACACAGATATGCCGTCTGAAACACCTCGGCTAGTGGGTCACCATAGCGGTGACACAAAGTGGTGTGAGTGTGGATGCTGCCAGATAATGGCTAGAGATTATGGGTGCGTGTGTTGTAGAGAGATGGTGGTGATACAGCACAAAATCCCAGTGGATGGTGCCTGTATTACATGCAGTCAGAGGTTCCTGTAAGTCTATCTGGATGGCAATGTATTTATTGGATGTGTCACTAATACTAATACATGAAGGACTTCCTGGCAGAAGAGGTTACTCGACCAGTCAGCAGCTGGTATGCCAGTTAAATAATTGCTGAAATTTTGCTTGATTATAAATTGTTTAAGGTTAAAATCAGTAGTGGGTATGTGCTAAATATATATAATCACTATCCTGGGCTCCTGAGTGGCGCAGCGGTCTAAGGCAAAAGGCGTCACTGCAGTCCCTGGTTCGGATCCAGGCTGAATCACATCCGGCTGTGATTGGGAGTCCCATAGGGCGTCGCAGTATTGGCCCAGCATTGTCTGGGTTTGGCCGGGGTAGGCCGTCATTGTAAATAAGAATTTGTTATTAACTGACTAGTTAAATAAAGGTTAAATAAAAAATAAATATATCAATGTTTATCACAGTGCTGTTTGGTGCATTGGTAACACATTCACCTTTTGATTAGACGACCAGAGTTCAAATCGCAGACAGCATCATGATTCATTACTTCTCATTCTCATCAATAATGGGGTGTGCTTATTACAAATACAAATAATTTAATTTCGGTATCAGACTTACTTTTCTTATGATTTTGTTTGCAGAGCATTCAGGCTCTGAATGCTCTGTCGTTTCTTGTCGTTTCTTCCATTAGGCGCGCATACCCAGAAGCAAGAGGCATTTATATAGGGTTTGAGTTTGAATAAAACCAGTCAACTTAGTAAATCTAGCCTGCTGTAATTTATTTCAAGACTTACATTGCCTTGCAAAAGTATTCATCCCCCTTGGTGTTTTTCCCATTTTGTTGCATTATAAACTGTAATTTAAATTGATTTCATGTAATGGACATACACAAAATATTCCAAATTGGTGAAGTGAAATTTAAAAAATTACTTAAAAAAAAATATACATACATGTGTGCATATGTATTCACCCCTTTGCTACGTAGCCCCAGAATAAGATCTGGTGCAACCAATTACCTTCAGAAGTCACATAATTAATTAAATAAAATCCACCTGTGTGCAATCTAAGTGTCACATGATCTCAGTATATATACACCTGTTCTGAACGGCCCCAGAGTCTGCAACACCACTAAGCAAGTAGCACCATGAAGACCAAGGAGCTCTCCAAATAGGTCAGGGACAAAGTTGTGGAGAAGTATAGATCAGGGATGAGTTATAAAAAAATATCAGAAACTTTGATCATCCCACGGAGCACCATTAAATCCATTATTAAAAAATGGAAAGAAGATGGCACCACAACAAACCTGCCAAGAGAGGGCCGCCCACCAAAACTCACGGACCAGGCATTGATCAGAGAGGCAATAAAGAGACCAAAGATAACCCTGAAGGAGCTGCAGAGCTTCTAATCGGAGATTGGAGTATCTGTCCATAGGACCACTTTAAGCCATACACAGAGCTGGGCTTTGTGGAAGAGTGCCCAGAAAAAAAGCTATTGCTTAAGGAAAAAAATAAGCAAACACATTTGGTGTTTGCCAAAAGGCATGTGGGAGACTCCCCAAACATATGGAAGAAGGTACTCTGGTCAGATGAGACAAAAATGTAGCTTTTTGGCCATTACCTTTTGACGCTACGGATCCCGTTACCGGGATCATTTTCCTAAACAGCCCCTGAATTGCAGAGCGCCAAATTCAAAAATAATACTAAAAATATTTATAATCATGGAATCACAAGTGAAATATACGCCATACGGGTTACGCGTTATGGTTTGAAAACCACATGCTCGTTCCGGTCCTGAAAGGCAGAAGAAAATTCCAAAAAGTATCAGATTCAAAAATAATACTAAAAATACTTATAATCATGCAATCACAAGTGAAATATACCAAAACACAGCTTAGCTTGTTGTTAATCCACCTATCGTGTCAGATTTTGAAAATATGCTTTACAGCGAAAGCAATCCAAGTGTTTGTGAGTGTATCAATCAATGCTAGAACAGTTAGCCTTAAATTAGCTTGGTCACGAAAGTCAGAAAAGCAATACAATTAATCGCTTACCTTTGATAATCTTCGGATGTTTGTACTCACCCAGTTACACAATAAATGTTATTTTTGTTCGATAAATATTAGTTTTATAACAAAAAAAGCTATTTGGGTTGCACGTTATGTTCAGAAAACCACAGCCTCGTTCCGTTCCTGAAAGGCAGGCAAATTCCAAAAAGTATCCGTAATGTTCGTAGAAACATGTCAAACGTTTTTTTATAATCAAACCTCAGGTTGTTTTTAAGATACATAATCGATAATATTTCAACCGGACGGTAACCTATTCAATAAAAGAGAGAAAGAAAATGTCGAGCTACCCCTCTCGCACACAGGAACTAATCAAAGGACACCTGACTCGTTTTGAAAAACTTCGCTCATTTTTCAAAATAAAAGCCTGAAACTACAGTGGGGAGAACAAGTATTTGATACACTGACGATTTTGCACGTTTTCCTACTTACAAAGCATGTAGAGGTCTGTAATTTTTTATCATTAGTACACTTCAACTGTGAGAGACGGAATCTAAAACAAAAATCCAGAAAATCACATTGTATGATTTTTAAGTAATTAATTTGAATTTTATTGCAGTACAAAGGTATTTGATCACCTACCAACCAGTAAGAATTCCGGCTCTCACAGACCTGTTCGTTTTTCTTTAAGAAGCCCTCCTGTTCTCCACTCATTACCTGTATTAACTGCACCTGTTTGAACTCGTTACCTGTATAAAAGACACCTGTCCACACACTCAAACAAACAGACTCCAACCTCTCCACAATGGCCAAGACCAGAGAGCTGTGTAAGGACATCAGGGCTAAAATTGTAGACCTGCACAAGGCTGGGATGGGCTACAGGACAATAGGCAAGCAGCTTGGTGAGAAGGCAACAACTGTTGGCGCAATTATTAGAAAATGGAAGAAGTTCAAGATGACGGCCAATCACCCTCGGTCTGGGGCTCCATGCAAGATCTCACCTCGTGGGGCATCAATGATCATGAGGAAGGTGAGGGATCAGCCCAGAACTACACGGCAGGACCTGGTCAATGACCTGAAGAGAGCTGGGACCACAGTCTCAAAGAAAACCATTAGTAACACACTACGCCGTCATGGATTAAAATCCTGCAGCGCACGTAAGATCCCCCTGCTCAAGCCAGCGCATGTCCAGGCCCGTCTGAAGTTTGCCAATGACCATGTGGATGATCCAGAGGAGGAATGGGAGAAGGTCATGTGGTCTGATGAGACAAAAATTGAGATTTTTGGTCTAAACTCCACTCGCCGTGTTTGGAGGAAGAAGAAGGATGAGTACAACCCCAAGAACACCATCCCAACCGTGAAGCATGGAGATGGAAACATCATTCTTTGGGGATGCTTTTCTGCAAAGGGGACAGCATGAATGCACCGTATTGAGTGGAGGATGGATGGGGCCATGTATCGCGAGATCTTGGCCAACAACCTCCTTCCCTCATTAAGAGCATTGAAGATGGGTGGTGGCTGGGTCTTCCAGCATGACAATGACCCGAAACACACAGCCAGGGCAACTAAGGAGTGGCTCCGTAAGAAGCATCTCAAGGTCCTGGAGTGGCCTAGCCAGTCTCCAGACCTGAACCCAATAGAGAATCTTTGGAGGGAGCTGAAGGTCCGTATTGCCCAGCGACAGCCCCGAAACCTGAAGGATCTGGAGAAGGTCTGTATGGAGGAGTGAGCCAAAATCCCTGCTGCAGTGTGTGCAAACCTGGTCAAGAACTACAGGAAACATATGATCTCTGTAAATGCAAACAAAGGTTTCTGTACCAAATATTAAGTTCTGCTTTTCTGATGTATCAAATACTTATGTCATGCAATAAAATGCAAATTAATTACTTAAAAATCATACAATGTGATTTTCTGGATTTTTGTTTTAGATTCCGTTTCTCACAGTTGAAGTGTACCTATGATAAAAATGACAGACCTCTACATGCTTTGTAAGTAGGAAACACTGCCGATTTTGCAGGTTATCAAATACTTGTTCTCCCCACTGTATGTCTAAAGCCTGGTCACAGCCTGAGGAAGCCATTGGAAAAGAAATCTGGTTGATACGCCTTTAAATGGAAGAAGGGCAGGCAATGAAACAGGGATAATAAAAAATAAAAAAAGCACTTCCGGGTTGGATTTCCTCAGGTTTTTGCCTGCAGAATCAGTTTTGTTATACTCACAGACAATATTTTGACAGTTTTGGAAACTTTGGAGTGTTTTCTATCCTATTCTGTAAATTATATGCATATTCTACGATCTGGGCCTGAGAAATAGTCTGTGTACCTTGGGAACGTTATTTAAAAAAATAAATAATAATAATCTGGCCCCTAGCGTCAAGAAGTTAAAGCACTTACAATACATGTTAAACTAAAGATAAAACTGTACATCATATAACATTATTACACCACTACAATACAAAATGTTTAATACCACCATGAAACAATATCACAATGTCTGCGTATGTATGTGTCTGTACTTTTGTGTGATTGTCTTCACAGTCCACGTTGTTCCATAAGGTGTTTTTTTTTACCTGTATTTTAAATCTGATTCTGCTGCTTGATCAGTTACCTGATGTGGAATAGAGTTCCATGTAGTCATGGCTCTATGTAGTATTGTGCACCTCCCAAAGTCTGTTCTGGACTTGGGTTACTGTGAAGAGACCTCTGGTGGCATGTCTTGTGGGGTATGCATGGGTGTCCGAGCTGTGTGCTAGTATTTTAAACGGACAGCTCTGTACATTCAGCTTGTCAATACCTCTCACAAAAACAAGTAGTGACGAAGCCAATCTCTCCTCCACTTTGAGCCATGAGAGATTGACATGCATGTCATTAATGTTAGCTCTCCGTGTACTTTTAAGGGCCATCCGTGCTGCCCTGTTCTGAGCCAATTGCAATTTTCATAAGTCCCTCTTTGTGGCACCTGACCACACGTAGTCCAGGTGCAACAAAACTAGGGCCTGTACAACCTGCCTTGTTGACAGTGTTGTTAAGAAGGCAGAGCAGCGCTTTATTATGGACAGACTTCTCCCCATCTTAGCTACTGTTGTATCAATATGTTTTGACCATGACAGTTTACAATCCAGGGTTACTCCAAGCAGTTTAGTCACCTCAACTTGCTCAATTTCCACATTATTCATTAGGAGATGTAGTTTAGGGTTAAGTGAATGATATGTCCCAAATACAATGCTTTTAGTTTTGGAAATATTTAGGACTAACTTTTTTCTTGCTACCCGTTCCTAAACTAAAAGCAGCTCTTTGTTAAGTGTTGCAGTCATTTCAGTTGCTGTAGTAGCTGACGTATATAGACACACAAAGCCAGTGGCATGTCGTTAGTAAAGAATTTTTTAAAGTTAGGGGCCTAACTAGCTACCCTGGGGAATTCTTGATTCTACATGGATTGTGTTTGAGAAGCTTCCATTAAAGAACACCCTCTGCGTTCTGTTAGACATGTAACGCTTTATCCACATTATAGCAGGGGGTGTAAAAGCATAACATATACGTTTTTCCAGCAGCAGACTATGATTGATCATGTCAAAAGCTGCACTAAAGTCTAACAAGAAGGCCACCACAATCATTTTATCATCAATTTCTCTCAGCCAATGATCAGTCATTTGTGTAAGTGCTGTGCTTGTTGAGTGTCCTCTATAAGTGTGCTGTCAATTTGTTTACTGTGAAATAGCATTGTATCTGGTCAATCACCATTTTTTCCAGAAGTTTACAAAGGGTTGGTAACAGGCTGATTGGTCGGCTATTTGAACCAGTAAAGGGGGCTTTACTATTCTTGGGTAGCGGAATTACTTTAGCTTTCCAGCAGACCAGAGGGCACACACTTTCTACTAGGCTTAAATTGAACATGTGGCAAATAGGAGTGGCAATATAGTCCACTAATATCCTCAGTAATTTTCCATCCAGATTGTCAGACCCCGGTGGCTTGTCATTGTTGACAGACAACAATATTTTTGTTCACTTCTTCCACAGTGACTTCATGGAATTCAAAAGTACAATTCTTGTCTTTCATAATTTGGTCAGATATACTTGGATGTGTAATGTCAGCGTTTGTTGCTGCCATGTCATACCTAACTTTCCTTCTCTTGCCAATGAAAAAGTCATTAAAGTAGTTGCCAATATCAGTGGGTTTTGTGATGAATGAGCCATCTGATTCAATGAATGATTGATAGGCTTGTGATTGCAAGTCTGCCTCATGCACACGATCAATAGACAGACAACAGTAGCATACCTTAAAGGGGCAATCAGCAGTTGCTACATCAATTTTTGCAGTTATATATTAATGATATGTATCCGTTGATTCTTGAAGAATCTAACTTATAAATGCCTGAGCTTAGTTTAAATGTCGTAGCCAATCAGAACCCAAAATATAATCGTGTTTTACTCCAACATTTGCAAACTAACAAAATGTAAACAAACACAATATAGCCTCAAAACATGGTTAAAACTATACTTTTGATATCATGGATACCAACTATACTTTTGATATCATCATGGTCAGTCCTTGCATCTATAGCTCTGTCTAAGGATGTGAGAGTGGCTACATTTCTCCTGCCCCATCCCTTAGCTTTTCTCCGATAGACGAGCAGGGAGGCACTTTGCTAGTGTTTCTACTGCTGATTGCCACTTTAAGAAGTTAAGATGCGTGGCCTCCCGGGTGGCGCAGTGGTCTAGGGAACTGCATCGCAGTGCTAACTGCGCCACCAGAGTCTCTGGGTTCGCACCCAGGCTCTGTCGCAGCCGGCCGCGACCGGGAGGTCCGTGGGGCGACGCACAATTGGCATAGCGTCGTCCGGGGTAGGGAGGGTTTGGCCGGTAGGGATATCCTTGTCTCATCGGGCTCCAGCGACTCCTGTGGCGGGCCGGGCGCAGTGTGCGCCAACCAAGGGGGCCAGGTACACGGTGTTTCCTCCGACACATTGGTGCGGCTGGCTTCCAGGCTGGAGGCGCGCTGTGTTAAAGAAGCAGTACGGCTGGTTGGGTTGTGCTTTGGAGGACGCATGGCTTTCGACCTTCGTCTCTCCTGAGCCCGTACGGGAGTTGTAGTGATGAGACAAGGTAGTAATTACTAGCGATTGGATACCACAAAAAAATTGGGGAGAAAATGGGATAAAAAAAAAGAAAAGAAAAGAAAAGAAAAAAAGAAGTTAAGATGCAGATTAAATATATACCATAATATATTACAGGTGCTATAAAAATGTCCCATCACTAAGACAGTTAGTGAATACACAGCATCCAGCACAGCAAACAATCCATCAAATGTATTTTACAAAAGCCCTTTTTACATCAAAAATAATAACCACAGTGGTTATAGAGGGTGCAACAGTTCAACACCTCAGGAGCAAATGTCAGTTGGCTTTTCATAGCTGAGCATTCATAGGTATTCACAAGGTAGCACATCTGTTGAAATTAGTAAAAAAAATCTGTGGAAATGCAATTCCACTCCAATTCCCTTTATGGATGGGTGTATCTTTGAATTCGCTGTTGAATGGCCTGCTCATTCTCCATTTTCGGAACACCAGCCCGCTCCCCCAAAGTGATCGATAGTATATCTTGGCTCGCACTGTGATTGTGATTCTGAGCTCTCAGGTTCATACAGCGAGTTATGGTCTTCACTGATCTCACTCTCACTCTCTGTCAGTTCCCTCTGTGTACTATAGGGCCAGGACTCGGTTGTATACTGATGGTTGTGTGCGCAATCTAGCTGGGCCCCAAGCTCTTTAGTGATGGTCCCGGGGAACCTCTTCTCCACCGCAGCACAGGAACACTCTGGCACCCAGGGGTCAATTTGGCATGCTGTACTAACCATTATTTCCTGTTGGTTGAAAACAATTAAGGCATCTATTAGGCTATAGTTATATTTTGAGCACCTGCCCCCTGCAAGGTCTATGCACGGCTCTGCTCTCTGTGTGTCTCTCCATTCTCACCCCCTCTCTTTCTCTCGCTCTCCTTTCTCCCATTGTAAATGTGAGTTGTTGTCCCTCTCATCAATCTCTGATGGTTCCCTTGAGCTCTTTGACCTTGCACCAAGGTACAGAAGGGTAACAGGGCAGTGATGACATACGACATACACACGGGTAGTCTCTCTCTGCCTCCATCTTTCTCTCTCACACTAACACCTGCTTCGCATTCGCACTTACTCACACTGGATCCTGTGCAAACTCCCACACTCTCTCCTGCAGCTGAGAGTGTGCAAAGTGGAACATGAAAAAAAGATGGCTGAATGGCTGACCCAGTGGCCCACTGGATACGCTCCCCACGTCTCCTCCCAGCCTTTTCCACATACAGCTGTCTCACAGGGGGCACCTTTGGCTCACCTCTGTAGTTGGGAGAGGGGCTGGGGCACAAGGCTATATCTTTTTTTGCTTTTGCCGTGGGTGTGTTTTGGGTGCATCTTGACCTCATACGCTAGACCAAGCTTTTACAGTACTCTGCTCAGGTTTCTTACACTGGAGCAGAGCTGGGGAGAGAGGCCTGTGAGAGCGGATCATGGCACAAGCCAGGAGCAGAGCTGTGGAAAGATGCTGGGGCTGATACGGGTGGGAACTGGGAATTTTTCTACCAGGATTTCTGTAAAAAGAGCTTATCTGCGAGTGTCAGTTCCCTTTTTGCTGTGGAAGTGCAGCTGTTTTGGTGTTATCAGGCATGTGGCGCCTCATGCAGTCACTGCCACTTCTTTAATTGCTCTTAAGCAGATCACATTAAAAAAGTGCCTCTGTCTCCTGTTTAGGCTTCCGGCATATTCCATTATATCCTTCTCATTTCCCTAGCTGTCCTTCAATCTGCTCTGAATGTCAGGCGCTCGCAGTGTCTGGAATTTGTATAAATTATAAGTGTGGTTCAGCACGTCACAGTTTCAGGGACTGATATGTGGATGGGATGAGAGAGAGATGAGGGCAGAGAGGCTGAGACTAGAACATACAGAGAGACTGGACACTGTTGGAATCAGATAGTATGGAAAATAGTCTGTAAGAGATTCTATGGAGGTATACTAGATGGGCTGAGGAGAAACTAGAGAAAAGACTAGGAGAAATCTCTGACGAACTGATATATTAGAGCGGGAAACTATGGAAATGTTGGAGGAAAGGTTTTTGAAAGAGACTGGGAGAGACTGTATAGCAATGTTGGAGGAGATGTGGAGAGAAGAGAGACGATGGAGAGAAACTAAAGGGAACACAAATGTGTAAAAGTAACAGAGCAACAGTAGATATATTATAATATATAATGGTTCAAATATCTTGAAGATTAAACTGATGAATAAACTATGGAGATTCCTGGAGCAGAAAATGCGTATGGAGTGAATTAGAGTTTAGAGAGAAGAGAATGTGAGGAGATAAATGTGGAGACTGGAATGAAAACTAGAGATGTGGATTAAGCATTATTGTGGACTTTGAACATCCAAATTCTTTTTTTTAAAGTGTGATTTTTGAGAGTGAAAACATGAATCCTGGGAAAACTAAAAATTGAGAAAAAGGGATATTCAGAATATGGCGGCAAAAAATATATTCTATAGGGCCCTATACTGTACATTTCTGTAGTGAGATCACAATATCTTCACCCTAGCATCTGTTTTCAAATGCAGATAAATCTAACCCTGCTCTCCGTCTAGACTTAAACCATACTCACTCCACACCCCAGGTTCCCTGGAAAAGTGGATGTACCAGCTTGGAACTGATGATGATATGAGGACTGTAATTTCCAGGTAGTGCTTTTTGAGGTATAAATAACAGCTGGCAGAGCGCAGGACGGCCGCCAATCACATCATTAGCACTCAGGACCCGAGTAAGGACTTTTGTCTGAATGACTGATGTGAGACGACTGAATATCTGTCACCATATCGGTCGCCATCTTATATGGAAGGAGTCTAAAACAGCCCCAAATAAAAACGTGTCATTTTGACAGTAGGTGATGATCTTTTATTTGTCAAATGTTTCAACTGCTAGTATCGTGTGATCTTTTTTGTATACCTGGTGACAGTTGTACTGGCGAGCGCTAAGTGGTGTCAATTTACCTTGTGTCCTGTTGAGCTAAATTGATTATTTGTGGCTATAAATGATACCAGGTTGATATCTTTTAGATATAACATACACTAAGCCCATTCTGTACAAATGTGCGCAACCGCGACATTCAAACGAGGCTGCAAAGAAAACGAATGGGACTGTAGCGACTGTGTTGACATCAACATCTGGGGTGTGAACTGCTTTTCTATTCAAGCGTTGATTGACAGGGTAATGGCTCTATAGTATTGGAGAAAAGTTTAAAAAACGGACCCCTCCGACGCTGTACGTTACATTGTGACGTGTCATGGCATAACAACAGCACGCATAAAGCAACTAATTCTGTCTTACAGCCTCTCTCCGCCAGGTGTAGCACTTCTCTCACCATTTAAAAACAAGAAAGGGACAGGATGAGGGGGATACCTCGTAATTTTTTGCGTCATCACTGCAAGCTATCATGACTCTCAAAAGCCGCTGTTTACTTCTGAAGATCACTTTAGCACCGCCCTAAAATCCCGATTTAAAATTTGACACAAACCTTCAAATAGGTATGTATTGACACACTATATAAACTCTTAATAGTGTTTTATTTACATTTTAGAGGCAATAAGGTGATAAGTTGGACAGATCGAGTAAAAAAAGCATTTTCCCCACACGACATCTCTCCTTCTCACAATCACGCAATAGGTTTCGCTTCTCCACCCACCATTTTTAAAAAGACCCGACGAAGCTCATAGCCTTCTTGAATCATGCAGAGATGGGCGTCATGAAGGGCTCATCATTGATTTTGTTGGAAAGGTGAGAAATTGTGCTTTACAATGGTATTGATATTACAGTTGATCTGGAAGTATTACGTTTTTTGGGTGCTAAAATAAGGTATATTGTACGGACCAGCGCAATGTACAAATGTGAGTTAGTTAACGTTAGATATAAATAACAATGATGGCTGTCTTGGGAATTGAGTGTGCAGTTGAGATGTGCGGTGTGGGTGTATTTAATTTCCTACAGAAGTATGTATCCTCATAATGAAAATGTTAAATGTGTGTAAGACATCATTATCCCACTGCGTTATTTAATGTCCGTCCTATTTACCGCCTATGTCGAATTTGACTGATTCCGGCAGAAATGCCTAATTATGAATTCAGGCTCGTTATAATTATGACAAGAGTTCGTAAAAATTAATACTTCAACGACACAAGAAGCCTGAAAATGTAACATTTAGGCAACTCATTCTCTCATCTCCTACAGCTGATCTCGCTCAGGTGGAACCATAGAGGGCCAGTCTTAATTAGGGGAAGAGGTTCAGTGTGAATCAGGATGTACACTCACCACCCCGAGAAGGTCCCTCTCTAGTCTAGGGTTGGAAAGGGCTCCCCCTTTCAATCAACCAGAGTATCTTTAATCAGGCCAACCATCTGCTGCTGCTTCCCTACCAAAGGCCCAGGACACATACACGTGCGTGTCCAAACAACATAGAAGAGAAAAGAACATGATCCATTCTGCTCTCCTTTCTTCCCACTGGCCTTGCCCTCCTCACCTCTCCTCCCCAATTTCTTCCCCCTTTCCCTCCCCCTCATCGATCCATCCTGCTGGACTACAGTGATATGTACCTGTTAGAGGATTTGGACTTGAGTGCTCTCTCTAATCCCCTGCCTTTATTAGGCACCTACAGCATATTTAGAATTAGTATTTACACACACACACACACACACACACACACAAACACTCCCAGTCAACATCTGTTCGGGCTGGAAAGCTCCTCACTTCAGAGAAATAACAATGGGAAATATTGAAGGCAGTCTCACAATGTTTTTGGCTAAATCAGCCCATTTTCAGAATCAAAGCATCATCCTGTGATGTTTTTGCAAAAAGGTAGGCTTCAACCTAGAATCTTGTAGTAACCAAATTTGTGTTGCACAAATCAACATGTATTTTATATTTGAGATTCTTCAAAGTAGCCACCCTTTGCCTTGATGACAGCTTTGCACACTTGTGGCATTCTCTCAACCAGCTTCATGAGGTAGTCACCTGGAATGCATTTCAATTAACAGGTGTGCCTTGTTATAAAGTTAATTTGTGGAATTTCTTTCGTTCTTAATGTGTTTGAGCCAATCAGTTGTGTTGTGACAAGGTAGGGGTGGAACACAAAAGATAGCCCAATTTGGTAAAATACCAAGTCCATATTATGGCAAGAACAGTTCAAATAACAGCTCATCGTTACTTGAAGACATGAAGGTCAGTCAATGCAGAACATTTCAAGAACTTTGAAAGTTTCTTCAAGTGCAGTCGCAAAAAATAACAAGCGCTCTGATGAAACTGACCCTAATGAGGACCGCCACAGGAAAGGAAGACAGCGTTACCTCTGCTGCAGAGGATAAGTTCATTAGAACTACCAGCCTCAGAAATTACAGCCCAAATAAATGCTTCACAGAGTTCAAGTGACTGACACATCTCAACATCAACTGTTCAGAGGAGACTGCGTGAATCAGGCATTAATGGTCGAATTGCTGCAAAGAAACCACTACTAAAGGATACCAATAAGAATAAGACTCTCACTCGGGCCAAGAAACAAGAGCAATGGACGTTAGACCGGTGGAAATCTGTCCTTTAGTTTGTTAACAAGAAATTCGTAAAAATCCAAATAACTTCACAGATCTTAATTTTAAAGGGTTTAAAAACTATTCCCCATGCTTGTTCAATGAACCATAAACAATTAATGAACATGCACCTGTGGAACGGTAATTAAGACACTAACAGTTTACAGATGATAGGCAATTAAGTTATGACATCTTAGGACACTGAAGAGGCCTTTCTACTGACTCTGAATAACACAAAAAGAAAGATGCCCAGGGTCCCTGCTCATCTGCGTGAACGTGCCTTAGGCATGCTGCAAGGAGCCATGAGAACTACAGATGTGGCCAGGGCAATAAATTGCAACGTCCGTACTGTGAGACGCCCAAGACAGTGCTACAGGGAGACAAGACAGACAGCTGATCGTCCTCGCAGTTGCAAACCACGTGTAACAACACCTGCACAGGATCGGTACATCCGAACATCACATCTGCAGGACAGGTACAGGATGGCAACAACAACTGCCCGAGTTACACCAGGAACGCACAATCACTCCATCAGTGTTCGCAATAGGCTAAGAGTGGCTGGACTGAGGGCTTGTAGGCCTGTTGTAAGGCAGGTTCTCACCAGACATCACCGACAACAAACCCACCGTCGCTGGACCAGACAGGACTGGCAAAAAGTGCTCTTTACTGACAAGGCCAATATTCTACAGTGTTTAGTGCAGAAAACGTGGTAATTAACTACATTGACCATAATCCATTGCATGCCTACTTGTCCTGTCTGTGTGGGCAGAGATGAAGAGGTCGAAGCGAGAGGTTTCACTCACAAATCTTTTCAAAATTAACCCAATGCAGTTCTATAGGCTTAATTTGGACCCAAGCTTGCTGCCTGCCTTCCCGCATTTGGGACAACGATTCCCACTGTTAGGGCGGAGACATGAGCATCTCGTCATTATTTACAGATTATTGGTAACTTCTCTAGGGTAGGGGGCAGCATTTGGAATTTTGGATGAAATGCATGCCCAAATTAAACTGCCTGTTTCAATGGCCCAGAAGTTATGATATGCATATAACTGGTAGATTTGGATAGAAAACACTCTAAAGTTTCCAAAACTATTAACATAGTGTCTGTGAGTATAACAGAACTGATTTGGCAGGCAAAAACCTGAGAAAAATCCATTCAGCAAGTCATTTTTTTGTTGGTTTTGTAGTTTTCTATTCAATGCCATTACAGTATCCATTGACTTAGGACTCAAATTGCAGTTTCTATGCCTTCCAGTAGATGTCAACAGTCTTTAGAGAGCAGTCTGAATGAGTAAACCTAAAGTTTCATTGAGCTTTTTCTGGCGCACAACCGAGAGAGTGCGTTTCTTGTTTACATTTTATATTGATGCCGTTATTGTCCGGTTGAAATATCGATTATTTAGGCTAAAAACAACCTGAGGTTTGAATATAAACATCGTTTGACATGTTTCTATGAACTTTACGGATACATTTTGGATTTTTTTGTCTTCCTGTTTTGACTGCATTTGAGCCTGTGGATTACTGAAGAAAACGCGTGAACAAAACTGAAGTTTTTGGGTATAAAGAGACTTTATCGAACAAAATGAACATTTATTGAGTAAATGAATGTCTGCTGAGTGCAACCATATGAAGATCATCAAAGGTAAGGGATTAATGTTCTCTATTTCTAAATTGTGTAACTGTTCTATCTGGCTGGCTACTGTTTGTAATGATTTGTCTAGTGGGCTATGTTATCGTAATCGTAAGGTATGCTTTCGCCGTAAAGCATTTTTTAAATCTGACACTGTGGTTGGATTCACAAGAAGTTAATCTTTAAACCTATGTAAAATATGTTTTGTTTTCTGAATTTTTATAATGAGTATTTCTGTATTTGAATTTGGCGCCCAGCAGTTTCACTGGCTGTTGAAGAGTGATAAGTGATAAGCAGTAATGGGCAGTCACTACCATCGTGGGACTCGCATGAATTGTTTTATTCTGTTTTACAGCATTCAATTCACATAATGCATAGTGAATTTAATGTTTAAAATGATCATCGAAACTGAAATCGAAAAAAAAGATTTTTTTTTCATAATCGAACTGAAAAGGAAACGACCTCAAAAAGCACAAATCGATCAGGACTAATGTAAAGTAACATGGCCGGAAAGAAAGCCATAAAGAAAGCATGTTGGAATTAATATGGAATGTAGATTTTGTTTCGCTCTGTAACCTTGCTTTCTTAATGTGGATTGCTGTGGTGCTAAACACATCTGGATGACGGTTTGATTGAGGAGTGTGTTTCCTTCTCAACCATCAGCAGTAAGAATAAGGAAGTGTACTGTGAGAATATGTACTCTCGGCGTAGTTGCGTTTGCTTTCTGCATTGTATTTCTGTGTGTTGTTTACATTGTGTTTATCGAGTGCATATGTGCACATTTTTAGACAGCAGCAGATGTTGGGCTTCCTGCAGCGTGACATTGCCTGTCACAACTGTGTGTGTGTGTGTGTGGATGACATTGTTGCTGTCATAACTGTATGTGCAGCCTGACAAGCTCTCAGAACACTGCCCCTCGGGCTGCAGCTGCCCCGCATCCACAGAAAGCTGTGTGGAGGTCTGTGTGAAGGTATCATATGTAGTCACAACTGTGTGTGTGTGTGTGTGTGTGTGTGTGTGTGTGTGTGTGTGTGTGTGTGTGTGTGTGTGTGTGTGTGTGTGTGTGTGTGTGCACGTAGGGGGCGGGGAGGGGGGTTCATGTGTGTACGTTTTGGAGTTTGTTTTTCCCCTATGCCCAAAATAATAATTAAAACAAAGTGGATAGTAGAGAACATGCCTACCATTTACCCTCACTCCTAGGACAGACCAGAGTCTTAGATATGCAGTTTTAGAAACTTTGTTTTGTAAGAATTACATGGCAATGTTGTTGAAGTGTTGGTATTGATGTGTTGTTGAAGTGCTGAGCGCTCCTGCCAGCCTGTAGTGTGTCACAAATGCTTCACAGTAGATTTCTTACCTCACTGCAGTGGGATTCATCAGGGTCACAGAGTGTTTTTGGTAGTCTTAAATGTACTTTGAAACAAAAGTATACACCTCGCACACATAGTTATGGGCTTAAAAAAAAGAATACATCTGTCCCATGTCGGAGTTGAAATGTATAACATGTCCAGTTTGCATCTCAATATTACACCTTATATACACATCACAGAAGACTGAAATATAGCACAACTGTTTGACATATAAAAATACTGGATTGTCGGCGTTTAAAAATGAAACAATATTTATTAATTATGAAATTATGAAAAATACTAATAACATTCTACCCATGAGGTCACTTGGTAATGGGCCTGCAGGAAAGGACTACATGGCAGTTTATTACCTCGAAATAATAATAATCTAGCCTAAATAATAAATGTGAATTCCTTCTTAGGCTACCTGGCTTTCTCCTGACTGATTTAGAGTTAGCATGCCATTTTTAATAGCCTGTTGAAATGTTAAAGGTCAATTGATAGTGACACAATCACACGTTACTTCCCAAGCAAAGTGCTTTTTCTTGTCTCTTCGGCTATAGAAGGTTGTAGCGCAGCCTCTGACTGTCATAGAGACAAACCAATTAAATCCCATATGCATTGGAGTCACGTCTTACCCCAAAATTGTACAGCTTTGCATCGTTATAGATGGCTTTATGTAATCAGTTCCATTAAAATATATATCTACGCCTATGCTTTCAGCCCTTTTCTTTAACAAAAGCCACAAAACCCTCACATACCACCACAATTCGAGCCCTGGTTTTAACTTAACACACCAAGCCATTCACTGACACTGAGATATTTAAAGAGTGCATGCTGATATATACACTGCTCAAAAAAATAAAGGGAACACTTAAACAACACAAAGTAACTCCAAGTCAATCACATTTCTGTGAAATCAAACTGTCCACTTAGGAAGCAACACTGACTGACAATAAATTTCACATGCTGTTATCCAAATGGAATAGACAACAGGTGGAAATTATAGGCAATTATCAAAACAACCCCAATAAAGGAACGGTTCTGCAGGTGGTGACCACAGACCACTTCTCAGTTCCTATGCTTCCTGGCTGATGTTTTGGTCACTTTTGAATGCTGGCGTTGCTTTCACTCTAGTGGTAGCATGAGACGGAGTCTACAACCCACACAAGTGGCTCAGGTAGTGCAGCTCATCCAGGATGGCACATCAATGCGAGCTGTGGCAAAAAGGTTTGCTGTGTCTGTCAGCGTAGTGTCCAGAGCATGGAGGCACTACCAGGAGACAAGCCAGTACATCAGGAGATGTGGAGGAGGCCGTAGGAGGGCAACAACCCAGCAGCAGGACCGCTACCTCCGCCTTTGTGCAAGGAGGAGCACTGCCAGAGCCCTGCAAAATGACCTCCAGCAGGCCACAAATGTGCATGTGTCTGCTCAAACGGTCAGAAACAGACTCCATGAGGGTGGTATGAGGGCCCGACGTCCACAGGTGGGGGTTGTGCTTACAGCCCAACACCGTGCAGGACGTTTGGCATTTGCCAGAGAACACCAAGATTGGCAAATTCGCCACTGGCGCCCTGTGCTCATCACAGATGAAAGCAGGTTCACACTGAGCACATGTGACAGAGTCTGGAGACGCCGTGGAGAACGTTCTGCTGCCTGCAACATCCTCCAGCATGACCGGTTTGGCGGTGGGTCAGTCATGGTGTGGGGTGGCATTTCTTTGGGGGGCCTCCATGTGCTCGCCAGAGGTAGCCTGACTGCCATTAGGTACCGAGATGAGATCCTCAGAGCCCCTGTGAGACCATATGCTGGTCCGGTTGGCCCTGGGTTCCTCCTAATGCAAGACAATGCTAGACCTGATGTGGCTGGAGTGTGTCAGCAGTTCCTGCAAGAGGAAGAAATTGATGCTATGGACTGGCCCGCCCGTTCCCCAGACCTGAATCCAATTGAGCACATCTGGGACATCATGTCTCGCTCCATCCACCAACGCCACGTTGCACCACAGACTGTCCAGGAGTTGGCGGATGCTTTAGTCCAGGTCTGGGAGGAGATCCCTCAGGAGACCATCCGCCACCTCATCATGAGCATGCCCAGGCGTTATAGGGAGGTCATATAGGCACGTGGAGGCCACACACACACTAATGAGCCTCATTTTGACTTGTTTTAAGGACATTACATCAAAGTTGGATCAGCCTGTAGTGTGGTTTTCCACTTTAATTTTGAGTGTGACTCCAAATCCAGACCTCCATGGGTTGATACATTTGATTTCCATTGATAATTTTTGTGTGATTTTGTTGTCAGCACGTTCAACTATGTAAAGTAAAACGTATTTAAAAATAATATTTCATTCAGATCTAGGATGTGTTATTTTAGTGTTTCCTTTATTTTTTTGAGCAGTGTGTATATATTTACAGTATATATAGTAGACTATAATTTCATCTGTCAAACAGGAAGGCTGTCACGATCGTGTGGCGGATTGACGGACCAAAATGCAACAGTTGGAAAATAAGCCATCTTCTTTTATTTAACAACACGAAGATGAACACGACACAAAACTCTATACAAACTAACAAAACAAAACGACCGTGAAGCTACAAACGTTGTGCACATACATACAGGCTACAAACGTTCTACATAGACAATTACCCACAACCAATGAGAGCCTATGGCTACCCTAAATAAGGCTCCCAATCAGAGACAACCGAAATCAGCTGTCTCTAATTGGGAACTCATTCAGGCAACCATAGACTCTCCTAGACAACTAAACATACATAGACAACACTAGAAACATGTACTCCACACAAACCCATATACTATACACAACCCCTTTACCATAAACATTCCCCATGTCACACCCTGACCTAACTAAAATAATAAAGAAAACAAAGAATACTAAGGCCAGGGCGTGACATAACTCCCCCCTTGAGGCGCGAACTCCGGGCGCACCATACAGTCTAGGGGAGGGTCTGGGTGGGCTTCCCTCCACGGTGGCGGCTCCGGCTCTGGTCGTGGTCCCCACTTCACCACAGTCCCTAACCACCTCCTTAGCTTCTTCAAAATGACCCCTCTCCACATTAACCCCATTGCATTAAGGGGCAGTTCTGGACTAAGGGGCAGCTCCGGACTAAGGGGCAGTACCAGGGTAAGGGGCAGTACCAGGGTAAGGGGCAGTATCAGGGTCAGGGGCAGTACCAGGGTAAGGGGCAGTACCAGGGTAAGGGGCAGCACCAGGGTAAGGGGCAGCACCAGGGTAAGGGGCAGCACCAGGGTAAGGGGCAGCACCAGGGTAAGGGGCAGCTCCGGACTGAAGAATGGCAGCTCCGGACTGAGGGACTGCAGCTCCGGACTGAGGGATGGCCCATGGCTGGCTGACGGATCTGGCTGCTCATGGCTAGCTGACGGATCTGGCTGCTCATGGCTAGCTGACGGATCTGGCTGCTCATGGCTAGCTGACGGATCTGGCTGCTCATGGCTAGCTGACGGATCTGGCTGCTCATGGCTAGCTGACGGATCTGGCTGCTCATGGCTAGCTGACGGATCTGGCTGCTCATGGCTAGCTGACGGATCTGGCTGCTCATGGCTAGCTGACGGATCTGGCTGCTCATGGCTGGCTGACGGATCTGGCTGCTCATGGCTGGCTGACGGATCTGGCTGCTCATGGCTAGCTGACGGATCTGGCTGCTCATGGCTGGCTGACGGATCTGGCTGCTCATGGCTAGCTGACGGATCTGGCTGCTCATGGCTAGCTGACGGATCTGGCTGCTCATGGCTAGCTGACGGATCTGGCTGCTCATGGCTGGCTGACGGATCTGGCTGCTCATGGCTAGCTGACTGATCTGGCTGCTCCTGTCTGGTTGGCGGCTCTGGCAGATCCTGTCTGGTTGGCGGCTCTGGCAGATCCTGTCTGGTTGGCGGCTCTGGCAGATCCTGTCTGACGGACGGCTCTAGCGGCTCCTGTCTGGCTGGCGGCTCTAGCGGCTCCTGTCTGGCAGACGGCTCAGTAGGCTCATGGCAGACGGGCGGCTTTGCAGGCTCATGGCAGACGGGCGGCTCAGATGGCGCTGGGGAGACGGATGGCTCAGATGGCGCTGGGGAGACGGATGGCTCAGATGGCGCTGGGGAGACGGATGGCTCAGATGGCGCTGGGGAGACGGATGGCTCAGATGGCGCTGGGGAGACGGGCAGTTCAGTCATCGCTGTGCAGACGGCAGACTCCTGCCGGCTGAGGCGCACTGTAGGCCTGGTGCGTGGTGCCGGGACTGGTGGTACCGGGCTGGGGACACGCATCTCAGGGCTAGTGCGGGGAGCAGGAACAGGGCATACTGGACCCTGGGGACGCACATTAGGCCTAGTGCGTGGGGCCGGAACTGGTGGTACCGGACTGGGGACACGCATCTCAGGGCTAATGCGGGGAGCAGCAACAGGGCACACTGGACTCTCAAGGCGTACTATAGGCCTTGTGCGTGGTACCGGTACTGGTGGTACCGGGCTGAGGACCCGCACATCAGGGCGAGTACGGGGAGAAGGAACAGTGCGTACAGGACTCTGGAAACACACAGAGGGCTTGGTGCGTGGTGTAGGCACTGGTGGTAATGTGCTGGAGACACGCACCACAGGGCTAGTACGTGGAGGAACAACAGGGCTCTGGAGACACCCAGGAAGCTTGATGCGTGGTGTAGGCACTGGTGGTAATGGGCTGGAAACACGCACCTCAAAGCTAGTGCGGGGAGCAGGAACAGTGCGTAAAGGGCTCTGGAGACGCACCTTAGACCTAGTGCTTGGTGCCGGAACTAGTGGTACAGGGCTGGGGACATGCATCTCAGGATGAGTGCAAAAAGTAGGAACAGGACACACCGGGTTGTGAAGGTGTACTGGAGAGTATAGCCGGCATCAAATCTTCCGGAACTTTAACACGAGTTTCAGGCTGAGTACGAGGAACTGACACAGGTGGCATCGGACAGCTAATACGCTCCTCAGGAAGAATGCATTGCATACTCTGCCAAACCAACAGCTCTCTCTCTTCACTCTCCTCCAATTTCGTCAACAACTCTTCGAATGTCTCATAATCTCCCCTTCGTTCACTCTCCTCCAATCTGTCCAATAACTCCTCGACACACTCAGACTCACCCCTCAACTTCGCCGACTGCTCCAAGTGGCCACCTCCAAAAAAATTTTTGTGCTGTCTCTTGGGCTTCCTCCTGTGTCGCCGTGCTGCCTCTATCTCTGCCTTGGGGCAGTGATATTCCCCTGGCTGTGACCAGGGTCCTCTCCCGTCTAGAATTTCCTCCCATTTCCAGAAATCCTTTGTAGGTAGGTCCTGTTGCCGCCTTCCATGCCGCTTGGTCCTATGGTGGGTAATTCTGTCACGATCGTGTGGCGGATTGACGGACCAAAATGCAGCAGTTGGAAAATAAGCCATCTTCTTTTATTTAACAACACGAAGATGAACACGACACAAAACTCTATACAAACTAACAAAACAACAAAACGACCGTGAAGCTACAAACGTTGTGCACATACATACAGGCTACAAACGTTCTACATAGACAATTACCCACAACCAATGAGAGCCTATGGCTACCCTAAATAAGGCTCCCAATCAGAGACAACCGAAATCAGCTGTCTCTAATTGGGAACTCATTCAGGCAACCATAGACTCTCCTAGACAACTAAACATACATAGACAACACTAGAAACATGTACTCCACACAAACCCATATACTATACACAACCCCTTTACCATAAACACCCAAAACCAACAAAACATAAACATTCCCCATGTCACACCCTGACCTAACTAAAATAATAAAGAAAACAAAGAATACTAAGGCCAGGGCGTGACAAAGGCCTAACTCTTATTTCTTGAATAGGAAGAAATAGGCTCAAACACAAAAGCCCCTCTTCTTGTTAGTAGCCTAGAGTCAAATTTAAAATGAAGACTGTTTAAATTAATTAGGCCATCTCAAATTAGTCTACTTTCAGCACCCATGCGCTGTCCATCTCCACAGCTGCCACTTCATGAGTGGTATGCGGAGCCCGAGAGTTTAGTGTAACAAGCAGAGGGCCAAATTATGTAAGTTATGTAAATAATATAACATAGCGTATTGTGAGGTCAATAATGCTTTTAAATAGCTGCATTATGGGCAACAAAACATATTGTTTTTATTAAAATAAATTATAGCAATAGGCCTTAGAGGTGAAATGATTACAATTTAGCATTAACACTGGAGTGATAGATGTGCAGATGATGATGTGCAAGTAGAGATACTGGGGTGCGAAAGAGCAAGAGGTTAAGTAATAATATTGGGATGAGGTAGTTGGGTGTGATATTTACAGATTGGCTGTGTACAGGTACAGTGATCGGCAAGCTGCTCTGACAGCTGATGCTTAAAGTTAGAGAGGGAGATATAACACACCAGCTTCGGTGATGTTTGCAATTCGTTCCAGTCAATGTATTTCAACAATAAGAGAGGCAATCCTGTGGATTGTGTGGATGGATAGACACATACCGCCGTCTCGTTCTGAATACATGAGGATTTATATAAGACTAAGTAAGAGTGTGTGTGTGGGTCTGCGAGGCAGATTACGTCTTCCAGTGCTCATCAGTCTGTGCGTAGAAATAGTACAAAGTCGTCACTAGCTTAGCATCAGGTACATTTGAATGTCATGCCTTACGCTTTAAACTACACTGTCCCCATCATTTTGGGTATGACAGCTGTGCTGTTTGTCTGTGGAGAAGAAGGGTGGAATTGCTCTCTATTCTTCTCTCTAGTCGTGGGCTGTGTCCAAAATGGCACCCTATTCCCTATACTATGTAGTCACTTCAGAAAAACGTGTGATAAGAGCCTGTAACAAGACAGACGTCAGCAACACAGCACGTTCCTTTAGAAGGCCCCTAATCTCTATACGGAGGACATTTCCTGCACCACGGCTTCCCCTTAGATGAGAAGAAAGAAGATACGAGGGGGGCTTGCATTCTAAATCCCCCAAATGAAATGCACCACAGGTTATTGGTCATTTGGTGTTGTGTTTAGTGTGTGTGCTTGTGTGTGTTGATTTTGCTTGTGTTAGTTCATGTGTTGTGGTGAGTGTGTGTACAGTATATTGTTGTTGTGGGTGCCTGTGTGTGGTGTGCGTGCGTGTACGTGTGCACATGCGTGTGCGTGTGGAGTAATTGTGAGATAAGGGAGGTGATTTAGTCACAGTGTTCAGTCATCTCCAGTGGCATGATCAAGATGAAACGCACAGAAACACATGGCACGCAGATGAAAGGAACGGGGTGTAATCCATTTGGCCCTCTGCTTGTTACACTAAACTCTCAGGCTCCGCATACCACTCAGCATCACAAAAAGGCCTAGTCCAATTCTGGAAGAACACCTGCTCTTTCCATGACATAGACTGAGCAGGTGAATCCAGATGAAAGCTATGATTCCTTATTAATGTCACTTGTCAAATCCACTTCAATTAGTGTAGATGAAGGGGAGGAGACAGGTTAAATAATGATTTATAAGCCTGGAGACAATATGGACATGGAATGTTTGGTATTGTAACGTTCGTCGTCTGAAGATGAGGAATCATCGGACCAAAGCGCAGCATGGTAAGTGTTCATGTTAAAACAGAACACTAAACAAAATAACAAAGAGAATGAACTAAACGAAACAGTTCTGTCTGGTGCAGACACAAAAACAGAAAACAACTACCCACAAAACCAACATGGAAAATGGCAACCTAAATAGGCTCCCCAATCAGAGACAACGAGAAACAGCTGTCTCTGATTGGGAACCAATTCAGGCCACCATAAATCTATATACCCCTAGACCATACAAAATCCCCATAGATAAACAAAAACTAAACAAACCACCCTTGTCACACCCTGACCTAACCAAAAAATAAAGAAAACAAATATAACTAAAGTCAGGGCGTGACAGGTATACTCAGTGTATATAGTAAAATAAAATACTAATGCTTCTAATAAATACTACCAGTTTTACAAAGGTAATACTTGCATGTGGTACAATGAGGTTGAGTCCCTTTGATACAAGCGGAGATTGTTATGGGACCTTTCACATGTCCTCTTTAGAGTCATCAACGTCTTTGTATCCTAAATGTATTGTCTGTGAGCGAAAGACGAAAACGCCGTTACTCATTCATGGGCAATCGTTGAGTACTATCTGTAGTAGCATGTTGTAGAATTTGAGACATCTTACATATTAAGCCTCTCATGAGGACAAAACTGGAGAAATGTATTGTGTTTGTATTTATTATGGTTCCCCATTTTTAAATATTGCAAGCCATTCACAACATATTTCACAACACATTAAGTGTGTGATTTAAGGCCACTACTCTACTACCATATATATACACACACACAACACAAAATCCATGTGTTCATGTGTGTATAGTGCATATGTTATCATGTGTGTGTGTATGCATGCGCCTGTGCTTGTGTGTGTCTCTTTTCAGTCCCTGCTGTTCCATAAGGTACAATGGCTTGCGAAAGTATTCACCCCCCTTGGCATTTTTCCTATTTTGTTGCCTTACAACCTGGAATTAAAATATATTTTTTGGGTGGTTTGTATCATTTGATTTACACAACATGCATACCACTTTGAATGCAAAACTTGAGTGTGCATAACTAATCACCCCCCCAAAATCAATACTTTGTCGAGCCACCTTTTGCAGCAATGTCACGCCCTGACCTTAGAGAGCTTTTTATGTCTCCATTTTGGGTTTGGTCAGGGTGTGATTTGGGTGGGCATTCTATGTTCTATTTTCAATGTTTTTGCCGGGTATGGTTCTCAATCAGGGACAGCTGTCTATCGTTGTTTCTGATTGGGAACCATACTTAGGTAGCCCTTTTCCCTCCTTTCTGTGTGGGAAGTTGTCTTTGTTTGTGGCACTTAGCCCTTAAGCTTCACGGTCGTTTTTGTATTGTTTTTGTCGGCGTCATCTTAATAAAAGGAATATGTACGCTCACCACGTTGCGCTTTGGTCCAGTTCTTTCGACAGCCGTGACAAGCAATTACAGCTGCAAGTCTCTTGGGTATGTCTCTATAAGCTTGGCACATCTTGCCAATGGGATTTTTGCCCATTCTTCACAGCAAAACTGCTCCAGCGCCTTCAAGTTGGATGGGTTCCGCTGGTGTACAGCAATCTTTAAGTCATACCACAGATTCTCAACTGGATTGAGGTCTAGGCTTTGACAAGAGGTCTAGGCCATTCCAAGACCTTTAAATGTCTCCCCTTAAACCACTCGAGTGTTGCTTTAGCAGTATGCTTAGGGTCATTGTCCTGCTGGAAGGTGAACCTCCATCCCAGTCTCAAATCTCTGGAAGACTGAAACAGGTTTCCCTCAAGAATTTCTATGTATTTAGCGCCATCCATCATTCCTTCAATCTTGACCAGTTTTGCAGTCCCTGCTGACCAGTTTCCCATATGGTGTTGGGGGTGATGAGAGGTATTGGGTTTGCACCATACATAACGTTTTCCTTGATGTCCAAAAATCTCCCTTTGAGTCTCATCTAACCAGAGTACCTTCTTCCATATGTTTTCTGGCCACTCTTCCGTAAAGCCCAGCTCTGTGGAGTGTATGGCTTTAAAGTGGTCCTATGGACAGCTACTCCAATCTCCACTGTGTAGCTTTGCAGCTCCTTTGGGGTTATCTTTGGTCTCTTTGTTGCCTCTCTGATTAATGCCATCCTTGGCTGGTATGTGAGTTTTGGTGGGCGGCCCTCTCTTGGCATGTTTGTTGTGGTGCCATATTCTTTCTATTTTTTAATCATGGATTTAAAAAGAGTTGCAAATAAAAAGCCATATCTCAGTCTGGCCAATATAAAGAAAAGATTAAGATGGGCAAAAGAACACAGACACTGGACAGAGGAACTCGGCCTAGAAGGCCATCATCCCGGAGTCGCCTCTTCACTGTTGATGTTGAGACTGGTGTTTTGCGGCTACTATTTAATGAAGCTGCAAGTTGATGAATTGTGAGGCGTCTGTTTCTCAAACTAGACACTCTAATGTACTTGTCCTCTTGCTCAGTTGTGCAACGTGGCCTCCCACTCCTCTTTCTATTCTGGTTAGTGCCAGTTTGCGATGTTCTGTGAAGGGAGTAGTATGGAATAGGTAGCCTGACTGGAATAGCCTTCATTTCTCAGAACAAGATTAATACTGACGAGTTTCAGAATAAAGTTATTTGTTTCTGGCCATTTTTCTGGCCAAACCCATAAATGCTGATGCTCCAGATACTCAACTAGTCTAAAGGTGGCCAGTTGTATTGCTTCATTGATCAGAACAACAGTTTTTAGGTGTGCTAACATAATTGCAAAAGGGTTTTCTAATGATCAATTAACCTTTTAAAATGATCAACTTGGATTAGCTAACACAACGTGCCCTTGGAACACAGGAGTGATGGTTGCTGATAATGGGCCTCTGTAGATATTCCATTAAAAAAATAATCAGTAATTTACAACTTTAACAATGTCTACACTGTATTTCTGATCAATTTGATGTTATTTTAAAATTGACAACAAAAAAAAGCTTTTCTTTCAAAAACAAGGACATTTCTAAGTGACCCTAAACTTTTGAACGGTAGTGTAAATTGCACAAGAATTATACATTTGTGACTTCTATTCGGCCTCTATTCGGTCTTATGTCGCAAAATTTGAAATTGTATTTTTTACATTGTATAAAAGTAGAGACTCAGAGCAACAAAATGGTATATCATACACTGCAGTTGAGGCACAATAGGAAAGTAATTATGTTTTGAAAGTTGATAAAAGTGTAACCCCACATTTGAGAAAATGTTCCTTGAATATTTGTGGTACACTTCCTGGAGAGCTCTTCTTTGTCTGCAGCATCGTTCCCGCCCTCTTAAGCCAGTGTATTGTAGTAAAGATTAAGAATAAAGTGGTAGTAGCCTAAAATAAGGAAACATTTCAGGTAAACAGAAATATATAATAATATAATATTTGATAAATATTAGAGGACGCTTACTCAGACACACTTGTCTAAATTGACGGTTCTTGTGAAATAAATGTTATAACCCCCAGCTGTAACGGCTGCTTCCAACTCACACTCTCAAACACGGAGATCCCTGAACGCAGCCCACTTTCCAGCTCACACTCTCAAACACACAGATCCCCTGAACGCAGCTCACTCTCCAGATCCCAATCACCTGTCATTATCACACACTATTTAGTTCAGTTCTTTGAACCCCATCATTGTGAGGTATTATTTGTTTTGTGACACACTTCTATTCAGAGCGCTGGTTTTCTCGTAATGTAATCCTCCCGTGTATGATAGTTTTTTCCTGTCTCACTAACAACGCCTTTTGCCTATTCCCAACCTGTACTTTAGCCTATCGGATTTCATGTTAATCTATTGCCTGATCTCCCGGATGACAATACTACCATTTTCCCTACCTGTACTGTTGCCTTTTTGGACTCCCTTTGTATGACCTTGTGCCTACCCCTGGACCCAACTACCTGCCTCATCCTGTGGTCCTTTACAATATACATCTGCTGCTTGAAACCAGCTCTCTGTCTCCCATCATGTTCATTACATCAGCCACATCCAGTGGTAGAAAAAGTATTACATTGTCTTGCTTGAGTAAAATAAAGATACCTTAATAGAAAATGACTGAAGTAAAAGTCACTGAGTAAAATACTACTTGAGTAAAAGTCTAAAAGTATTTGGTTTTAAAAATACTTAAGCATTGAAAGTAAAAATCATTTTAAATTCCTTCTATTAAACCAGACGAAGGAATGTCATCCAAACCAGTTCTATTTTATTGATGGATAGCCAGGGGCACACTCCAACACTCAGACATAATTTTCAAATGAAGCATGGGTTTAGTGAGTCTGCCAGATAAAATGCAGTAGGGATTACCAGGGATGTTCTCTTGATAAGTGTGTGAATTGGACAATTTTCTTGTCAAAATGTAACAAGTACTTTTGGTTGTCAGGGAAAATGTATGGAATAAAAAATAAATTTTCTTTTGGAATTTAGTTAAGTAAAAGTTGCCAAAAATATAAATAGTAAAGTAATGTACAGATACCCCCCCAAAAAATACATAAGTAGTACTTTAAAGTATTTTTACTGAAATACTTTACACCACTGCCCAAATACTTTCACATCATTACATTAGCATACTTTATATACTGTTACACACACGTATCACATAGTATTCCATACATAAGTTAAGGCCATACAACCTAAGTGAGGTGCACATGTACATAAACAGATGCATGAACCATATATTTATGTGGTGGACACTTGATACAGTCACATTGTAGTGGTATGTCACAAAATCATGTTACAACCACACATATCAATATTAATTTTATATATCAATATTTTGCTAAGTCTTGCTAAGTGGATGGGTCTCTACAGGTGTAAATGGTACAGCCAAATGGTTACTTGCATAGTAGGAATATCATAAATAGATACGGTATTATATTTATATTGACACTATGTAAAATATCAGTGAGAGACAAGGTAGTTATATGCATACAATCAGGGGTAAAGTGGCTGAGCAGCAAGATAAAAGAAATAGTAGCAGCAACGTATGGCGTGTGTTAGGAGTGTCATTTGAAGAGAAGCACTGCAGATAGTGCTGATGACTGGTCCGTCCGAACAACGCATGAACAAGGGAATCTACAGTCGGAGAGCCTGTTTTTGTCCTGTCCTTAACTTTGGTGCAGGGCATGTGATGTCCATAGCCTCTTCGTCGCAAAACTCCCTGATCTTCTCACAAAGATATGTTTGTCTAGCTGTGTCCAGTCCAGGTGGTGCTTGTACAGGCAAACCATCCATGGGAGGAAGGATATCAGCGTTTGCGCAGCAGCTGAAACCTGGTCCCCACAAGCTGAACGCTCCTTTGCAACAACACCACCAGAGCATCGAAGCTGTAAAACAGGGAATAACAACAAATAAATCAGAAGACATTACATCCTTCCACAACATCAATTCACCTCCCAAGTTTATATAAGAAGAATAACATCATACAATTCAATGAAAATTATTTTCACATAAAGTGCTGGTCCTGCTTGATCTGTGGCAGCGGCCTGAAGTACGGAGTCAGGTGTTGTTGCGAGTCATAGCGTTCCACCAGCACCGTATCATCCTCCAGTCCAACCAGCTGTGGGATGTTGACCCCTGTCCTTCACAACATCAGCAATCTCAGACAAGGTGTTCACTCTGGTCGTTCGGAAGCGCTGCTTGATGAGGCCGAAGCACCAGTCGGGGGCAAACTTGGTGTGGCCTGTGATCAGGAAATGAAGGTCCAGACTGTGGTGTAGCTTGTGCATGGTCCACCAGGCACAATACCAGAGCACAAATTTGTTCTTGTTTTGGCCACTGACACGATCACAATTCAGGTCCAGACGTGTTTCCCCAACTCCGTAGTTGGTGAAGAAATGGTGCATGTAGTTGCTACCTTTGCTGGATGACATTCCTTCATCAATCAAGTAGTTGACTTGTTGTGGTATTCCACAGCATACACCAAACAAGCCACACTTGCAGGGATTTAAAAAGTAGATGGGACCCGGCTGCATAGGGTCAGAAGTATAGTCCACCTGCAAACAACAAAAGAACAGTAAGATCATTTACAATTAATTGTTTCACCCCTGTCAGTCTGTCTTTACACAGCTCAGTCTTTACACTGCTGCTTTTGTCACATGGGATGGCAGCAGCTTTCCACCAAAGTGTGTGTCCTGGGTGGCGTCCTGGTAATACTATTGCATTATCCTCTGCGTAGTTGTTGATGAAGTTCACCACTCGCTGCAAGTCCCCATGCTTCATATGCCCATATGCACCCCGAGGCACAACTACGACAACATAACCAACAAAATAATATATTTACACATTCCAAGATATTTGGCGAAATAGACACATATGCCTATATTTCCCCCATAGGAAACAATGGGAAGATCTCAGAGTTCCAGTATTATTTTGTTGTTTATATATTAACTATAAAACAATGTGAGCAGGTCTCATTGCCAACAATAGCGAAGCAGGCATTGTGACGTTGAACAATAAACTGGGAATAGAACGTTCGGAAGGCGAGTTGGTGCCACGGTGCTCAATAGAACTAATAGGAGCTGGCAGGGTGAAAAATGCACTAAAATAAGGCCCATTTTTTCACGATTACTTCAAAACAAGCAAGCAGCTGGGAAATATGGTCATATTATGAAACTGGGCTCCACGGCGGATGCAATGAACTAGTTTTTATCAGAAAAGAACATTGTTAAAAATGTCATGTGTCCAGCCTACTATCTACACGGATTTCAGAGCACTCTCGTCTGAGTGTACCAGAATAATTACTTTACCAGCGCTCAACACCTGTTGAATATGGCCGGTCTCTGTAAAAGTCGGGGGGAAAAATCATAATTAAATTGTTTCCAGCAGCACATTTACAGTCACCAACGCTCTGGTTAACACAAACTGCCTTACCAGCTCTGCTAGGGCGAGTAAAATGGTCAGAGGGATCTCATTTGTGTCTGGAAGTAGCTAGCCAACGTTAGCTTGGGTGCTTGACTGCCGTTGTAAGGCTAGAACGCTCAAATCAACCCTACTTCTTGGCCCGAACGACCAGTGTGTGCTCCGAGAGCGAAACGGTCTGAATATACAAACTGACAATTTTTCTGTTAATGGATAGACCATAATATTCATCAAATTAATTAAGCCACATTTCTTTAAAAGTTGCGGCACACCCTGGGTGCTGCAGCATGCTGTGGCAAGTGATTTAATTCTCAGCCATTTCTTCTGTTACTGCAAGTTATTGCTAGTTTGACCACCAGAGGGCATTTGAGAAGCATTTGATAGTATTCCGTATTGGCATTACCAGAGAATTTAAAACCTTTTTTTGTAATATACATAGTATATGGGATTGATTTTAAAGTACAAAAGGGAAAATAAATACACATAAATATGGGTCGTATTTACAATTGTGTTTGTTAGCACACTGTTGTATTTCACCCAATATATGTGGGAGTTTATCAAAATTGGGTTTGTTTTCAAATGATTAGTGGGACTGTTTAATCTGAGGGAAATATGTGTCTCTAATATGGTCATGCATTTGGCAGGAGGTTAGGAAGCGCAGCTCAGTTGCCATCTCATTTTGTGGGCTGTGTGCACGTAGCCTGTTTTCTCTTGAGAGCCAGGTCTGCCTACGGCAACCTTTCTCTACAGCAAGGCTATGCTCACTGAGTCTGTACATAGTCAAAGCTTTCCTTAACTCATTCAGTGTTTTAATGCCTATAAAGATGACTTTCAAGTTACATTAGCAGAGGAAAAATGATGTGCTTAGTCTGGTTGTAATCTAACATGATACAGTATTACCTGGGTATTTTTGTGTCAGAATCTCTCCCGGGCTTGGTGTGTGCCTTTCATCTTTTCTCTCCTCTCTCTCGCTCATCCCTCTCCCTCTTTTCCTATTTCTGTAAAAATGGGACCGAATGCGTCTCTGCTTGGCACTCAGCATTAAGGAGGTATATTGGGGATAAGGCCCTGCAACATACTAACATTCTGTCTAAGGTGTGTACTTGTACATCAGGTGCCTCACGCTACAGAAACAAGAGATCCTGCTCCCATTAACCATTCCGGCTACCACAAGCCAATTTTTGTGCAAGGCTATGTACTTATACAGCATTGTACCATTACCGACTACTGTTAGGGCCCCCATATAATACAGCTTGTACAGTACAGCCCAACTTTAACTAAAACATTGGTACATAGGGCCTTAAGAAACTATTTTTACCATTTGACTTACTCCACATTTGTTTTGTTAGCCTGAATTCAAAATGGATTAAATATATATTTTTTCTCTCACTGTTCTACACGCAATTCCCCCTAGTGACAAAGTGAAAACATGTTTTTAGAAATGGTTGCTAATTTATTGAAAATGAAAGTACCAGTCAAAAGTATGGACACACCTAAACCTCCAAGGGTTCTTTATTTATACTATTCTCCGCATTGTAGAATAATAGTGAAAACTATGAAATAACACATATGGCACAATTAGTAACATAAAAAAAAGTGTTAAACAAATCAAGATTAGATTTTAGATTCTTCAAAGTAGCCACCCTTTGCCTTGATGACAGCTTTGCACACTCTTGGAATTCTCTCAAAAGGCTTCACCTGAAATACTTTTCCAACAGTTCTGAAGGAGTTCCCACATATCCTGAGAACTTGTTGGCTGCTTTTCCTTCACTCTGCGGTCCAACTCATCCCAAACCATCTCAATTGGGTTGAGGTTGGGTGATTGTGGAGGCCAGGTCATCTGATGCAGCACCATCGCTATCATTCATGGTCAAACAGAGCCTGGAGGCCTCATTGTCCCGAGGTGCAGTTAACTCTAATGAACTTATTCTCTGCAGCAGAGGTAACTCTGGGTCTTTTCTTTCCTGTGGCGGTCCTCATGAGTGTCAGTTTCATCATAGTGCTTAATGGTTCTTGGAACTGAACTTGAAGAAACTTTCAAAGTTCTAGAAATGTTCAAGATTGACTGACTTTCGTGTCTTAAGGTAATGATGTACTGTCATTTCTCTTTGCTTTTTTTAGCTGTTCTGGCCATAATATGGACTTTGTATTTTACCAAATAGGGCTATTTTCTGTATACCACCCCTACCTTGTCACAACAAAATTGATTGGCTCAAATACGTTACGGCTAGACGTTCCGCTAGCATCCGGTGAAAGAGCGCGAAATTCAAATTAAATTATTAGAAATATTTAACTTTCATAAAATCACAAGTGCAATACACCAAAATAAAGCTTCATTTCTTGTTAATCCAGCCACCCTGTCAGATCTCAAAAAGGCTTTACGGCGAAAGCAAACCATGCGATTATCTGAGGACAGCACCCCACCATACAAACATATGAAAATCATATTTCAAACAAGCAGGTGCGACACGAAAGTCAGAAATAACGATATAATTCATGCCTTACCTTTGAAGATCTTCTTCTGTTGGCACTCCAATATGTCCCAGAAACATCACAAATGGTCCCTTTGTTCGATAAACTTCTTTATATCCCAAAAATGTCAATTTATTTGGCGCGTTTGATTCAGAAATACCCCGGTTCCAACTCGCCCAACATGACTACAAATTATATAATATGTTACCTGTAAATTTAGTCCCAAAAATTTCCAACAACTTTCCTAATCCAACTTTAGGTATCCTAAAACGTAAATAATCGATAACATTTAAGACGGAATATACTGTGTTCAATAGCGGATAAAATCAAAGTGGAGCGAGCTCCAGGTCGCGCGCACCAAACAAATGAGTCCACTTGGCTTGACACTCAGACTGAACAGCCGTACTTCTTCATTTCTCAAAGGAAAAACATCAACCAATTTCTAAAGACTGTTGACATCTAGTGGAAGCCATATGAACTGCAACCAGGTGCCTTATAAATCTGATTTCCCATAGAAAACACAGTGACCTCACATTTGCCAAATAAGTGATGTTATACTCACAGACATTATTTTAACAGTTTTAGAAACTTTAGAGTGTTTTCTATCCAAATCTACCACCTTGTGCAGGTCTACAATTTTATCCCTGATGTCCTTACACAGCTCTCTGGTCTTGGCCATTGTGGAGAGGTTGGAGTCTGTTTGATTGAGTGTGTGGACAGGTGTCTTTTATACAGGTAACGAGTTCAAACAGGTGCAGTTAATACAGGTAATGAGTGGAGAACAGGAGGGCTTCTTAAAGAAAAACAAACAGGTCTGTGAGAGCCGGAATTCTTACTGGTTGGTAGTTTTCAAATACTTATGTCATGCAATAAAATGCTAATTAACTACTTAAAAATCATACTATCATACTAAATCACATTATCATACATCATAATGTGATTTTCTGGATTTTTGTTTTAGATTCCGTCTCTCACAGTTGAAGTGTACCTATGATAAAAAATTACAGACCTCTACATGCTTTGTAAGTAGGAAAACCTGCAAAATCGTCTGTGTCAAATACTTGTTCTCCTCACTGTACATACATACGCACTCCAAAACACACACATCAAAAACATACACATGCACACACATATTGAAGCCACACACACATAGACACACTTTCACGCTTCACATACGCTACTATGTTTATTATTCACTGAGTGTACAAAACATAACACCTTCCTAATATTGAGTTGAACCCCCAAGGATTTAAAATAGTTCTTTAACCTTTCTCCTCCCCTTCATCTACACTGATTGACGTGGCTTTAACAAGAAGACATCAATAAGGGATCATAGCTTTCCCCTGAATTCACCTGGTCAGTCTATGTCATGAAAAAAGCAGATGTCCTTAGTGTTTAGTATTCAGTGTATTTTCTAATTGCCTAGTCACTTTTATCCCGACCCAGATCTGTTGTACATACTGTATAACGTAAATGATCTCAACTACGTCGTACCCCTGCAAATTGACTCCGTACTGGTACTCCTTGTATATAGCTTGGTTGTTTTTTAATTGTGTTACTTATTTGCTGAATAAAAAAGGAAATAGTGTCTTCCTTTTTAACTCTGCATTGTTGGGAATGGGCTTTTAAGTAAACATTTCACTGTAGTCTACACCTGTTGTATTCGGCGCATGTGAGCAACAAAATTTCATTTGATTAGTTAAGTGCTAATTTCGATGTTCTTGACACGTGTAACTGTTCACACTGTAACTTCTCCTTCAGATATCGACGACTCCTATAATAATAATTATATACAGAATAGTGCCTTTCCACGTGCTCAAACCTTGAAGCTACCTAACCTGCCTAGTTAAATAAAGGTAAAATAAAGAAATTGAAATGACATTGTATGGAGGTCAAATAAACCCAACTGGGTATTGCCACAGCACTCTATGACTGTGTCCCAAATGGCACACTCTTCCCTTTATAGTGCACTACTTTGATCAAGGCCCATAGGGCTCTGGTCAAAAGTAGTGCACTATCCATTGTTGCACCCCTATTACTAGTCAGTTCAATCTCTCTTTCGTGTCGTCTGAGATTCATAAAGATTGGAAAGTGGCCGCGAACATCTCACTCTTCAAAGGGGAAGACACTCTAGATCCAAACTGTTACAGACCTATATCCATCCTACCTTTCTAAAGTCTTCGAAAGCCAAGTGAACAAACAGATCACCAACCATTTTGAATCCCACCGTAACTCCTCCGCTAAGCAATCTGGTTTCCGAGCTGGTCACGGGTGCACCTCAGCCACGCTCAAGGTCCTAAATGATATCATAACCGCCATCGATAAAAGACAGTACTGTGTAGCCGTCTTCATCGACCTCATCCAGGCTTTCGACTGTCAATCACTGTATTCTTATCGGCAGACTCAACAGCCTTGGTTTCTCTAATGACTGCCGTGCCTGGTTCACTAACTACTTCTCAGATAGAGTTCAGTGTGTCAAATCGGAGGGCCTGTTGTCTGGACCTCTGGCAGTCTCTATGGGAGTGCCACAGGGTTCAATTCTCGGGCCGACTCTTTTCTCTGTATACATCAATGATGTCGCTCTTGCAGACGACACCATTCTGTATACATCTGGCCCTTCTTTGGACACTGTACCTGTTTGGGCTGCAAGGGGCAGTATTGAGTAGCCAGATAAAATGTGCCCATTTCAAACGGCCTCGTACTCAATTCTTGCTCGTACAATATGCATATTATTATTACTTTTGGATAGAAAACACTCTCTAGTTTCTATACCCGTTTAAATTATTTCTCTGAGTGAAACAGAACTCATTCTGCAGCACATTTCCTGACCCGGAAGTGGAAAGTCTGAAATTGATGCTCTGCTTTTCTTCCTGCCTATACATGGGCATGAAACGTAAGAGTCTACGTGCCCTTCATAGTCCTTCCCCTGGGTGTCAAGAGGCTGTGAGAGAAGAAATTTCGTGTTTATCTTGGTCTGACGTTGAATACAGGCTCTTTGTATGACGTGTCCCTCATTTCCGGAACTCTGAGGAGCGCGCGCAGGACAGTGGGATTGCCTTCTGTTTAGCTGCCGTTATGGACGACCAATATCTCCGGCTTTGATTTTATTTGATACATGTGACCATATCATCGTAAAGTATGTTTTTTCAATATAGTATAAACAGATTATTAAATTTTTTTCGGGAGTTTTGCCGTGTTCCGTTCTCTTCCGTTTGTTGACGTTGGAGAGATCCGTGCCACACGGCTAGCGCGCGTGCTAATTCAAGACGGAAAGTGTCCGTTCTGAATCCAAACAACGACTGTTCTGGACAAAGGACACCTTGTCCAACATTCTGATGAAAGATCAGCAAAAGTAAGACCCAATTTATGATGTTATTTCATATATCTGTCGTAGTCGCCGGCACCCAAGTGTTTCTGGCTATTGTGCTAAGCTAATATAACGCTATATTGTGTTTTCGCTGTAAAACACTTGATAAATCGGAAATATTGTCTGGAATCACAAGATGCCTGTCTTTCAATTGCTGTACACTATGTATTTTTCAGAAATGTTTTATGATGAGTATTTAGTTATTTGGCGTTGGTGTCTGTAATTTTTCTGTCTGCTTTCGGTGCAATTTCTGACTGTAGCTGCAATGTAAACTATGATTTATACCTGAAATGTGCAAATTTTTCTAACAAAACATATGCTATACAATAAATATGTTATTAGACTGTCATCTGATGAAGTTGTTTCTTGGTTAGTGGCTATTTATATCTTTATTTGGTCGAATTTGTGATAGCTACTGATGCAGTAAAAAAATCGCGGAGTAAGAAAAGTGGTGTCTTTTGCTAACGTGGTTAGCTAATAGATTTACATATCTTGTCTTCCCTGTAAAACATTTTAAAGATCGGACATGTTGGATAGATTCACAAGAATTATACCTTTCATATGCTGTATTGGACTTGTTAATGTGTGAAAGTTAAATATTTAAAAAAATATATATTTTGAATTTCGCGCCCTGCACTTGAGCTGGCTGTTGTCATAAGTGTACCGACGTCGGGCTGCAGCCATAAGAAGTTTTAACAAACCTACAAAAGAGCTTCAATGCCATACAACACTCCTTCCGTGGCCTCCACTGCTCTTAAATGTTAGTAAAACGAAATGCATGCTCTTCAACCGATCACTGCCCGCACCCGCCCGCCTGACTAGCATAACTTCTCTGGATGGTTATGACTTAGAACATGTGGACAACTGTAAATACCTAGGTGTCTGTAAACTCTCCTTCCAGACTCACATTAAGGATCTCCAATCCAAAATTAAATCTAGAATCGGCATCCTATTTCGCAACAAAGCTTCCTTCACTCATGCTGCTAAACACACCCTCGTAAAACTGACTATCCTACCGATCCCTGACTTCGGTGATGTCATTTACAAAATAGCCTCAAACACTCTACTCAGCAAATTGAATGCAGTCTATCACAGTGCCATCCGTTTTGTCACCAAAGCCCCATATACCAACCACCATTGCGACCTGGATGCTCTCGTTGGCTGGTCCTCGCTACAAATTCATCGCCAAACCCACTGGCTCCAGGTCATCGTTAAGTCTTTGCTAGGTAAAGCTCTGCCTTATCTCAGCTCATTGGTCACCATAGCAATATCCACCCGTAGCACGCGCTCCGGCAGGTATATTTCACTGGTCATCCTCAAAGCCAACGCCTGCTTTGGCCGCCTTTCCTCCCAGTTCTCTGCTGCCAATAACTGGAAAGCATTGCAAAAATCACTGAATTTGGGGACTTATATCTCCCTCACTAGCTTTAAGCATCAGCTGTCAGAGCAGCTTACCGATCGCTGCAGCTGTACACAGCCCATCTGTAAATAGCCCAGCCAACCAACCACCTAGCTCATCCCATATTTGCTTTTGTTTTTCTGCTCTTTTGCACACCAGTATTTCTACTTGCACATCCTCATCTGCACATCTATCACTCCAGTGTTAATTGCTAAATTGTAATTACTATGCAACTATGGCCTATTCATTGCCTTACCTCCTTACTTCTTTTGCACACACTGTATACAGATTTTTCTATTGTGTTATTGACTGTACGTTTGTTTATCCCATGTGTAACTCTGTGTTATTGTTTTTGTCGCACTGCTTTTGCTTTATCTTGACCAGTTGGCAGTTGTAAATGAGAACTTGTTCTCAACTGGCCTACCTGGTTGAATAAAGGTGAAATAAAAAATACAAAAATGAAGGGAAGAGGGATTTCACTTGGAATGCTGCCTATTTCTCTCCGAAGGAGTGAACTCCACTTTTTTATTGAACATTCGTAGAGGGATAGTGGGGTAAAATAGGATATGAGAGTATCAAAAGGTAGTGGGACAGATTTGAACACACACCGATACAGGTACATGTGGCTTGGGGTATACAGCACTAACCACTAGACCAGGGTTTCCAAACGCGGTCCTGGGGCCCCCCCTGGGAGCACGTTTTGTTTTCTGCCAGAGCACTACACAGCTGATTAAAATAATGCAGGCTTGATGAGGAGTTGGATATTTGAATCAGTTATGTAGTGCTAGGGCAAAAAAAAGGAAACGTGCACCCAGGGGGGGCCCTGGGACCGAGTTTGGGAAACCCTGCACTAGACCACCCATGCCACAGCGCTTCATTTCTACCAGAAAGCTGCACTAGACCACCCATGCCACAGCGCTTCATTTCTACCAGAAAGCTCTGTGTGTGTTCCCTCAGATATTGACAACTCAGAGTCTGGTATTGTGGTAGTGCTGCAGGTTCCAAACCACATATACCCGCTGGCGACAGAGTTCTATATTCCTCCTCGGCCCCTACTCTCTTCCTCCCTTTGTATCTGTCCCCCTCTCTACAGTCCAACTGTCACTATCCATAAACAATATATATATACAAACATATATATTGACAACTCCTCTGTGTGGGTTCTCCTCTCTCAGATATCGATGAGTGTGCCACCCAGATGCACTACTGCCAGGCTAACACGGCGTGTGTGAACCTACCCGGCAGCCATCGCTGTGACTGTCTACCTGGCTTCATCAGAGTGGATGACTATTCCTGCACAGGTAGGCCAAATATGCACACACACACACACACACACACACACACACTTTGAACATTGTGGTAGGCCAACACAATCACACAAACACACACCCACACATACACTTCCTAATTTTCCGTACCTAACATCCTGAGGATTACCGGTAATTTCAAATCAAATTTTATGTCACATGCGCCGAATACAACAGGTGTAGACCTTACAGTGAAATGCTTGCCAACCTTGAGGGCAAGTATTGTGTCTTGGTAAACACAGAGTGCACTCACTTCTCACAGTTAACACACAACTCTCACAGTGCTAAAGTAGGCCAGATTAATCCTCTCAGTTTGTTTTAGTCTGAGATTTGTACAAAACTACAGAACAGGGGCAGTACAATGTTTCTCAGAGAAGGAGTGCTGATTTAGGATCAGTTTAGCACTCTGAGAAGCTTGAAAACAGAGTTTTATAGTTTTACTCAGTGCTGGTTGAGAGAAGCAACACATTACAGCTCATGGCAACTTGAGCATCCTTCTCTCTTTGCCTCTCAGAAGACCGTGAGTGGTTGTGAGAGCTATTTGACCTCAGGTCGGTGTACTCTGGAGCCACACACACTGTCCTTCAGCTGGAGAGAGGTCAGGACGCAGCTCCACACTGTTGTCAAACTGGGGTCAGGACGTGGCCACTGTCGTGGAAATTTAGTACTGAGAGAGACTTGGTAATTTCTTCAAACAATCATCCTTATTTAAAATTGATTAATTATTGCAATAATGAGGCTGGTCGACCCCACACCCTTGAGTGTTTGACCGAGTAACCTAATTTTTATACAAATGCAGAGCACTATATATAGCTGACACTAACAATGCTCAGTCATGGTTGGTTCAACCCCCCTCATGCAGACCAAGGAGCATCATAAGGCACTCTGGGTTCATCCGCTCATTAACAGCACGGGGTTGTTGTCTTAACCCCACCCTGGCTTAGTTTCCCAGTTGCAAGGATGATTTTGAGACAATTAGGGATTGTTCTACTCCTAAGCTATCTCTTGTAAAACACATTGTCTATGTAATGCAGTCTTTAACTCATTTTTGTCAGCTCAAGCCATCTCCAGTGACCATAAACCCAGATCAGCTGCAGGGAACTAGAGTGGAGCCCATGAAAACACAGACACTAGTAGGACAGAAATGCCTTACTATTAGGTAAATATAAATTATTAACCATTAATATCAAATAGATCAGTTGAATACGTCATTTTTCTAGCACACTACACACTGCAGTTAAACTGGGGCTGTCAGGTCAAGAGACCGTTTTAATAAGGTGGGAAAGACGTGAGAGGAAGGAGGGGGGGGGGGGGGGGGGGGGTGTTGGAGATGCAGACCTTATATCAGATGAACAAACTAGCTAATTAAGTTTAAGGCCCAATCCTGAATCAGAAAAACATCCAAATGGAAGCCCCCATACCACTTGGTTTGCCATCTAAGGGATGGGGCTGGTGAAATGTAATAATTCTCAAATTAGATAGGCCAAGCTTTAGATGCAAGGATTAACAGTCTGTGAGGTGAAACCATATTTTAAGGCTATACATTGTTTCCATATCACAGATTGGGCCTTTGAATTATGGAAATGTGCACATCTACTGTCTGTTGACATTGGCTGGGACTCTTCATCTGACTCAACAAGCCAAATTTGTGTTTACTTCCGATACTTACTGATTTAGTGAAATTAAACTGCTTGCCACATTCCTCTGGGCATGCAATGCCTCCAATTAGGTTTTGTTGTGGTGGATTATTCTATGTGTGCATGCTAAATGGCACCCTATTCCCTACAGTATATAGTGCACTACTTATGACCAGGGCCCATAGGGAATAAGGCAACCATTTGGGATACAAGCTATGCATTTAGTGGCGTGCAGATTATCAACAGAATAGCTCATCAGCAACAGTGTTTTCGAGGATGTAATAATCCAAAAACCAACTGAATACCGCCATTGGTTTGTCTTATTGGAAAATCAAAATTCACATTTCCAAATGACACCACCTCCTCTGTCATTTCTTACATCTAGCATGTCAGAATGTTAGCCAATTCTGCTAGGGAATGGAGGAATGTTAATAAGATGGGGAAGTTATTTGTTTCAATGTAGAGTGAATTTGACCTCTGAGAGAGTTACTTTTCATGTCCTGTCCATGCAGTTTGTTGACAAGTAACTCTCCCTGAGGTCAAATTCAATGTACCCTGAAACAAATAGCCTCCCCCAAATGTTAGCCAATTCTGCTAGGGACAGGAGGGCGACAGAAGGAAGTTGAGGTAAAATGTACATGTAGGTAGAGTTATTAAAGTGACTAGGCATAGATAATAACAGTGAGTAGTAGCAGGGTAAAGGACAGAGGGGGGGACTGAGGAGCATGCAGTTTAATATGGGCACCTCTGTGCACATTTCATCCAAGCTACTCAATACTGCCCCTTCAGCCATAAGAAGTTAAAAATGTCAGGTTAGACACTTGCCAGTTGGTCAGTGCATGCTCGGAGTACACGTCCTGCTAATCCGTCTGGCCTTGCGGCCTTGTGAATGTTGACCTGTTTAAAGGTGTTACTCACATCGGCTGCGGAGAGCGTAATCACACAGTCATCCGGAACAGCTGATGCTCTCATGCATGTTTTAGTGTTACTTGCCTCGAAGCGAGCATAGACGTTATTTAGCTCGTCTCGTAAGCTCGTGTCACTGGGAAGCTCTCCTCTCTTTGTCGTCTGTTATTATTTACAAGCACTGCCACATCCGACGAGCATCGGAGCCGGTGTAGTACGATTCGATCTTAGTCCTGTATTGATGCTTTGCCCGTTTGATGGTTCGTCAGAGGGCATAGCGGGATTTCTTATAAGCTTCCGGATTAGAGTCCCGCTCCTTGAAAGCGGCAGCTCTACCCTTTAGCTCAGTGCGGATGTTGCCTATAATCCATGGTACAGTCACTGTGGGGACGACTTCATCGATGCACTTACTGATGAAGCCATTGACTGATGTGGTGCCATCGGAAGACTCCTGAAACATATTCCAGTCTGTGCTAGCAAAACAGTCCTGTAGTTTATTATCTACTTCATCTGACCACTTTTCTATTGACCGAGTCACTGGTGCTTCCTGCTTTCATTTTTGCTTGTCTGCAGGAATCATGAGGATGGAATTATGGTCAGATTTGCCAAATGGAGGGTGAGCGAGAGCTTTGTAGTGTCTCTGTGTGTGGAGTAAAGGTGGTCTAGAGTTTTTTCCCTCTGGTTGCATATTTAACATGATGATAGAAATGAGGTAAAACAGATTCATGTTTTACCTCATTAAAGTCCCTGGCCACTAGGAGCGCCGCTTCTGGATGAGCATTTTCCTGTTTTCTTATGGCGGTATACAACTCATTGAGTGCGGTCTTAGTGCCAGCAATGGTCTGTGGTGGCATGTAGACAGCTACGAAAAATACAGATAAAATCTCTCTAGGTACATAGTGTGGTCTACAGATTATTATGAGATACTCTATTTCAGGCGAACAAAACCTTGAGGAGACTTCCTTAGATATTGTGCACCAGTTTTTGTTTAAGAAATATACATAGACCACCACCCCTTGTCTTACCAGAGGCTGCTGTGTCATCCTGCCGATACAGTGTACAACCCTCCAGCTTTATGTTATTCATGTCGTTGTTCAGCCACAACTCGGGGAAACATAAGATATTACAGTTTTTAGTGTCCCATTGGTAGGATATATGTGCTTTTAAATGTGCCAGCGATTGTACGTTGGCCAATAGGACCGATAGCAAAGGTAGATTTGCCACTCACTGGCAGATCCTCACAAGGCACCCCGATCTCCTTCCTCTATACCTCTTCCGTCTCCTTCTCCTGCAAATGACAGGGATGAGGGCCTGTTCGGGTGTCTGAAGTAAATCCCTCGTCCGACTCAAAGAAAATGTTTTCATCTAATTCAAGTTGAGTAATTGCTAATCTGGTGTCCAGAAGCTCTTTTCGGACCACGAGACGGTAGCAGCAACATTATGTACAAAACAAGTTACAATCAATGCGGAAAAACAAACAAAATAGCATGGTTGGTTAGGAGCCAATAAAACGTCAGCCATCCTCTCCTGCGCCATTACTTTGGCTGCCCTGTGGAAGTCCGTTGTCCAAGGCTTGTTGAATGCATGCAATGAAACAATAAGAAGAAAAAAAACTAAATTAGGACACTGAAAACATTGTATTTTGGCAACTTAAAAAGGTAGACATTGAGTTATACCTAGTATGGCAATTCGTATTTTTCCAAAATTAATTATTGTTACCCTAAAAAATGCTGGATTAAAAAGTACCCAATTTGGGTCAATATTTGACTAACAGCATTGGGTTAATTAAACCCAGTGAGGTTTGGTTGTGCTTCCAACCCAGCACCTTGGGTTGAGCACTTGACCCAGCTGCTGGGTAAATTAGAACATATTTCTGGGTTAGAACAACTCAGTGTGTTTGGTTATTTTCAGTGTAATCCTAGTTTCAATTTTGCTGATATACACTACCGGTCAAAAGTTTTAGAACACCTACTCATTCAAGGGTTTTTCTATGTTTTTACTATTTTCCACATTGTAGTAACCAAAAAAGTGATAAACAAATCTAAATATATTTTATATTTGAGATTATTCAAATAGCCACCATTTGCCTTGATGACAGCTTTGACTGGTGTCCTTAGTTTGATTGAAGGCCTCAACCTTTATTTTTGCAAAAATATGATAGCTAACTTTACCTAGCTAAGCATTTGCTAGTCAGTGGCACAGACAGATTAAAACTTGTATCAACAAAATGTGTTTCATTCTATCCCATAAAACATGGCATCATTTAGCTATTAAAAGTTTATTAGGAAGTTGAATTAATAAATTAGATGCTCACCGGACAACTTTGGTAGGTAGCTAGCTAGAAAGTTTGATTTCATTTTTCCAACAGATTTTTTGAATCCCCTTGATTGGACATCACCGGTTACTGGTCTTGGATCTCTTGTGTTCACCAGAAATGGCTTCTGGTAAACTGTTTGCCACTAGTGGCAATACATGTTATTGCCACAGGTTGCCACAGTTTCACCACTAGTAGCAAACGTCTGAAAACTCCTGCCAACATTATGTGGCACACTATTCAGTTTGCAGCAAATTTGCGGGAAGTTTGCCGCAACAAATACATTTTTGTAAGGGAGGTCAGGTGGTTCAGACACTGGATTTGTATCATGATGTATGTACGTAAACGTGTTTCTCCAAAAAAACATGTGTATGCTGTACATGACACGGGCAGGTGTGTGGGGGTGTGAGTCTAAAGCCAAACAAGCCCACATCCAGGCCCCGTGGTCTTGGGGGGGAGGAATAGCACTTATTCCCGTGATGATACTGTGTTAGAGTAGTTCCTACAAAACAGGTCATGTTCTTTTGGGAGTTTACTACATAACTGTTTGTTCAAACCCTTTTGAAAGTGACTTTGCCCACCATATCCATAAACAAAGTGTTGCTGTCAGCCAGCAATTAGCGTTGCTATCTTTATTAAGCCTATCCAAATAGTATACTAGACTTTAAGCTGTTTTCTACACCAGAAAGATGTTAAATGGGATACTTCGGGATTTTGTCAATGAGGCCCTTTATCTACAAGTCAGATGAACTTGTGGATAACATTCATGGGATATTTTATTTCAGCTCATGAAACATACAACAAACAAAAATATTAACGCAAAACGTAAAGTGTTGGTCCCATGTTTCATGACCTGAAATAAAAGATCCCATAAATGTTCCATCTACACAAAAAGCCTACATCTATCATATTGTGTGCACAAATATGTTTACATCCCTGTTAGTGAGCATTTCTCCTTTGGCAAGTTAATCCATCCATCTGACAGGTGTGGCATATTAAGAAGCTGATTAAACATCATGCTCATTACACAGTTGCACCTTGTGCTGGGACAATAAAAGGATACTCTAAATTGTGGAGTTTTGTCACACAACACAATGCCACAGATGTCTCATGTTTTGAGGGAGAGTGCAATTGGCATGCTGACTGCAGGAATGTCAACCAGATCTGTTGCCAGATAATTTAATGTTAATTTCTCTACCATAAGCCCCCTCCAACATCATTTTAGAGAATTTGGCAGTACTTCCAACCAGCCTCATAATCGCAGACAGTGTATGGTGTCATGTGGACGAACGGCTTGCTGATGTCAACGTTGTGAACAGAGTGCCCCATGGTGGCGGTAGGGGTTAGGGTATGGGCATGCATAAGCTATGAGCACAATTGCATTTTACCAATTGCAATTTGCTTTGCACAGAGATACCATGATGAGATCCAGAGGCCCATTGTCGTGCCACTCATCCATCGCCATCACGTCATGTTTCAGCATGACATTGCACGGCCCCATGTCGCAAGGATCTGTATACTGAAAATGCAGAAAATGTCCCAGTTCTTCCATGGCCTGCATACTCACCATGCTCTGGATCGATATGGTCAGCATGTTCCAGTTCCCGCCAATATCCAGCAACTTCACGCAGCCATTAAAGAGTATGGACAAAATTCCACAGTCAACAGCCTGATCAACTCTATGTGAAGGCAAATACATGAGGCAAATGGTGGTCACCAGATACATGAGGCAAATGGTGGTCACCAGGCGAAGGTAGCGGTCCTGCTGCTGGGTTGTTGCCCTCCTAAGGCCTCCTCCACGTCTCCTGATGTACTAGCCTGTCTCCTGGTAGCGCCTCCATGCTCTGGACACTACGCTGACAGACACAGCAAACCTTCTTGCCACAGCTCGCATTGATGTGCCATCCTGGATGAGCTGCACTACCTGAGCCACTTGTGTGGGTTGTAGACTCCGTCTCATGCTACCACTAGAGTGAGAGCACCGCCAGCATTCAAAAGGGACCAAAACATCAGCCAGGAAGCATAGGAACTGAGAAGTGGTCTGTGGTCACCACCTGCAGAATCACTCCTTTATTGGGGGTGTCTTGCTAATTGCCTATAATTTCCAACTTTTGTCTATTCCATATGCACAACAGCATGTGAAATTTTTTGTCAATCAGTGTTGCTTCCTAAGTGGACAGTTTGATTTCACAGAAGTGTGATTGACTTGGAGTTACATTGTGTTGTTTAAGTGTTCCCTTTATTTTTTTGAGCAGTCTATTTACACACACACTTTCAAAAGCTTGGGGTCATTTAGAAATGTCCTTGTTTTTGAAAGAAAAGCAAATTTTTCCATTAAAATAACAAAATTGATCAGAAATACAGTGTAGGCATTGTTAATGTTGTAAATGACTATTGTAGCTGGATACGGCAGATTTGTAACAGAACATCTACATAGGCGTACAGAGGCCCATTATTAGCAACCATCACTCCTGTGTTCCTATGGCACATTGTGTTAGCTAATCCAAGTTGATAATTTTAAAAGGCTAAATTGATCATAAGAATACTCTTATGCAATTATGTTAGCACAGCTGAAAACTGTTGTCCTGATTAAAGAAGCAATAAAACTGGCCTTTAGACTACTTGAGTATCTGGAGCATCTGCATTTGTGGGGTTGATTACAGGCTCAAAATGGCCAGAAACAAACAACTTTCTTCTGAAACTCATCAGTCTATTATTGTTCTGAGAAATTAAGGCTATTCCATGCGAGAAATTGCCAAGAAACTGAAGATCTCGTACAACGCTGGGTACTACTCCCTTCATGTACGAAGGCAGAGGAAGAGAGGCTATGCATCAAAAAACAGCATGCAGCAGCAAGCATGTGCGCACACACATACACACAAACCCACACAGAGCAGAATGTCTTTTGAATAAGCAGCATATTATGGGAGATAGACATCAGTCCTGATAGCGGTATGCTTTGACGCCGAAGAGTGCCAGACACTGGGGACATGATTCATACATTAAATCTTTATAGAGGAGCTAAATATAAATGCTATATTCTCAAAGCCAATTACGGATAGATGAGATCTGCAATGTGCAAGCTCGGAGTGAAACTCAAAGCGTCTGCTGAACTTTCCTTCTTGTATTTTATTTTATGGGTCTTTCTAAATTGGTTAGTAACGAGCCAGCCTGCTGGCGTGACCTCCATTTTGAAGAGTTAATGTATACTGGTGGGGTTGCCAAGGTTCCCACGCCCGTCACACCTCAGCTCTACATTCATTACTTGTATAATTGGAATTGGATTTTATTACATTTTCATTATTCATAAAATGTATCTGGGGTAAATATAATCTTTTCCATCTCTAGAATTTCTGAAAAATAAATGTGCCAACTGTTGCATAAAATGTATCTTGCGGTGGATTACCGCAAATCGCGTATTGTCGGACTACAACAGTGTGCCTTGATATTGCAAATCTATAAATTATAACTAAATAAACCCCCAAGCAATTGGACATATGGATTGGTTGAGTGAGTAGCAATTTGGCCGAGGCATTTGCATTGGTGGATCACACTGTACAAATGATGATCGCAGCCATTTGACCAGAGAGCCTAAAGTGTTAGCCAGTTATGGGAGCTCCCAGCCATAGAAAAACAATTAAATTGTCAACAAATTTTTAAGTAATACAGAGTTAACATGTTAAGGTACCTAATGCAGGTCAAACCAAGTACATGTTATTTACCAAATCATTAAAAAAAATCTCTGATTTATGCATACGTACTTTGGATGGTGTCCTCATTGATCGCTTCCCCACCTATACATATCTGGGCATCTGGATTGACAAAAAGCTAACTTTCAAAAAGCATGTTGATGAGTTAAGAAATTAAGAATTCAAATAGGCTTCTATAGGAACTGGTCCTGTCTTTTTTTAAATAGCTGAAAACAAATCATTCAGTCAACATTCCGATTATTGACTATGGCAATATCGTCTATATGAATGCAGCTGCCACTGTGTCGACGTCATTGAATGCAGTTTATCATAGCATATTGCGCTTTTTTACGGGTGATTGCATTTTGTATCAGAATGTGCGCTGGCCCTCCTTTTTTTTTTTTTTTTTTTTCCACCTTTATTTAACCAGGTAGGCTAGTTGAGAACAACTTCTCATTTACAACTGCGACCTGGCCAAGATAAAGCATAGCAGTGTGAACAGACAACAACACAGAGTTACACAAGGAGTAAACAATAAACAAGTCAATAACACAGTAGGAAAAAAAATGAGTCTATATACATTGTGTGCAAAAGGCATGAGGAGGTAGGCAATAAATAGGCCATAGGAGCGAATAATTACAATTTAGCAGATTAACACTGGAGTGAATCATCAGATGGTCATGTGCAAGTAGAGATACTGATGTGCAAAAGAGCAGAAAAGTAAATAAATAAAAACAGTAAGGGGATGAGGTAGGTAAATTGGGTGGGCTGTTTACAGATGGACTATGTACAGCTGCAGCGATCGGTTAGCTGCAGCGATCGGTTAGCTGCTCAGATAGCAGATTTTTAAAGTTGGTGAGTGAGATAAAAGTCTCCAACTTCAGCGATTTTTGCAATTCGTTCCAGTCACAGACAGCAGAGAACTGGAAGGAAAGGCGGCCAAATCAGGTGTTGGCTTTTGGGATGATCAGTGAGATATACCTGCTGGAGCGTGGGAGCGTGGTGGGTGTTGTTATCGTGACCAGTGAACTGAGATAAGGCGGACCTTTACCTAGCATGGACTTATAGATGACCTGGAGCCAGTGGGTCTGGCACCGAATATGAGAGGGTCAGCCGACTAGAGCATACAGGTCGCAGTGGTGGGTGCTATAAGGTGTTTTAGTAACAAAACGGATGGCACTATGATAAACTGCATCTAGTTTGCTGAGTAGAGTATTGGAAGCTATTTTGTAGATGACATCGCCGAAGTCGAGGATCGGTAGGATAGTCAGTTTTACTAGGGTAAGTTTGGCGGCGTGAGTGAAGGAGGCTTTGTTGCAAAATAGAAAGCCAATTCCTGATTTGGGATTGGACATGTTTAATATGAGTCTGGAAGAAGAGTTTACAGTCTAGCCAGACACCTAGGTATTTGTAGATGTCCACATATTCTCGGTCGGAACCGTCCAGGGTGGTGATGCTAGTCGGGCGGGCGGGTGCAGGCAGCGAACGGTTGAAAAGCATGCATTTGGTTTTACTAGCGTTTAAGAGCAGTTGGAGGCCACGGAAGGAGTGTTGTATGGCATTGAAGCTCGAGGAGGTTAGATAGCAGTGTCCAAGGAAGGGCCAGAAGTATACAGAATGGTGTCTTCTGCGTAGAGGTGAATCAGAGACTCACCAGCAGCAAGAGTGACATCATTGATATATACAGAGAAAAGAGTCGGCCCGAGAATTGAACCCTGTGGGACCCCCATAGAGACTGCCAGAGGACCGGACAACAAGCCCTCCGATTTGACACACTGAACTCTGTCTGCAAAGTAGTTGGTGAACCAGGCAAGGCAGTCATCAGAAAAACCGAGGCTACTGAGTCTGCCGATAAGAATATGGTGATTGACAGAGTCGACAGCCTTGGCCAGGTCGATGAAGACGGCTGCACAGTACTGTCTTTTATCGATGTCGGTTATGATATCGTTTAGTACCTTGAGCGTGGCTGATGTGCACCCGTGACTGGCTCGGAAACCGGATTGCACAGCGGAGAAGGTATGGTGGGATTCGAGATGGTCAGTGATCTGTTTATTAACTTGGCTTTCGAAGACCTTAGATAGGCAGGGCAGGATGGATCTAGGTCTGTAACAGTTTGGGTCGAGGGTGTCTCCCCCTTTGAAGAGGGGGATGACCACGGCAACTTTCCAATTCTTGGGGATCTCAGACGATATGAAAGAGAGGTTGAACAGGCTGGTAATAGGGGTTGCGACAATGGCGGCGGATAGTTTCAGAAATAGAGGGTCTAGATTGTCAAGCCCAGCTGATTTGTATGGGTCCAGGTTTTGCAGCTCTTTCAGAACATCTGCTATCTGGATTTGGGTAAAGGAGAAGCTGGGGACGCTTGGGCGAGTAGCTGCGCGGGGGGGGGGGGGGGGGGGGGCGGAGCTGTTGGCCAAGGTTGGAGTAGCCAGGTGGAAGGCATGGCCAGCCGTTGAGAAATGCTTGTTGAAGTTTTCGATTATCATGGATTTATCGGTGGTGACCGTGTTACCTAGCCTCAGTGCAGTGGGCAGCTGGGAGGAGGTGCTCTTGTTCTCCATGGACTTTACAGTGTCCCAGAACTTTTTGGAGTTAGAGCTACAGGATGCAAATTTCTGCTTGAAAAAGCTAGCCTTTGCTTTCCCGACTGACTGCGTGTATTGGTTCCTGACTTCCCTGAACAGTTGCATATCGCGGGGACTATTCGATGCTATTGCAGTCCACCACACAAAGTCACGTAGATTGATGCATTGCACTCTATTTGTCTATAAACTCTTTTGCATAAACTTCCACCATACCTTACCCTGTTAACCTATGTGCTACTGGATCTTGGTCTCAGAATTTAATCCCTGTCAAAATAAAGGTTAAATAACCATTAAAAAATCTTGTCCATTCCAGTTTGTGAGGTTTTGGGACTAAGACTGCAGGATACTATGGAAAGGCTAATGGTATCAGTCACAACAGGGCAGAATCGGACAGACCATAGGGCAGTTTGGGAAAATGCCAGTTGGGGTTTCTGCACAGAATTATCAATAAGTGGCTAATAATGGGGGCCTTGAGGAACAATGGACCAGTGTGGGGGGCCTCAAATAGAAAAAAAGTGGTCTGGTGTGTTAGAAATGCTCTGGCTGGTTTCTGGACCCAGTCCTTTCCTGCGACAGGGTAGACAAGCCCAATATCCTCAGGCATAAACCCTCAAACATTCTACTGTAGGTGCATACAGCTTCTCCTATTACAGAAAAGCCATTATCTAAAATTCAATTTTAACTGTTGACCTTCCAACTGTTTACGTTCAACTATTTACCGTCTACCTTTTTTAACTTCACTAGGGTAGGGGGCAGCATTGGGAAGTTTGGAGAAAAAGCGTGCCCAGAGTAAACTGCCTGTTACTCAGGCCCAGAAGCTAGAATATGCATATAATTAGTATTTTTGGATAGAAAACTCTAAAGTTTCCAAAACTGTTAAAATAATGTCTGAGTATAACAGAACTCATATGGCAGTTGAAAACCTGAGAAAAATCCAACCAGGAAGTGGGAATTCTGAGGTTTGTAGTTTAACTTCTCTAGGGTAGTGGGTAGCATTTTCACGTTTGGATGAAAAGCATACCCAGATTCAACTGCCAGTTACTCATCCCCAGGAGATAAGATATGCATATTATTAGTAGTTTTGGATGGAAAACTCTCTGAAGTTTCTAAAACTGTTTGAATCATGTCTGTGAGTATAATATAACTTATTTAGCAGGTGAAACACCGAGGACAAACCATTCAATTTTTTGTTGTTGTTGAGGTCACTGTCTTTTCAATGAGTTTTAATTGGGAAACCAGATTTCTAAGCGAATTGCTTGCAGTTCCTACCGCTTCCACTAGATGTCAACAGTGCTGAGTAATAGGTTGAGGTTATTCCTTTGTGTAATGAAGAAATACGGCCATCTTGAAGTCGAGGCACTCCAGGTGTCCTGGACATGCGCTTCAATCAAACAGAAGGCATGCTACATATCATTGTAATCCTGTATTGAACACATATCAACCCGTCTTCAATTTTATCAATTATTAACGTTAAAAAACACCTAAAGTTGTATTACAAAAGTAGTTTGATATTTTTTGGCAAAGTTTACCGGTAACCATTGAGATATTTTGTCGTCACGTTTTTGAGCAAGTTGGAACCGGTGACAGTTTGGATATATATCGACAGAATTAAATCGAACAAAAGGACCATTTGTGATCTTTATGGGACATATTGGAGTGCCAACAACAGAAGCTCGTCAAAGGTAAGGCATGAATTATATTTGTATTTCTGCGTTTTGTGTCGCGCCTGCTGGGTTGAAATGTTTTCTCTCTTTTGTTTACTATAAGTGCTATGCTCAGATAATAGCATCGTATGCTTTCGCTGAAAAGCCTATTTGAATTCTGACATTTGGCTGGATTCAACCAGTGTAGCTTTAATTTGGTATCTTTCATGTGTGATTTAATGAAAGTTAGATTTTATAGTCATTCATTTTAATTTGGCGCTCTGCATTTTCTCAGGCTTTTTGCCAAGTGATACAGTAGCGTCTTGCCTAAACTCAAATTTTTGGATATAAATATGAACTTTACCGAACAAAAAATACATGTATTGTGTAACATGAAGTCCTATGAGTGTCATCTGATGAAGAGTATCAAAAGTTAGTGATTCATTTTATATTTATTTCTGCTTTTTGTTACTGCTCTCTTTAGCTGGAAAAAATGGCTGTCTTTTTCTGTGACTTGGCTCATACCTAACATAAGCGTTTGGTGTGCTTTCGTCGTAAAACCTTTTTGAAAATCGGACACTTTGGCTGGATTTACAACAAGTGTAGCTTTAAAATGGTGTAAAATACTTGTATGCTGGAGGAATTTAAATGCTCGGATTTCTGTTGTTTTGAATTTGGCGCCCTGTAGTTTCACTGGCTGTTGACGAGGTGGGACGCTACCGTCCCACATACCCTAGAGAGGTTAATTGAATGCCTATCGAATATCCTGTGTCTGTGGGGTCAGATTGTACTTCCTAAGGCTTCTAGTAGATGTCAACAGTCTTTAGAAGTTGTTTCAAGCTTCTATTGTGAAAGGGGAGCGAATAAGACCACTCAAAGCAAGTGGCTCAGCTGAAAGCCATGAGTTGTTTATCGCGCGTGACCGTGAGCACGAGCTCCGTTCCCTTTCTAATGAAAACAGTATTGTCCGGTTGAAACATTATTGAATATTTATGATAAAAACACCCTAACGATTGATTAGAAACATTGTTTGACATGTTTCTACGAACTCTAATGGAATTTTTTTGACTTTTCGTCTCAACTTTGTGCCCGTGATTTGTGCATTTGGATTACTGGACTAAACGCGAACAAAAAGGAGGTATTTGGACATAAAGATGAACTTTATCGAACAAAACAAACATTTATTGTCTAACATGGGGACCTGGGAGTGCCATCAGATGAAGATCAAAGGTAAGTGATTCATTTTAACGCTATTTCTGACTTTTGTGACACCTCTCCTTGGCTGGAAAATGGCTGTATGGTTTTCTGTGGCTAGGCGCTGACCTAACATAATCGCATAGTGTGCTTTCGCCGTAAAGCCTTTTTGAAATCAGACACAGCGGCTGGATTAACAAGAAATTTCTTTAATCCTATGTATAACACTTGTATCTTTCATCAATGTTTATGATGAGTATTTCTGTAATTTGATGTGGCTCTCTGCAATTTCACCGGATGTTTGTTTGAGACAATGCATTTCTGAACATAACGCGCCAGTTTCAAATTATGTTTTTGGACATAAAGATTAACTTTATCAAACAAAACAAACATTTATTGTGTAACATGGAGTCCTGGGAGTGCCACCAGATGAAGATCAAAGGTTAGTGATTAATTTTAACACTATTTCTGACTTTTGTGACACCTCTCCTTGGCTGGAAAATGTCTGTATGGTTTTTTGTGGCTAGGCGCTGTCCTAACAAACGCATGGTGTGCGAGATTTTACTTACATCATTCTGTCGACATGAACCACGTTCGGATCTAGATGGAAATGAGTCATTACTAGAACCAAAGGAATTTGCTGACCGAAATCCACTTGAACTGTTCCTCTGCCCCCAATCTCGCATAAGGGACCCTCCAAAACTGCCTTTGTGGATCAGTACATACTCATCTGCCAAAACAGCACCTTCAGATGCAGTCCGTGCTATGTTCATTCATATTGGTAGCAGGACGACCAGGGACAGATTCTTTAAATTGTTCGAGGACAACCAGGTTGCACAAAATCTTTAAAACTTGTGACTGCTGACGCAGTACACCAACAATTGAATTGAGTTAACAAATCCCGGGGAAAACAGTCCCATGTTGAGTTATCACCTTTCTTCAATGATCTGAAACGCTGTCGATATGCTTCAGGGACCAACTCGTAAGCATTCAGGACAGCAGTTTTAACCTTTACGTAATCGTCGCCATCTATAGCGCTAGGAGATAAGCCTTTAGGTTGTTTTAAAAAGAAATCCTGCTTCAACCTTTCCAAATCATGCACTTTTTTGCTGTTTCAACCTTTCCAGATTGTTGTAATGATTTAGCTGCAGTAAAAGTAACAAATTTTTCTGCTCAAATGTCAAACCAGCACTAGACACAATTGGTACATTAACCTGTTTGGCGTGCAAGCCCGACGTCGGTACACTTATGACAACAGCCAGCTCAAAGTGCAGGGCGCGAAATTCAAAAGATATTTTTTTTAAATATTTAACTTTCACACATTAACAAGTCCAAGACACCAGATGAAAGGTACACATCTTGTGAATCAAGCCAACATGTCCGATTTTTAAAATGTTTTACAGGGAAGACACAATATGTAAATCTATTAGCTAACCACGTTAGCAAAAGACACCACTATTCTTACTCCATCAGTTTTTTACTCCATCAGTAGCTATCACAAATTCGACCAAATAAAGATATAAATAGCCACTAACCAAGAAACAACTTCATCAGATGACAGTCTGATAACATATTTATTGTATAGCATATGTTTTGTTCGAAAAATGTGCATATTTCAGGTATAAATCATAGTTTACATTTCAGCTACAATCAGAAATTGCACCGAAAGCAGCCATAATATTTACAGACACCAACGTCAAATACCTAATTACTCATCATAAAACATTTCTGAAAAATACATAGTGTACAGCAATTGAAAGACAGGCATCTTGTGATTCCAGACAATATTTCCGATTTATTAAATGTTTTACAGCGAAAACAAAATGTAGCGTTATATTAGCGTAGCCACAATAGCCAGAAACACTTGGGCGCCCACGACCAGTTCACATGCACGACAGATATTAGAAATAGCATCATAAAATGTTTCTTACTTTTGGTGATCTTCCGTCAGAATGTTGGACAAGGTGTCCTTTGTCCAGAACAGTCGTTGTTTTGATCTGGAACGGCAAATATCCCTCTTCATTTAGCATGGGCACTTGCCAAGTGGCACGGATCACTCCAACGTCAACAAAGTCAGAGAACAGAACACGGCAAAACTCCCCAAAAAAATTCAAGAATCTGATTAAACTATATTGAAAAAACATACGTTACGATGATATGGTCACATGTATCAAATAAAATCTAAGACGGAGATGTTAGTCGTCCATAACGAGAGCAAAACAGAAGGCAAATCCATGTCCTCTTTCGCGCGCTCCAGAAACAGGAAATGGACGGTCACGTCAAACAAAGAGCTTTAATTCCACCTCAGACCAAGATAAACACTAATTTTTTTCTCTCACTGCCTCTTGACAACCAGGGGAAGGTGTATGAAGTGTATGTAGACTCTTACGTATCATGCCCATGTATAGGCAGGAAGTTGAACAGAGCATCAATTTCTGACATTCCACTTCCTGGTCAGGAAGTGTGCTGCAGAATGACTTCTGTTCACTCAGAGAAATAATTCAAACGGTTTTAGAAACTAGAGAGTGTTTTCTATCCAATAGTAATAATAATATGCATATTGTACGAGCAAGAATTGAGTACGAGGCCGTTTGAAATGGGCACGATTTAACTGGCTACTCAATACTGCCCCTTGCAGCCATAACAGGTTTTAATACAGCTGGACTAGGTTCACTCAATTCTGCCTTCAAAATACCAGCTGAAAGCAAATTAGCTGACAGAATAGACCTCCCTGTATTCTTGAGACATTTGTCACTAATCTCAACCTTGATAATACTCACGCAACTTCAAAAGCTGTTCCTTTGTAAACTGCATAAGCAACTTCAGAAGGAGCACAGACCAAATCCTCAATAGACGCCATAATGCTATTACCAAATGAACAGATTAGTAGCCCAAACTTTGAACTGCCCTAATGAGCACATCGACTACAGAATAAGAAGTACATAGCTGACTTAACAGTGCAAAAACAGATGAACATTACTTGAGTTTACCCAAATCCTATTGATAAACTTAACCCTAGTCTTGGGTGGCTTTGCAGCAGGTATTGATGCACTAGAGCCTGCTGGCACAAAGCAGGAACCAGCTCGCTGGTAACCAACCCCGAATCACAGATGTGCTCCCGAGACAACTGCTCGGACCCCTATCACCACACAAAATACAAAATGCACAACGTGTCTCCAGTGGGAACACGCCACTATACCTACATGTAACAGGGGGAAAAGACCATAGTTCTGAGCAATGAGTTGTCTGCCTCTAAACATTACAGTCATACCAAAGACAACATACCTCCATAATCCGATGACCCAACAGGGAACAGAACAAAGTGTCTCTAGACAGTACAGGAAGAGACGTCGTGGTCTTCTCTCCACCAAATCAGAACCTGTAATAAACAAGTCATCAAACCGATACCTTAGAAGGCAATTTCTCTAAACCAATTGAAGTGTGATTAAACACAACTACAACAAGTCAATGTGTAACTCCCAATATACAATAGCGCATACAAAATAGCCAAATAGCTATAAATGCTTCTGGGACAATACCAGAACTAAGCAAACCACAAGACCCACAGAAGAGTCATTAATTAGCACTAACCAATTACCATATATACTAGGGATAATGTCAAAACCACCCAAGGCAAGATCCCAGATAGCCATGTTGTGACAAATGGGGGCTCTTAGATGGTGACAAGCAAGAGAGTCCACACATTAGCAGTTAAGGATTGTCAAAAATATTAAATAACTAACAAAGTATAAAACTACAAAGGAAAACTAACCTGTGAAGTGTGAAAGTATGCATGTGAGGAGTGTAATGGAGATGCATGGATGAAGTTAAAATGTGTGAAAGTGTTGAAGGGTGCACCTAATCAAAAACCTAATCAACCAGGTCACAAAACAAAATCGTGTTTGAGGAGTGAGAGAGCCAGGATTGGGCAACAGGAACTTTTATCTTCTAGTTGATCCCAAATCCAAGTGCAACTTGTCACCAATCAGCTCCACCTGTCCCCAATCTGCAAATAAAAGCACAAACACAGAGAAGAGGCAGGGAGAGTGAAATGCAGTCGTCTTTAATCAGTTGATGTTGAACTCTAATGAACTTATCCTCTGCAGCAGAGGTAACTCTGGGTCTTCCTTTCCTGTGGTGGTCCTCATGAGAGCCAGTATCATCATAGTGCTTGATGGTGTTTGCAACTGCACTTTTAAAGTTCTTGAAATTTTGCAGATTGACTGACCTTGTCTTAATTAATGATGGACTGTCATTTCTCTTTGCTTATTTGAGCTGTCCTTGCCATAATATGGACTTGGTCTTTTACCAAATAGGGCTAACTTCTGTCTACCACCCCTACCTTGTCACAACAACTGATTGGCTCAAATACATTAAGGAAATAAATTCCACAAATTAATTTAATAAGGCATACCTATTAATTGAAATTCATTGCAGCTGACTACCTCCTGAAGCTGGTTGAGAGAAAGCCAAGAGTGTGCAAAGTTGTCAAAGGTGGCTACTTTGAAAAATCTCATATAAAATAAAAAATGTTGGTTACTACATGATTCCATATGTGTTATATTATAGTTTGTCTTCACTATTATTCTACAATGTAGAAAATAGTAAAAATAAAGAAAAACCCTTGATTGAGTAGGTGTGTTAACTTTTGACTGGTACTTTAAGTATTCAGTACTTTGTTGAAGCCCCTTTGGCAGCCATTACAGCCACAAGTGTTCATGGGTATGATGCTACACGCTTGGCCCACCTGTATTTGGTGAGTTTCTCCCATTCGTCTCTTCAGATCCTCTCAAGCTCTGTCAGCTTGAATGGGGAGCGTTGCTACACAGCTATTTTCAGGTATCTCCAGAGATGTTCAATCACTTTCAAGTCCGGGCACTGGCTGGGCCACTCAAGGGCATTCAGAGACTTGGCCCAAAGCCATTCTTGCATTGTCTTGGCTGTGTGCTTAGAGTCATTGTCCTGTTGGAAGGTGAATATTTGCCCCAGTCTGAGGCACACCTGTCACCATTATTACGTGCATCAGCGCTCATTGGACTCACCTGGACTCCTTTACTTTTTGATTGCCACACTATATCGGTCTACTCCTCAGTTTGTTCCCTGTGTTTTGGGGGAATTGATGTCGCTACGTTTTCCCCTGTCCAGACGCTGACCTTGTTTATTTCTTGTCTGTTATCCATTAAATGTTCACTCCCTGTACTTGCTTCTCGTCTCCCGGCGTTGGTCCCTACAGAATGCTGACACCACTATTTGAAGCATCAGGGAGTTCTTGTTTTTTGTTGTTGGTTTTGACATCGGGTCTGGGTACCGCCACCGATGGAACCAGGGGTGCCTCAGCTGCCCTATGGGACTCCCAGTCATAGCCGGATGTGATACAGCTTGAAATCGAACCAGGGACTGTAATGAGGCCTCATGCACTGAGATGCAGTGCCTTAGACCGCTGCGCCACTCAGAAAACCCTGGTTAGGGTAGGTTTTAATTGTCACAGTGGGTACAACATCTCCTATACACTTCCTGATAAACTCAGTCACTGAATCAGTGTATTCGTCAATGTTATCCTCGGAAGCCACTCGGAACATATCCCAGTCCGCGTGATCAAAACAATTTTGAAGAGTACATGTAGATTCCGATTGGTCAGACCAGCGTTGGATAGTCATTCTCACGGGTATTTCCTGTTTGAGTTTCTGCCTATAGGAAGGGAGGAGCAAAATGGAGTCATGGTCACATTTGCCGAAGGGAGGGCGGGGTAGGGCCTTGTAGGCATCCCGGAAGTTGGAGTAACAGTGGTTGAGTGTTTCGGCAGCATGAGTTCTACAGTCGATATGTTGATAGAACTTCGGCAGCATTTTTCTCAAATTTGCTTTGTTAGAATCCCCAGCTACAATAAATGCAGCCTCAGGATATGTGGTTTCCAGTTTGCATAAAGTCCATTGGATTTCTTTGAGGGCTGTCGTGGTATCAGCTTGAGGGGGGATATACAAGGCCCCGACTATAACCAAAGAAAATTCTCTTGTGAGATAATACGGTTGGCATTTGATTGTGTGGTATTCTAGATCAGGTGAACCAAAGGACTTGAATTCCTGTATGTTATCACAATTACACCATGAGTCGTTAATCATGAAACAGACACCCCCGCACTTCTTTCCGGAGAGATATTTATTCCTGTCTGCGCGATGAACAGAGAATCCCACTGGCTGGATCGATTCAGACAGTATATCCCGGGAGCCATGTTTCCGTGAATGTTACAATCCCTGATGTCTCTCTGGAAAGAGGCCCTCGCCTTGAGCTTGTCAACTTTATTATCCAGAGACTGAACATTAGCAAGTAACATACTCGGAAGCGGTGGGTGGTGTGCGTGCCTCCTAAATCGGACTAGAAGACCACTCCGAATACCTCTCCTACGCCAGCATTGTTTTGGGTTGGCTTCTGGAATTGCCCTGGGGGTGCGTAATCCTGGTCGTAATGATGGTAGTGCTGGTTAGTTCGCGTCGCTCTAATATCCAATAGTTCTTCCCGGCTGTGTGTAATAACACCCCAAAAATTCTGGCCTAACAATGTAAGAAATAATACATTCAAAAACAATACTGCAAAGTTTCCTAAGAGCAAGAAGCCAGGCAGCCCTCTCTGTCGGCACCATCTTTCACTTTTGAAACTACCCTTCCAGCCTTTTATCTACAGAAATCCAGGCTGTCTGGCTGTGGTGGTGGGGTAGCCATCATTCATAGAGACAAGTTTATATGTAGCCCTGTGTCATGTGGTGAATCTTCCTCATTTGAGAGGCTTATCTTTAGCTTGAACAAGAAACAGCACATCTTGTATATGTTAGTGTACCACAGCTATGGGAGTAGCTAGCCTCCATTACTATAACAATGATAGCGATAATCAATTGTAAAAAGTACAATAGACCTACTAATAACAACAGGCTACAGCCCACAACTTTATTATGAATACAATCAGCAATAGCAATGGCATGGAATACATATAAAACATAATTGCATCGAATTCTAAACATCATAACCTTTGATCTTGTATTTTTCAAGTAAATGTATTGAGCTTTCAAAAGTTCTCTTGTTGCTATCCCATAAACACATACTGTAGTTGAAAACTACACATTTGCAACATCTTCGGTGGTTAATCCACTTATGTTTCAAAGACCACAAGGCAAAGCAACATACAAGTTGAAACATTTTATTGAAGTACACACTGTATTTACCGGAGCGTAGTCCAGCAGATTGGAAGCAGCAGTATGGATTGCTTCCCATTGAAATGAATGAACTTCCACCGGAACGCATACAGTTTACCACAGTTGTTTTTTTACGCAGTGTAAGATCAAGTGTGGGGCAAAGTTTGAATCGTTGACTGTATTCAAGATAACTTTTGGCTGTGTTTGTGTTACACAACCTGTCATGGATTCCCAGAAGTAGGCGAGTAAATGAGATGATGTTTTTTTGCAGTGATGAGCGGCTACAGAGGGTGTTTGATCATACACTGCCTGTGGTGCAAACCCACTCCCTATTCCCTGAGGCTAAATGCTCAGACCAGCCCCTCAGTAAGCAGCTCAGATCTGGGAGGGAGATAGTTGACAGTACACTGTTGAAGGAAAACAACTGGCAATGACCCTACAGGAGGGATGCACGTGCGACAAATGAACAAAAACATTAAAAAAACATAAACATGCATTCATGATACAAACACACTCTCACACTGCTGACTAGTCTATACGCTTGCAGACAGACAGACAGACAGACAGACAGACAGACAGACAGACAGACAGACAGACAGACAGACAGACAGACACTACCACACAGTCTGACTCTGCTACATCTCTCCCTCAGAACATGACGAGTGTGCCAGTGGGCAGAGCTCCTGTGATGACAATGCCATCTGCACCAACACCATCAGAGGCCACCTGTGCTCCTGTAAGCCTGGCTACGTGGGGAACGGCTCCATCTGCACAGGTAAGGCCTCACCCTCCACGCCTCCCTACCCCCTCTCTCTACCATCCTGAGCTCCATCGAGACCCCTACCCCATACTCTAGACATCCACAACCCCATCAATTTTTACTCTTCTCTCCTCATCTGCAGAGGAAAGGTCCCCCATTCCTTGCCCTCCCTAACCCTCTACACCAGGGGTGTCAAGCTCATTTTGCCCAGCTAGCCAGATTCAGTCTTCAACCGAGGTCCGGAGGGCCACACTTAAACTGTATTATATTTCCTGACCATCAAAATGTGCAACAGATTTTCCTCTATCCATTGCTTTTGGAATTTCAATGCACCCTGGTTGTCTAGCTTTTGTTTTATATACATACAGTTGAAGTCGGAAGTTTACATACACCTTAGCCAAATACATTTCAACTCAGTTAAAAAAATGCCCTGTCTTAGGTCAGTTAGGATCACTACTTTATTTTAAGAATGTGAAATGTCAAAATAATAGTAGAGAGAATGATTTATTTCAGCTTTTATTTATTTCATCACATTCCCAGTGGGTTAGAAGTTTACATACACCCAATTAGTATTTGGTAGCATTGCTTTAAAATAGTTTAACTTGGGTCAAACGTTTTGGGTAGCCTTCCACAAGCTTCCCACAATACATTGGGTGAGTTTTGGCCCATTCCTCCTGACAGAGGAACTGAGTCAGGCTTGTAGGTCTCCTTGCTCGCACACACCTTTTCAGTTCTGCCCACAAATGTTCTATAGGATTGAGGTCAGGGCTTTGTGATGGCCACTCCAATACCTTGACTTTGTTGTCCTTAAGCCATTTTTCCACAACTTTGGAAGTATGCTTGGAGTCATTGTCCATTTGGAAGACGTATTTGTGACCATGCTTTAACTTCCCGACTGATGTCTTGAGATGTTGCTTCAATATATCCACATAATTGTCCTACCTCATGATGCCATCTATTTTGTGAAGTGCACCAGTCCCTCCAGTAGCAAAGCACCAACACAACATGATGCTGTCACCCCCGTGCTTCATGGTTGGGATGGTGTTTTTCATCTTGCAAGCATCCCCCTTTTTCCTCCAAACATAACAATGGTCATTATGGCCAAACAGTTCTATTTTTGTTTCATCAGTCCAAAGGACTTTTCTCCAAAAAGTACGATCTTTGTCCCCATGTGCAGTTGCAAACCGTAATCTGGCTTATTTATGGTGGTTATGGGGGAGTGGCTTCTTCCTTGCTGAGCGGCCTTTCAGGTTATGTCAATATAGGACTTGGTTAGCTGTGGATATAGATACTTTTCTACCCATTTCCTCCAGCATCTTCACAAGGTCCTTTGCTGTTGTTCTGGGATTGATTTGCACTTTTTTTGCACCAAAGTATGTTCATCCCTAACAGACAGAATGCGTCTCCTTCCTGAGCAGTATGACGGCTGCATGGTACCATGGTGTTTATACTTGCGTACTATTGTTTGTACAGATGAACGTGGTACCTTCAGACGTTTGGAAATTGCTCACAATGATCAACCAGACTTGTGGAGGTCTATAATTATTTTTCTGATGTCTTGGCTGATTTCTTTTGAGTTTACCATGATGTCAAGCAAAGAGGTCATGAGTTTGAAGGTAGGCCTTGAAATACATCCACAGGTACACCTCCCTTTGACTCAAATGATGTCAATTAGCATATCAGAAGCGTCTAAAGCCATGACGTTTTCTGGAATTTTCCAAGCTGTTTAAAAAGCAGTCTATTTAGTGTATGTAAACTTCGGACCCACTGGAATTGTGATACAGTGAATTATAAGTGAAATAATCTGTCTGTAAAGAATTGTTGGAAAAATGACTTGTGTCATCCACAAAGTAGATGTCCTAACCGACTTGACAAAACTATAGTTTGTTAACTAGAAATGTGTGGAGGGGTTGAAAAATGAGTTTTAATGACTCCAACATAAGTGTATGTAAACTTCCGACTTCAACTGTATGTACACTAACGGTCAAAAGTTTCAGAACACCTACTTATTCTAGGGTTTTTCTTTATTTGTACTATTTTCTACATTGTAGAATAATGGGTAAGACATCAAAACTATGAAATAACACATATGGAATCATGCAGTAACCAATAAAGTGTTAAACAAATCAAAATATACTTTATATTTGAGATTCTTCCAACAGCCACCCTTTGCCTTGATGACAGCTTTGCACATTCTTGGCATTCTCTCAACCAGCTTTACCTGGAATGCTTTTCCAACAGTCTTGAAGGAGTTCCCACGTGTGCTGAGGACTTGTTTGCTGCTTTTCCTTCACTCTGCGGTCCAACTGTCACGCCCTGGCCATAGAAAGGCTTTTATTCTCTATTTTGGTTAGGCCAGGGTGTGACTAGGGTGGGCATTCTAGTTTAGTTATTTCTATGTTTTCTGTTTCTTTGTGTTTGGCCGGGTGTGGTTCTCAATCAGAGGCAGCTGTCTATCGTTGTCTCTGATTGAGAACCATACTTAGTTAGCCCTTTTTTCCACATGTCTTTGTGGGAAGTTGACTTTTGTTTAGGGCACATATCCTTTTAGCTTCACGGTTTGTTTCTGTAGTGTTTGTTCGGTGTTTTTTTTCCAAATAAAGAGAAAATGTACGCTTACCACGCTGCACCTTGGTCCTCTTCCTTTAACGGCCGTGACACCAACTCATCACAAACCATCTCAATTTGGTTGAGGTCATGGGATTTTGGAGGCCAGGTAATTTGATGCAGCACTCCATCACTCTCCTTCTTGAGAAATTAGCACTTGCACAGCCTGGAGGTGTGTTGGATCATTGTCCGGTTGAAAAGCAAATGATAGTCCCACTAAGCCCAAACCAGATGGGATGGCATTTCTCTGCAGAATGTTGTGGTAGCCATGCTCGTTAAGTGTGCCTTGAATTCTAAATAAACCGCAGACAGTGTCACCAGCAAAGCACCCCATACCATAACACCTCCTCCTCCATTCTTTACGGTGGGAAATACACATGCGGAGATCATCCGTTCACCGACATCGCATCTCACAAAGACACAGTGTTTGGATCCAAAAATCTCAAATTTTGGACTCCAGACCAAAGGACAAATTTCCACTGGTCTAATGTCCATTGCTTGTGTTTTTGGCCCAAGCAAGTCTTTTCTTCTTTTTGGTGTCCTTTTGTAGTAGTGTCTTTGCAGCAATTCGACCAAGCTTGATTCACACAGTCTCCTCTGAACAGTTGAAGTTGAGATGTTTCAGTTATTTGAACTCTGAATCATTTATTTGGGCTGCAATTTCTGAGGCTGGTAACTCTATTGAACTTATCCTCTACAGCAGAGGTAACTCTGGGTCTTCCATTCCTGTGGCGGTCCTCATGAGAGCCAGTTTCATCTTAGTGCTTGATGGCTTTTGCGACTGCACTTGAAGAAACTTTCAAAGTTCTTGAAATGTTCCATATTGACTGACCTTCATGTGTTAAAGTAATGATGGACTGCCGTTTCTCTTTGTTTATTAGAGCTGTTCTTGCCATAAGATGGACTTGGTCTTTTACCAAATAGGGCTATCTTCTGTATATCCCCCTTACCTTCTCACAACAAACGTTCAAACGCATTAAGAAGGAAAGAAATTCCACAAATGAACTTTTAAGAAGGCAAACCTGTTAATTGAAATGAATTCCAGGTGACTACCTCATGAAGCTGGTTGAGAGAGTGTGCCAAGCTGTCATCAAGGCAAAAGGTAGCTACTTTGAAGAATCTAAAATCTTGTCACGCTCTGACCTTAGAGAGACGTTTTATTTCTCTATTTAGTTAGGTCAGGGTGTGATGTGGGGTGGGCATTCTATGTTTGGTATTTCTTTGTGTTTGGCCGAGTGTGGTTCCCAATCAGAGGCAGCTGTCTATAGTTGTCTCTGATTGGGAATCATACTTAGGTAGCCTTTTTTTCCCACCTATGTTGTGGGATCTTGTTTTTTGTTAGCTCTGTGAAGCCTGCAGAACGTGTCATTCGTTATTCTTTTAGTTGTTTTTGTTTAGTGTTCTGAGTGATTAAAGAATCATGAACACTTACCACGCTGCACCTTGGTCTCCTTCCAACAACGGACATTACAAATCTAAAATATATTTTGATTTGTTTAACACTTTTTTGGTTACTACATGATTCCATATGTGTTATTTCATAGTTTTGATGTCTTCACTATTATTCTACAAAGTAGAAAATATATTTGTTTTAAATAGAAAAACCCTTGAATGTGTAGGTGTTCTAAAACTTTTGACCGGAAGTGTATAAGATCGGATGTATAGACATTATGGACAGTATGTGGATAGAATATTTACTATATCTGAAGAATATGTAGGATAGCGTAAGGACAGCAGCCTCTAAGGTGCAGGATTGAGTAACTGGGTGGTAAGCGGCTAGTGACAGTGACTAATTTCAGGATAGATTACTGGGAGGAGGCCGGCTAGTGATGGCTATTTAACAGTCTAATGGACTTGAGATAGAAGCTGTTTTTCAGTCTCTCGGTCCCAGCTTTGATGCACCTGCACTGACCTCTCCTTCTGGATGATAGTGGGGTGTACAAGCCATGGTTTGGGTGGCTTCCTATGACACCGGGTGCTAGTGATGTTCTGGAGAGCAAGCAGTGTGCCCCCGGTGATGCATTGGGCAGGCCGCGCCAGGTGTGTGCCTTTCCAAATCATGTCCAATCAATTTAATTTACCACAGGTGGACTCCAATCAAGTTGTAGAAACATCTCAAACCTCATAGCAAAGGGTCTGAATACATATCTAAAAAAACATTTTTTTTGCTTCGTCATTGTGCTTCGTCATTATGGGGTATTGTGTGTAGATTGATAAGAAAAAAAGATTTAATCAATTTTAGGATAAGGCGTAACAAAATGTTGAAAAAGGGAAGGTCTGAATACTTTCCAAATTCACTGTATGGGTGTTTTTATAAAGTGGCGACCATGAGTCTCAGGCAAGGAAAACACCTCTCCTCTTCTCATCATTTTCCCTTTTTCTTAACTCTCCTCTCCTAATCTCGCTCTATTAATCTTGTTCTGTTTCCCAGGAAAAGAAACACAGTCGTCTCTTCTCTTCCTCTTTTTCTCCAGTACTGGCTGGTGTCTGTCCCCCGTGTAGACCTAATAAGTGTGTAATTAGAGTGCAGAATAGAGGGAATTCTCTTTATTTGGGAGTGAGACAGGTGTGTGTGTGTTTGTGCGCGCGTGTGTGTGTGTATCACACCTGTCGTCTCACCACCACCTCCTCGTGTCCCTCTGTAATAGAGAGGCATTAGGATGGGAAGCAGGTGGAAGGCAGGTCTAGGGAGAGATCAATGCAATTTGCAAAGTGCCTTCCAGACAATTTCTATGCTGGATTGTCTCCAACACCAGGCACACAGCAGACACTGAAAAAAAAGAGGGAAAAAAGTGCCATCGAACAACTTCAATGCCACCTCCACATTTTTCACTCTGGAAGTCATGAGTAATATGCAAATGCTCCAACTGTTTGTTGCTCAGAGAAAAAAACGCAGAAAACAATTACTTGAATATGAAATGCACATCCTACCAGCTCAGAGAAAGAGCGTTCCAACCACACACTCTGATCATATCTATGTTTGTATTTACGATAAATCACGTCAAATATGCTTCAAATGGCCCTGTATTGCACATTATGAGATTAAAGCTATTGCTACATCTCAATTAATTCCCCAGACAATTATTATTCCATGGAGACAGAGTTGTAGGAATTATTCCCCATTTTCACAGTCCGCTCCGGGAATTCATTAATGATTGTTGGCCAATCGACCAGGAGCGTCTCTCCTCAGTCTAATCATACATCATCACTGTGCTCTTAGAAATAAAGAAATGAGCCACAGATCTGGGCTAGGTCCGGAGTCTGTCCCTGCTAATATTGTCTGTCATTGTCTAGCCAATGTGAAATGGTCGTCGGAGTGTTAGTAGCGTTCAATCTGAGACATATCCCGCTCTGAGACCTAGAAGTACAGTAGTTGTTTCCCTTGTTCTGCAAGACCCACAGCTTTTGTGGCGTTACTGGTAACATTTCTTCATGGTGACATGTCAATGTGTTCAGAGGTTACCTGGTTTGAGACCAGTGAGGGACAGAAGATGTAAGCTGGTAGGAATGTAGCTAGCATATTCTCCCTGCTAATATAGAAGAGGTAACCATGTAATTAGGGAAAGGGGATACTTAGTCAGTTGCACAACTGAATGCATTCAACTGAGATGTGTATTCCACATATAATGTCATTGGCACCCAGGGAGCAGTTGTTGGGGGTTAACGGCTTGCTCAAGGGCAGAACGGCAGATTTATTCTCATCTTTCCAGCTCTGGGATTCAAACCAGCAACCTTTCGGTTACTGGCCTGATGCTCTTATCTGCTAGGCTACCTGCTGCCCCTGGTACTGCTAATGCAAAAGAGTTATACTGATAGTAATGTAGCTAACATAGCATCTTTGCTAACGCTAACAAAGAGGTAAGCTAGTAGTACTGTAGCTCGCTAAGCCTCATGCTGTGACGCCACCTTCCCTGTGTCTAACGATAGAGGTGTATGAATAGAGGAGGTAGAGTGGTTAACTAAAGAGAGAATATTCATCAACTCTTTGAGGACAATGGAAGACTATTTCTGAAGGCAGAGGCTGCACAACCGGATCAAACCGCCTCATCCTGTCCCTGTCCCCCCCTTCTTTTTCTCAAACCATATAACATTCTGGGCATGTACCAACTTAACCCACTACATGCCAACCAGTTCATGGGAATATGCATTTAGATCTTCTTGAATTATGTACAGTGTTTTTTTCGTGGGCAAATTATTATGATTATGTTAACAAACTGCAGCCTACCTGTGTTTCGTTTCAAACAAAGCGCATATTTTGCCTAGTGGTGCGCACTGTTGAGAAGCTATTTCTATGAGGACAACGATCTTGAACAGCAATGAATGTCATATAGGAGACGTGGACATATTATGGAAGCCAGAGGTGCCCTTATCTATCCATGATTCCATTAAATGTTCTATTGTGCAATATTACATTTACCTATAATGTGCATGAATACTGTATCTCATTCAAATAAAAATGTTGCACTATATGACATCATTGGTCCCTCCTTTTCATCTATAATGTCTATGATCCGACCAGGATAGCTCTGTACAGAAGGAGATTTATGTGGTCCATGAACTGAGTGGGTAAAAAGCACTCAGCTCCATCTCATTCTTATACTTATCTGCAGCTCTTACAACTGCAGCCTTTGCAGCTATTCTCAGTGAGTATTGTTGAATACAGTATACTCTTCTTTCCTATTGCTTTGGTTCACAAGATAAGGCAGAGACCAGGGCCACGATATCGATTTACATTCGTATTTCACCATAAGTACACGAGGCTGCCGCTTCCCATATCTTGTCAACCCACTCTGTCGCATCATTAGAAAACCACCATTCTCTGGTAACGGCTTGATTTGTGCACGGCTGAGTACCGTAGGGATTGCCCGCAGAGGCCAACCTATTAGATTTCCCCAGAAAGCACAGAGCTGCCTGCCTGTCTGCCGGTGAGGTGTAATGTAGCTCCACAGTAGAGTGGGCTGGGCTTATTTCCTCCTTCAGCAGGCTCTTCTTGGACCTTTGCCGCTAAGATCTCAGGGGAGCTAAGCGTGCAGTCTCTTTCTCTCTCTAAATAAGGCAGATGTGCTCTGCAGAATAAATCTGTCTGACTTCATTGGCCCTGTTCTGCTCCCAGACACTGCATGGTGATTACATTGCACCTCAGATCCGTATTACTGGAGAGTAATTATGAATTGTATTGTTGGTTTCCCTAGTGACTCTACCAGCACAATTGATTTTTTCAGCCAGCGGATTGACAGAATAGGGAGACTGTAGAGACTATAGCAAGTGTATGAACTAAACCAATGCATTGCCATAAGCATGGCTATGGGCAAGGCTTTTGTGTGTCTGTGAAAGAAAAAGATAAAAGACAGTTTATGCAGAGGTTGTTTACATATGCATGCACACACACAAACACGCGAATACACACACAAATTGGCCCTCCCTCTCATACCCACTGTCACAGAGATGATTGCTGGTTCACAAGAAGCTTGCATGGAAATGAGAAGCTTGAACTTGTCCCATGTGGCTCGGTTGCTAGAGCATGGCACTTGCAATGTGAGGGTTGTGGGTTTGATTCCCATGGTGAAAAAGTCAAAGAAATGTATGCACTCATTAATGTATGTCTCTGGAAAACAGTGTTTTCTCAAATGTAATGTAAATGTTGAACTCCTATCACCCTTTCTTTCTCTCTTCTTCCTTCTCGCCGTCGTCGTGTTAATCTCAGAGGAGCAGCGAGTGTGCCATTGCGTGAAACCCCAGCACACAACAATAGGCGGGCCACTGAAGTTCAATCAGACCCCAGCTAAAGATTATAGATCAGTATTGTCACCCGCTTCCTGCTTAATGAACAGAGGCGCATTGTAAATCCTTTTTGTCGGCTGCAAAAATGAGCTCCCTAATCTTGTTAATGGTATTCTTTTCTCTTTCTCTAGGACCGGTTTGTTGTACACAAAAGAGGCTTTTAAAAAGAGAGGATTTCAGCGGGGCCTAAACACTGGCTTAGAGAACAATGGGAGATGCCTGCTCTTTTCTCATCATTCTGAGCTAATAACGTGCGGCTGTGTTCGAATAGTCTAACCGCGTGCCGCAGTGGTTTGATACTGAGGGTAATGATGTTCGCTGCATTGGGGGAAATGGAGAAGGGGGGAAATGGGAGAAGGAGGAGGGAGGGAGGAGGAGTGTCGGAATTGGAGATGATGCTGTTCTTGTTTCCCTGCAATATTTATTTTTACAAATTTGGCAGGACGGTAGGAATACACTGTACGTTGTGCTGTTCAGATCCGCGCTGGAGGCCATGGTGGTATTTTCTCAACATTTAAAGGTTATAGGAGGAAAAAGCATGTATGATTAATTGGAAAATGTAAAAAAAATAATAATAACTTGTTTCTGCTTGTGGTACTAATTATCAAAGCAATTATTTTTTGCCTTGTCCTGCTATTGGATTTAGCTGCGGTAGAGTAAAAAATAAAGTGTCTTCAGTCATCATCTCAGATCCTATTCCTCACAGAACGGCAGTTGTGTCCCAGATGGCACCGTATTCCCTATAATAGTGCACTACTTTGGACCAGGGCCCATCGGGCTTTGGTCAACAATAGTGCACCATATAGGGAATACGGTGATATTTGGGACCCAGTCAGCATCAGAGGGGAGCTTCTTGTGTGTGTGTGCTTGCGTGCACGTGTGTGTGTACTGTGTGTGTGTGTCTGGATCTTGAGGTTAAGCCCTCCCAGACCCACCCATGGCTTTGCCCCTGCCCAGTCATGTTAAATCCATAGATTAGGGTTTCATTTATTTATTTCAATTGATTTATTTCCTTATATGACTGTAACTCAGTAAAATCTTAAATTGTTGCAAGTTGCGTTTATATTTTTGTTCAGTATAAAACAATTCCATAGCACCAACCTAATTAATTAAATAATTAATCACCCAATATATAGAGTCCTGTGTAAACCTCAAGATCCAGACACACACAGACACGTACAGAGTACACACACATGTGCACGCAAGCACACAAACACACAAGAAGCTCCCCTCTGATGCTGACTGGGTCCCAAATGTCACAGCCAATCAGAATTAGATTTCCCCACAATAGGGATTTAGTACGGACAGCAATATTCCTCAATTTCATCAGCTGTCCTGGTGGCTGGTCTCAGACGATCCCAAAGGTGAAAGAAGCCTGATGTGGAGGTCCTGGGCAGGTGTGGTTAGACGTGGTCTGCGGTTGTGAGGCCGGTTGGACGGACTGCCAAATTATCTAAAATTACATTGGAGGTGGCTTATGGTAGAGCAATTAACATTAAATGATCTGGCAACAGCTCTGGTGGACAATCCTGCAGTCAGCATGTCAATTGCACACTCCCTCAAAACTTGAGACATCTGCGGCATTGTGTTGTATGACAAAACTTCACATTTTAGAGTGTCCTTGTATTGTCCCCAGCACAAGGTGCACCTGTGTAATGATCATGCTGTTTAATCAGCTTCTTGGTATTCCACATCTGTCAGGTAGATGGATTATCTTGGCAAAGGATACATTCTCACTAACAGGGATGTGAACAATTGTGTGCAAACAATTTTAGAGAAATAAGCATTTTGTGCGTATGGAACATTTCTGGTATCTTTTATTTCAACTCATGAAACATGGGACCAACACTTTTTATTTGGGGTTTTATATTTTTGTTCAGTGTAAGATGGTCATACTATGGATCATTTTGTTATTTTATACTCTTTAAGCATAAACAAAAATATATCTAAAAAAATTATTGTATGTTTTTGTTGCTTTATGTTCAGTGAGATAAATCTGAGATTTCCTTATAAGTGTTCACAGAATGTTACTTCTGTATAAAACAGTTTAAAAGTCTCTACGATGTAATACATAGTCTGTAGTTACCAAACACACCATGGGTAAAATCTATACATTTGATGTTACATCAAAATACCCATTATAACCATTTTAATGGCATAGGAAAGAGGAAGAAATGTCACAGTATGCTTCAAGAATAGATCAACATGGCATGAGTTCTTCAGTTAAACATGTTTAAATGTCTTGCACTATTGGTGGAATGGTCAAGCTGTTTTGAAATGGTTAAAATATTGAAGTGCTGATCAATAATCAAGCAATACGCTATACATGCAAAGTAATTGATAAACACTTAACCACCTATGAATCAACAATGAAAGAGTAATGGATAAACAATAACAGTTTGAAAACAGTGATTGACCATTATGATACAGAGGATCAATCTTTAGAGTCATGCTCAAACAAGCTGCATCATTGAATTAATTGTTTTGTAAATTGGCAAAAATGGGCAAAAATGATTAACCTGTGATTATACATGATTACTAATTGGTAGCTTAATCATTTCAGTAATGTACTCCAATCGCTGCGGTGCAATCATCTTTTTGCCACCAGAGAGAGAACGGGATCTGTCAAAGTGGGTAGATTACTAACACATTGGGATATGCATCACCTGTGTGACACAAGGGTATACCTGGAAATCAAGTGAGATTTCATTAAGGACTTCCGTCGTAAGAGAGTGTGTCTCTTTGACACTGAATTTAGCACTCTGGCTAATTATTTAGGTTCTGAGAGATCTCAGAATATGAGAACAGGAACAATTCCAATGCCATGTGCCTTTGCCAACACGAAGTTAGCGTGAGCTCGTTATGGCATTTTTAGACGTCATGGCGAAGGCAACACTGTTCTTTTATAGCTCAATGGCTAAACATTTACCACATTCTCCTGGGGTGGCAGGTAGCCTAGTGGTTAAAGTGTTGGACCAGAAGGTTGCTGGATCGAATCCCTGAGCTAACAAGGTAAAAATCTGTCTTTCTGCCCCTGAGCAAGGCAGTTAACCATGCTCACCAGGCACTGAAGATGTGGATATCAATTAAGGCAGCCCCCTGCACCTCTCTGGGTTGGGTAGATGTGTTTACTGATGATGTCTCATGTTTTAATCAAATCATATTTAATTTGTCACATGCACCGAATACAACAGGTGTAAACGTTACTGTGAAATGCTTACTTACAAGACCTTAACCAACAATGCAGTTCAAGAAATAGAGTTACGAAAATATTTACTATATAAACTAAAGTTTAAAAAATTATAAAAAGTAAAACAATAAAATAACATAACAATAACTAGGCTATATACAGGGGGTACCAGTACCGAGTCAATGTGCACCCCCTCACAGGTTAGTTGAGGTCATTTGTACATGTAGGTTGGGGTAAAAGGAGTATGCATAGGTAATAAACAGCGAGCAGCAGCAGTGTAAAAACAAATTATTCAGCAGTCTTATGGCTTCGGGTTAGAAGCTGTTAAGGAGCCTTATGAACCTAGACTTGGCGCTCCGGTACCGCTTGCCGTGCGGTAGCAGAGAGAACAGTCTATTGGGTGACTGGAGTCTTTGACACATTTTTGGACCTTCCTCTAACACCTCCTAGTATATAGGTCCTGGATGGACGGAAGCTTGGCCCCAGTGAAGTGCTGGGCTGTACACACTACCCTCTGTCGCACCTTACACTCGAATGCCGAGCAGTTGCCACACCAGGTGGTGATTCAACCGGTCAGGATGCTCTCGATGGTACAGTTGTAGAACTTTTGGAGGATCTGGGGACCTATGCCAAATATTTTTACTTTCCTGAGGGGGAAAATGTGTTGTCATGCACTCTTCACGACTGTCTTGTTGTGTTTAGACCATTATAGCAAGATGGCGCCGACAGATAGGGCAGCTCTGCTTCTAGCTCCTAAGCAACTTTGTAGTATTTATTTGTTTGTTTGTTATTTCTTACATTATCAGAACAGGATTTCTTTGTGTTACATACAGCCAGAAATAACTTTTGGATATCAGGGTGGCGGTATTTCACCAGCATTACGACCGGGAATACAACTTTCCCGAATTGGATCCTTTGTTCATACCTCCCAGGGCTAATTAACTGATTTCAGAGGCTGATCCAAAACACTGCCGGCAGAGAAGAGGTATTGGGAGTGGACTTCTAGTCCGACTCAGGGGGCGCACACACCATCCACTGCTTCCGAGTATATTACTCGCTAATGTTCAGTCTCTGGATAAATAGGTAGACGAGCTCAGAGAGAGAATCTCCTTCCAGAGAGACATCAGGGATTGTAACATACTCTGTTCCATGGAAACATGGCTCTCTCAGGATATACTGTCTTTGTCCATACAGCCAGATGGGTTCTCAGTATATCGCACAGACAGGAATAAAGAACTCTTCGGAAAGAAGAAAAGCGGAGGTGTATGTTTCATGATTTACCACTCATGGTGTGATTGTGATAACATACAGAAACTAAAGTCCTTTCGTTCACTCAACCTAGAATACCTCATAATCAAATGCAGACCATATTACCTCCCAAGAGAATTATATTATTTTATAGTCACAGCCGTGTATATTCTCCTCAAGTCGATACCATACCGGCCCACAAAGAACTTCACTGGACTTTATGCAAACTGGAAACATGTATCCTGATGCCCCATTTATTGTAGCTGGGGATTTTAATAAAGCAAATTTGAGGAAAACGCTACCGAAATTCTACCAACACATTGACTGTAGCACTCGCTCTGAGAAAACATTAGACGGCATCCTTAGCTGCTGCATCAGAGCATGCGCAGACCATCTGGCTGGAGTGTTTACGTACAGTACATATTCAATCTCTCCCTATCCCAGTCTGCTTTCCACACATGCTTCAAGATGTCCACCATTGTTCCTGTACCCAAGAAAGCAAAGCTAACTGAACTAAACGACTATAGCCCCGTAACACTCCTGTCATCATGAAGTGCTTTGAGAGTCTAGTTAACTTCTACTTCATCCCAAACCTGGATCCGGGAGCACCCCCATCAGTAAAAAAGCTGACTAGCATAGCCTAGCATAGCGTCACAAGTAAATAGTAGCATCTAAATATCATTAAATCACAAGTCCAAGACACCAGATGAAAGATACACATCTTGTGAATCCAGCCATCATTTCTGATTTTTAAAATGTTTTTCAGGGAAGACACAATATGTAAATCTATTAGCTAACCACGATAGCAAAAGACACAACCTTTTTTTCCCACCATTTTTTTCCTGCATAGGTAGCTATCACAAATTTGACCAAATAAAGATATAAATAGCCACTAACCAAGAAACAACTTCATCAGATGACAGTCTGATAACATATTTATTGTATAGCATATGTTTTGTTAGACAAATTAGCATATTTCAGGTATAAATCATAGTTTACCATTGCAGCCACCATCACAACTCTCACCAAAGCAACTAGAATAACTACAGAGACCAATGTGAATTACCTAAATACTCATCATAAAACATTTCTGAAAAATACACAGCGTACAGCAAATGAAAGACAAAGATCTTGTGAATCTAGCCAATATTTCAGATTTTTTAAGTGTTTTACAGCGAAAACACAATATAGCATTGTATTAGCTTACTACAATAGCCAACCACACAACCGCATTGATTCAAGCCAAAAATAGCTATAACGTATAAACCAGCAAAATATATAAATTTTTTCACTAACCTTCTCAAACTTCTTCAGATGACAGTCCTATAACATCATATTACACAATACATATAGAGTTTGTTCGAAAATGTGCATATTTAGCGGCACAAATCGTGGTTATACAATGAGAATAGTAGCCAAGCTGCCAACAATATGTCGGGAGAAATCTTGGGAGAGGCACCTATTCTAATCAGTAACTAATCATAACTTGACTAAAAAATACAGGTTGGACAGCAAATGAAAGATACATTAGTTCTTAACGCAATCGCTGTGTTAGATTTTTAAAATTAACGTTACTACGACATACAGCGTGCGTTAAAGCGAGACCGCACCGAAATGAATGGCGGAATATGAGTTTTACATTTTTCAACAGAACAACGAATTAACATCACAAATAGTTCTTACTTTTTGATGAACTCCCATCAGAATCTTGGGCAAGTTGTCCTTTGTCCAAAAGAATCGTTGCTCGGTTGTAGATTGTCGTCTTCAACTTTGGAATTAGCAGTAAACATTAGCCATGTGGCTAAGACGTGTCCAACTCACTAGAACGCAGTACAAATAAATACCCGAAAAATCGCAATATACTAATATAAACTGATATAACTTGGTTTAAAATAACAACATTATGATGTCTTTAACACCTATATCGAATAAAAACAGAGCCGGATATATCTAAGGGCTATAACCAGAGCTTTCTTGATTGACATCCAGAGGTCCTTTTTGCGTCATGGCGAAGAGAACAAAGGAAGGACCCCACGTTGCCAGGCCATTTATAAGCTCTCAGATCTGCCCAGCAACTCCATTTCAATTCTCACTATTCGCTGACATCCCGGGGAAGGCCTATGCAGTGCATCTCAACCAATAGAAGACAGGAAAATTAATAAACCGACCCTGGAACAGTCTGCAGAATTCAGCATTCTCACATTCTCATAGAAAAATTGCTCCAACTCCTGTTCTGTTTTACTCACAGATATAATTCAAACGGTTTTAGAAACTAGAGAGTGTTTTCTATCCAATAGTAATAATAATATGCATATTGTACGAGCAAGAATTCAGTACGAGGCAGTTTAATTTGGGAACGAAATTATTACAAAGTGCAAACAGCACCCCCTATTGAGAAAAGGTTAACCACATCTCAGTATTGACCAACACATCTGGATTGGAGCTTTGAACCAACACTTTCAATTTATCAATTTGAGGTAATAAGCTTCTAGTGTTAATGTGCAGAAAACTCTGGCTTTTACGAAAGCAGAAATCAGAGCACAAGTCAGAACTGGGGCTAGCAACAGTAGACGGGCCCTGAATGTATTTCGGTTGACGATATCTGTATTGAAATGTGCTGACAACATGCACATTTCCAGATATCATCAGCCGAAATACATTCAGGGCACGGCAGAGTACAGGGAGAGCTCTGCAGTGTTAATTTTTTTATGACATTTTAATGTGCATCAGATGGTAACAATATCATACAGCAATTTCATCGGGTAACATGAATACAAATCCTGCGAGAGGTGGTTATAATAGGATGGGAGGCCAAGAGTCTGTGTAACCGATATGTGACCCATTTGTCAAGCCCTGACCGTAGAGAGCTTTTTATGTCTCTATTTTGGTTTGGTCAGGGTGTGATTTGGGTGGGCATTCTCTGTTCATTTTCTATGTTTTGTATTTCTTTGTGTTTGGCCGGGTGTGGTTCTCAATCAGAGGCAGCTGTCTATCGTTGTCTCTGATTGAGAATCATACTTAGGCAGCTTTTTCCCACCTGTGTTTTGTGGGTAGTTGTTTTCTGTTTAGTGTTTTGCACCTGACAGGACTGTTTCGGTTATTCACTTTGTTATTTTTGTTTAGTGTTCAGTTTAAATAAAAAGTCATGAACACTTACCACGCTGCGCTTTGGTCCGATTCCTCTTCATCCGACGACGACACCCGTTACACCATTTCAGGAAACTAGTCGTATGTCGTGGGTCATTACCTCACAGGATAGATGTTTGAAGGTAAAAAAAGTTTTCATCAAAATGTGTTTTTTGGGGGGGCAGAAATGCCTTTTCGAACATGTGAACTTTCAAACTTGTATGCCATCTGTAAATACAAATACAACTGTTAAATTATGAGCTTAGTTAGTTTAGCCACAGAAAAAGTCAGCAACCTTTCCGCTAGCCATGATTGGCTGAGATAATGAGTGGGCTGGACATGACGAGAGATGAGTTTGGATTGGTCTGCCATATAACAGGCTTCTGTCTATTTGAGCTGGTCAGTATGTCTAGGTAATCCTGTCTAATGCATCTTTTTTTATGTATTGTGTAGTAAAACTGCAAAGTGCTGCTCTCCACTTTCTGGAGGACAGAGTTTAGAAATCAGTGAAATTAGAGTACGATAGCTAAGGAGATGGAGAAAACACCTGTCTCCGGATTACATCTTCAAAGACAACCATTGCATCCGACAGGCGACATGTCCATCCATGAATGATGTAAGATAGTCTAGCTAGGTACATTTTCAAATATTACAAGTTTCTGATTTTGACGGAAAGTGGTTTCACCTCAAAGTAAAGTGTAATGTTAGCTAGCCTGTCTGGGTCTGGGGTTCCGCTAGCGGAACTCCTCCCACATTCCACTGAAAAGGCAGAGCGCAAAATAAAATAAAAAAATTTTTTTTAAATATTTAACTTTCACACATTAACAAGTCCAATACAGCTAATGAAAGATACAGATCGTGTGAATCCAGCCAACATGTCCGATTTTTAAAATGTTTTACAGGGAAGACACAATATGTAAATCTATTAGCTAACCACCTTAGCAAAATACACCATTTTTTCTTTGTCCACCAACACCACTAGCTATCACCAATTCGGCCAAATAAAGATATTGATAGCCACTAACCAAGAAAAACCTCATCAGATGACAGTCTGATAACATATTTATGGTATAGGATAGGTTTTGTTAGAAAAATGTGCATATTTCAGGTATAAATCATAGTTTACAATTGCACCCACCATCACAACTCGACTAGAATAAATACAGAGAGCAACGTGTATTACCTAATTACTAATCATAAAACATTTCTTAAAAATACACAGCGTACACTAATTGAAAGACACAGATCCTGTGAATATAGACAATATTTCAGATTTTCTAAGTGTCTTACAGCGAAAACACAATAAATCGTTATATTAGCATAGCACATGTGCAAACATTACCCCAGCATTGATTCACAGCAAAAAGAGCGATAGCATTATCACCACCAAAATGTATTAATTTTTTCACTAACCTTCTCAGAATTCTTCAGATGAGACTCCTGTAACATCATATTACAACATACATATAGAGTTTGTTCAAAAATGTGGATATTTAGCCACCAAAATCGTGGTTATACAATGACAAAAGTAGCCAAGCTGGTCAGAAAATGTCGGGCGCCATATTAGACAGTGATCTAGTCTTATACATAAATACTCATAAACTTGACAAAAAAATACAGGGTGGACAGCGATTGATAGACAATTTAGTTCTTAATGCAATCGCTGAATTACATTTTTTAAATTATCCTTACTTTTCAATACATGTTGCGCCAAATGAAGCTACACCAAACAAAATGGCGGCATAAGCGTTTAACATTTTTCGACAGAAACACGATTTATCATCATAAATAGTTCTTACTATGAGCTGTTCTTCCATCAGAATCTTGGGCAATGAATCCTTTCTCCGGTCTAATCGTCTTTTGGTCGAAATATGTCCTCTAGTCCCGTCGAAATCGCCACTAACGTTCACCATGCACTCGAAACGTGCCCAGGTCCTCAAAGTGCATCACACAGAAATGCCATAAAATCGCCCTAAACGGATATAAATTGCTATAAAACGGTTCAAATTAAATACCTTATGATGTTTTTAACACCTATAACGAGTAAAAACATGACCGGAGAAATATTACTGGCTAAACAACAGCTTGGAAGGAGGCAAGTCCGACGACCATCGTGCGTAAGGCGCAGAGACAAAATGAACTCTACTTCCGGTCACTGGTGTTTTATACAGGCCCTGATTGCGAAATCGACTCCATTCAAAGCGTCACCCCTTACTGACATCTAGAGGAAGACGTAGGCAGTGTTTGTATCCTCATAGCATTTACAGGGACTTTACAACTGACTTGGGAACAGGGGCCAAGATTTCTGAAATCTCACTCCATGTCAGGGAAAGTGCTGTAGAATGAGTTCTGTTTCAATCAGAGACATAATTCCAACGGTTATAGAAACCAGAGAGTGTTTCCTATCCAATAATAATAATAATATGCATATTGTACGAGCAAGAATTGAGTAGGAAGCCGTTTAAAAAGGACACGTTTTCCAGAAAAAGTGACAACAGCACCCCCTGTCCTCATCAGGCTAGCTAACATTAGCTGGCTGGCCGCAAGCTAACGTTACATGTATGATCTAATCATTCGTATCTCAGAGCAATTTGCTTGGCTAGCTATAGCCTATTTTTAGCTAGCTAACATTGAACATGGTTGGCTAGCAACCTGCAGATTCATGCAGGGTAGTAATGTTAAGAGTTGAGATTATGTTTCATTGTTTACCTAGCTAGCTAGCTAAATGTCTTAACACTATGCAAGTAACCATTTAGGGTGCATTTGTAATTTCAGTCTTGCCATGTACTCCCTGCCTAGCCTAGTGGTTAGAGCGTTGGACTAGTAACCGAAAGGTTGCAAGTTCAAATCCCTGAGCTGACAAGGTACAAATCTGTCATTCTGCCCCTGAACAGGCAGCTAACCCACTGTTCCTAGGCCGTCATTGAAAATAAGAATTTGTTCTTAACTGACTTGCCTAGTTAAATAAAGGTAAAATAAAAATAAATGTAAAAAACTCCGACTTCAGAGCACTCTAGGCTGAGTGTGCCAGAGCGCAGAATAATTTACGAACGTTGAATATGGCCGGTGTAAGTAAACGCAAAAAAGCGCAATTAAATATTTTTGCTAGCAGCACAGTTACAGTCATCTACGCTCTGGATAACATGAAAACAGCCTAACCAGCTCTGCTAGGGCGAGTAAAATGGTCAGAGTGGGGTGTTCGCTCATTTGCGTCTGGAAGTAGCTAGCAAGCTAGCCAATGTTAGCCAGTTAGCTTGGGTGCTTGACTGCCGTTGTGAGGTCAGAACGTTCGGATCATATTCATCAGCCAGAGTGTCCAGTGTGCAATCTGAACGCTCCAAGAGCAAAACAATCTGAATTTACTAACGGACAATCTGACAGTACAGTTGCAGTCACTAACACTCTGGATAACATAAAGGCCTAACCAGCTCTGCTAGGGCGAGTAATGTTCCGTGAGCTGTTCTCTCATTTTTGTCTGGAAGTATCTAGCAAGTTACCTTGGGTGCTTGACTGCTGTTGTTAGTACAGAACGCTCAGATCAATCCTTAAAGCGATGGGTGGGGCTAAAGCTTAACCTGTCTAGGATCAGCGTGGCGCTAGCGGCACCCCCCCCCCCCCCCCCCCCACTGAAAAACCAGTGCCGCGAAATTCAAAAAAAATATTTTTTGAAAATATTTAACTTTCACACATTAAAGTCCAATACAGCTAATGAAAGACACAGATCTTGTGAATCCAGTCAACATTTCCGATTTTTAAAATGTTTTACAGGGAAGACACAATATGTAAAGATGTACATCTATTACCTAAAAACACATTAGCATAATCCACCATCTTTTATTTGTCCACCAACACCAGTAGCCATCACCAATTCGGCTAAACTAAGATATTTATAGCCCCTAACCAACAAAAAAACTCATTAGATGACAGTCTGATAACATATTTATGGTATGGGATAGGTTTTGTTAGAAAAAAGTGCATATTTCAGGTAGATGGCATAGTTTACAATTGCACCCACCATCACAAATGGACTAGAATAATTACAATGAGCAACGTGTTTACCTAACTACTAATCATCAAACATTTCGTAAAAATACACAGCATACACGAATCGAAAGACACAGATCCTGTGAATACAGACAATATTTCAGATTTTCTAAGTGTCTTACAGCGAAAACACAATAAATCGTTATATTAGCATAGCACATAGCACATAGCAGCCCAGCATTGATTCTAGCCAAAGTGGGCGATAACGTCAACATCGCCAAAAATATATTAATTTTTTCACTAACCTTCTCAGAATTCTTCAGATGACACTCCTGTAACATCATATTACACAATCCATATAGAGTTTGATCGAAAATGTTTATATTTAGCCACCAAAATCATGGTTAGACAATGTGAAATGTAGCTCAGCTGATCAGAAAATGTCCTTGCGCCACTTAGACAGTGATCTACTCTTATACATAAATACTCATAAACGTGACTAAAAAATATAGGGTGGACAGGGATTGATAGACAATTTAATTCTTAATACAATTGCGTTATTACATTTTTTAATTTATCCTTACTTTTCAATACAGTTTGCGCCAAGCGAAGCTACGTCAAAAAACATGGCGTCCTAAGCCACTAAAATGTTTCGACAGAAACACGATTTATCATAATAAAAATGTCCTACCTTGAGCTGTTCTTCCATCAGTATCTTGGGCAAAGGATCCTTTCTTGGGAGAAATCGTCTTTTGGTGGAAAGCTGTCCTCTTGCCATGTGGAAATGTCAACTGCGTTCGGGATGAACTGAAAAGCGTGCCCAACTTTTCACATCGTTGCAAAAATAAATGTCCCAAAATCGCACTAAACGGATATAAATTGCTATAAAACGCCTTAAATTAACTACCTTATGATGTTTTTAACTCCTAAAACGAGTGAAAAGATGACCGGAGAAATATAACAGGCTAAACTAACGCTTGGAACAGGTGCGCGCCGGTGTCCTCTAGGCTCATGACGCAGCTCCCAAAGAATGACTAGCTTCAGGGTTTTTTCATTTGTAGGGCCTGTGAACGAGCAATCGACCCCGTTGGAATCGTCATCACGTAAAGGCATCCAGGGGAAGACGTAAGAAGTGTCCGTATAGTCATAGCAACGACAGTGCCCTTTTAAATGACTTCAGAAGAGTGGCCAACATTTCTCAAATCTGACTCCATGTCAGGGAAATTGCTGTAGAATGGGCTCTGTTCCACTTAGAGACAAAATTTCAACTCCTATAGAAACTATAGACTGTTTTCTATCCAATAATAATAATAATATGCATATTGTACGATCAAGGATTTTGTGGGAAGCCGTTTAAAAAATTAGCCAAATTAGCATAAGTAGTCTAAACAGCGCCCCCATCCCCAACAGGTTTAAGAGGGTGTGAACGATGCTGAATGGGTGTAG